>NC_080696.1:57367504-57674308 GCF_030445035.2 Dasypus novemcinctus | reverse complement strand
TCCTTACTGCAAGACCTTTAAAACAACTAAAGCATTTGCACACCACAGAAAGCCACAGTTGTTTGAAGTGTCGTTTGACTCCTACCCCATGAGCATTAAGAGTCACTTTTGCAGAACTTGTGGAGGGCTCCGTTAGTTCTCCCAAGGGCCTTTCGTAATCCTTTGATGTTCAAATATGATTCCCTTTTGAAGAACTTACTATGTCATCGTCCTCGTCTACTTACCCTTCGTCTTCAGTGAACCGTTTTAACTCTGCCCCATCCTTCCCCAACGATGCCCATAGATCCCAGCAGCCCACCTACATGACTTTATTTTATGTGGTTCTACAAAATCCTACATCTTTTACAAAATTTGCAATTCCCCTTTGCAATTAGTTCGCACTGTATTTCCACTTTATTTTTCCTTTAACTTGATGGATAAGGATATTGATACATAGGACAGTGTTTCATAGTAAGAGATGTTTGAGTGGGGAATCGTTTTCTTAAGTAGTCACTTTGTGAATGAAATCATTAGGACACTTTCTGCTTCCCTCATTTACCTCTTAATTAGGAGGACTTGGATAATAACTTCTCAGGAAAAAAAACAGCACCATGGCCTGCTGCAACCCAGCACGGCTGACAATCATGCCGATGTGCTGATTGCTCTCTTGGCCCCCTGCCTACCTGTATCCCACGATTTAGTTCTGCTAAATGCCAAGCACTGCCCTAGGCACTGGAATCAAAAGAGACCAAGTCTCTGTCACATGGAGCTGACACTCTAGAGGGGACCGGATAAGAAAATAGTAAGCGAAAAATGAGTGAGATAATTGCAGAGATTGACAAATGCCCTGGGATTGAGGATTTGCGCGTGAAGCGGGTAATTGGGAGGGGTTGCTTCAGATGAAGTGGTCAGGGAAGGCCTGGACTGGCCTGAGACCTGAATGAGGAGGAGGCAGCTTTGGGAGAACCTTGGGGGAAAAGCATTCCCAGAAAGAACAGCCAATGCAAAGTGGTGGGTTGAGAGGCAGGGGGAGGAGGAACAAGGCGTGAGCTGAAGTTGTGGGAGTGTGGTCCAAGGTGGACTTTGTACTTGATTTTAATTGTGGTGGAGCTGTCACAGGACAGTTTTATGCAGATGAACGGCATGATCTAAGTTCTGTTTAAAAACAACAATGAAAAATCATGTGCCAATGTTACCTAGATGTGAGAAGACCTTAATTTTGTGGGTTTTTAAAAAATTCTTGGGCATCATTTTTCTTGAAAAGCCACTAATTCTATTAACCAGACTTTGTCAGCTTCCTTCATCCTTCCTTCCTTCTTGTCCTCCTTCCCTCTCTTCTGTTCTTCCTTCTGCAGCAATGTGGCTGGTAAGAGTTTGCACTTTGGAATCAGGCATAAATGGGTTCGAATGCTATTCCACCACTTAAGCTGGATAACATTAGAAAAGCAACTTTCCCCATCAGAGCCTCAGTTTCCTATCTGGAAAATGGGTGTGATGACCACAACAAACTTGTAGATTGGTTGTAATATCTGAACAAACCACCTCATGTTGCAGCATTTACCATGATGGCTAGCATATGGGAACATTCAGTGAATGTTAACTATTGTTTTTACCATTCTACCAAGGGAAAATCTTAGCATTAGCACATGAAAGACACGGCAACTACCAATTTCCCCAAGAGTTCTGTGTATTGAAATACAAACGTTTGTGTCTTTGTTTTCTAATATATAATTGAAATCTGATGAAGTAGCATTGTTTTGACTAAGAGTACTCAGTGTTTGGAGAGTGATAACTATTCCTGAATCTTCTCTAGCTAGATTCTTGGATTTCTGAGGATAAATTAATTTCTAAGTTTCCTATTTTAAAAAATATTTCCACAGCACTCAAGTTGGTAGGTTAAACCCTTGAAACAATTTATTTGCTTATATTTAGGAATATAAAATAGTAATCATAGTAATAATACATAGATATAACAAAGGTGATTAATGCTTACTGAACACCCACCGTATACCAGCCTGCGTTAAGTACTTTATAGAAAATATTTCATGTAATTTCTCACAATTACCCTTTGAAGGGATTATTATTTAAAATAAAATAAAAATAACATTACTACTGTTTAATATCCATTTTATTAGAAAACAGAGGCAGAGATGTAGGAAGTAATATATTTAATAAGGGAGGAGCTAAGAGTCAAACTCAGGCTCCTATAATCCACAATCTAAGTTCCTATCAATTATTCTCAATTGCTACTGGAAATAAATCCTCATGCCTAACACACACACAATGCAAAATAACTTTTCTGCCCTAAGGAGGTCACGTTTTTCAACGTATTTCCTAAATATTTGAGAGCTGCCATTTACACTTTCACTTGATTCCTTTCTATCTCCCTTAGTCTTAAACTCTTGCACATTTTTTTTCATGAAAAGTAGAATCTCCTCAATGTTTCATCTGCTTTATGAGAAAGTTTTTATTGAAACCAGATTCAGAATGGGCCTCTCCCAAGATTTTTCATATGAACTGAAAGCTTAGTCCCAAGCTTTTAGAAGGAAATTTTTATCCCTTCTATGGGGAAGGTGTATGTGGGAGGTTTATGTACCCCAGAAAAAAAAGATTCTTAATCTTTTTTTTTTTAAGATTTTTATTTATTTATTTAATTCCCCCCCCCCCCCCCGCCCCGGTTGTCTGTTCTCTGTGTCTATTTGCTGCATCTTGTTTCTTTGTCCACTTCTATTGTTGTCAGTGGCACGGGAAGTGTGGGCGGCACCATTCCTGGGCAGGCTGCACTTTCTTTCGCGCTGGGCGGCTCTCCTTACGGGTGCACTCCTTGCGCGTGGGGCTCCCCTACGCGGGGGACACCCCTGCGTGGCAGGGCACTCCTTGCGCGCATCAGCACTGCGCATGGGCCAGCTCCACACGGGTCAGGGAGGCCCGGGGTTTGAACCGGGACCTCCCATGTGGTAGACGGACGCCCTAACCACTGGGCCAAGTCCACTTCCCACATTCTTAATCTTAATCCCAGTCCTTGGGTGTGAAACCATGGTAAATAGGACCTTTTGAAGATGTTATTTTTAGTTAAGCTGCAGCCAACTGCATTAGGATGGGTCTAAATCCTATTCCTGGAGGACTTCTAGAGAAAGCCAGAGAGAGAGAAGCCATGGGGAGTGTCAGAAGCTGGAAGCCAACGACACCCAGAGGGGAAAGGAGAATATGCTGCCACGTGCTTTACCAGGCGACGGAAAAGCCACGAACCAAGAATCACCAGGAGCCAGCCCCAGAGTGCCGCTGTCTTCCGGAAGAAAGCATCGCCTTGCTGATGCCTCAATCATTCTGGACTTCGCCAACCCTCGAAACTACCCTGAACCAATACATTCCCAGTGTTTAAACTATCCCACTGTATGGTATTTGTTTTAGCAGCCAGGAAGCCATCTTTCTTTTCTTTTTTTTTTAACATATCAATTCTATTGATACAAACTAAAAAAGCATAAGTCCATCCAAAGTGTATAATCAGTGGGATTTGGTATAATCGCTTAGTTGTGCATTCATCACTCCAACCATTACTAGACCATTTTCTTTATTCCAGTAATCAATAGTAAGCAGACAACAAAAAAAACTCATCACCTCCTAATCGCTCTATGCTTCCCCTGCTGGCATAGCTACTATTTTGTTCCCATCTCTCTAGTTTATTTGTATTTATATTTTGTTAGAAAACAGTCTTATATATGCAATATTACCCATATTTGTGTTTCATATGAGCTTGCACTGTGTTACACAGTCCCAAGTTAGATTTTTTAGCTTTCCATCTAGTAATATGCATGACCTTAGAGTTTGCCTTTCAACCACTGTCATAGCCATATAATAGCTTTGCTAGTTACAAACATTATGATTTGCTTTCACCATTTCTATTCATTCAGAAAACCATCTTAAGTGCAGGCATAAAGCAGTTTCCATCTTTGCAAGAGTATAAAACCTGTAACTCCAATGGGTTTTCTTCTTAGTCACAAAGATTAGATTAGCTTTGTATGTATTTAAGTTAATGTTCTAGAACATTTTATCTGTTTTAATGCTTATCCTAGTCTCAGATGACTGTTATATCTTTTCCCCCAGTGGATATTTTTCCTTTACTTTTACTGAGAAGACAAAGTGTTAGTGAGGGTTTTTCATGTCTATCCAGTGCCCCAGAACTCACTTCCTCCCATTTCGTTCTCTTTACTGTTTTCTTTTCCTCCTAACTGCCCACTAAGCAGACTGAAGAGTCATGAGATAGCTCCCCTACAAGACTGATTGTTCCTAATTGACAAATGAGGCAGGTACTGACCAGTTCCCTCAAATTCTCTCCAGTTCTCTGATTGTATACTTAATTTGCACTGGCATAAGTGGAAAGGAAGGTTTATTGGCTTGTGGAACTGTCAAGTCTAGGAACAAAAATGGCCCCAGGTACAGATGGATGCAAGGGTCCAAATTATCTCATCAGACATCAGTTCCAGGATTGCCTGGTTCTACTTTCCTCCAGGCTGGTTTCATTCTCTGGCAAGCACTCTCCAGTGTCATGGCCAAAGTCACCGCTGACTTCAGATGTACTCCTTCCTGGCTTGGCAACACACACACACAGAGCATAACTCTTTTCCAATAGGTACACCAAGAACCACAGGGCTTATTTTTATTAGTCTAGCTTAGTCATATACCCACCTGGGAAGTGAGCATTTTAGCCAGGGAAATAGACACTTGCACCCACCCAAGTTTGGGGAAAAGAATTTTAGTCATCACGGAATTTGCCATCTAAGAAGTCCTAGTTCTAACACATTATCACAAGCACTTTAACTGGTTCTCTGATATCAAGAGCTATTGTTTTGCATCTGCTGAGATCTCTGTGTGCATTGAAGTCTAGTTCAAACACCTGAGTGTAAGGACTTTATTCTTTATCAAAGCAATCTGTTGGTAAAAGATCTTTTTAAAAGTCCATCCATGGGAAGATTTTTTTTCAAAGATATGCTCTTTAACACTCTTACTTACCATTAGCTCCTTTGGTTCCCAGCCAGAGGGTAAGGAAGAGAGGAAAAAGACTGAAAGAAATTAGCTGATGCTCTTGGCATTTTAAAAAGCTCTTCCTTGTGTGGAATCTTAGCCTCTCCTTTTTTGTCAACCGTTTCCTCCTCTCCTGGCATGGGCCATCCTCACATTCATTTATATGCACCCTGGCACTTCCCCTGGCTCACTTGCTTACTCGGTGTCCTGACACATCCATCAATCACTTCCTTACTCTCCTCTCTCTTTCCCTCTCTCTCCCATTCCTACCTTTCTTCCTTTCCCCTCCCATTCCCTCCCTCCCAGGGTACAATATTTATTGCTATTATAAGTTCCTAAGCCAAGAAAAAAGGTTAAAAAGACCTAGAAGATATAGCTACTGTGCGGCGGGGTGATTTCTTTGAGGCTGGGGTTTGTGAGCATCCCCAATGCCAGCCTCTGGGCTTCTCCTGTGCAGTTTCTTCCCTGCGCCTCAAGGCTTAAGGAGGAAATTGCAATCTGTGCAAGAATCTGATACCAATATTATGATACCAAGAGTGTGGGAAAATAAGTGCTGATGGATATGTGTACGTATGTGTGTGTATTTCCCACTACATGTTAATGAGCTCTGTGAGCAGACCAATGAGATCTCAATTCTCCCCCTTCTCTTTCTCTCTGTCTTGTCTTCCTACAATCAGATATTAAGAAGTGTCTGGTTACAAATGTATAAAACCAAATGCAATGCCGTCAAAGACACAGAGAAATTTTTTTAAATAATCACAGTCTGTCCATCGTTGAGCCAGATCCTTTGCATGAGTTTTCTCCATAAAGCATCACAACAGCCCCACAGGGAAGCTACTATTATTGCCACTTTTAAATGAGAAAATTCAGAGGCTTTAGTGATTTGCCCAAGATCAAATGGCTTATTGGTCTTAATCTTTAACTGTAATTCCAAAATTCCTGGTATATTTTATTCCTCGTCGTTGCACTGCCTTATAGAAGAGAGCTTAGCAAAGAAAGCCATTCATTGTGGCCCAAGCAGAGGTCAAAACAGGAGCAGGTGGGTATTGGAAAGAGCGCCCTTCCCTGGAGAAAGCGGAGCCTGTGTCCTCATGCAACTTCTTGGAGAGCTGACTCTCTGCCTTTCAGTCCCCGGGGACCTGAGGTCTTGTTTGCCTTCTTGGGTAGGCACCTGCTCTTCCAGCCATGAAAATGGAAACTTTCAGAGTATTAGTTTTTTAAAAATCACCCTGTATTAGCAACAGCCTGGGCTAAAAGAGGTCTATGGTAAGATAGAGATGGCATCAACCTGGAAGTCAGATTTCTGCCCATGACCAGTCTCTGCTACTTACCTGCTGTCACCGCAGCCCTGGGAAGTTGGATGAACCTCCTTGGATCTCTGTTTCACACTCATGAATAACGATAATTCCTAACGTTCATGGCATCTATCGAGCACTTACTATATTCCAG
Organism: Dasypus novemcinctus; assembly: GCF_030445035.2. NCBI lineage: Eukaryota > Metazoa > Chordata > Mammalia > Cingulata > Dasypodidae > Dasypus > Dasypus novemcinctus. Next base: position 57,667,858 of record NC_080696.1, on the reverse strand, counting down.
GCATGGTTCTATGTGCATTACAGGTATTAACTCCTGCAATCCTCATACTAAAATTATAAGGTAGGTTCTAGTGTTTGCCTCATTTTACCAGAAAATTGACCACAGAAAACCTCGGGGATTCTCAGCTGGGGGTGATTTTGCCTCCTAAGGGGTTTTTCCAATGATGGAGACATTTTGGATAGTAACAACAGGGGGGATCCTACCAGTATCTAGCAGTAGAGGCCAGGGGTGCTGCTAAACATCCTACAAGCACAGGACAGCGCCCCATCCCAAACAAAGAGTGATCCAGCCCCAAATGTCAGTACTGCTAAGATTGAGAAACAATCTTAGCTAAGCTCCAGAGGCCAAATGCTTACCCATTGAACTACCTCCCAATTGATACGGTGACAATATGTTTCTCATAAGGTTTCCTTGAAGATACAAGAGTATTTTCTAGTTGACACGAGTGGAACTAGCACAGCACCTGGCAGCTAGTGGGTTTCCGATAATTGGCTTGTCCTCGCCAATCTTCTGTTTCCCTCTTCCAAGAAGACCAGGGGGGTCAGAATATGTCTAGATAGATAGCTAACCACTGCTGTGCCGAGTGACCGGAGAACAACACAGTCCCAGTCTGCATTACAGCCTTTGTATATAAAACATTTGGAGTCCATTATTAATCCTTGAATTTCCTCGCTCGGCTGAATAACTGCTGTTTATGTTTGTGTTTACAGTTGATTTGGGAATAAGTGTCAAGCAGGATAATGTGACCACTTCTTCCCCCAAGACAATGGAGATAAGCGCTGTCGAGGATGCCAACGGAAAGAATCTTGGGAAAGAGGCCAAACCCGAGGCAGCAGCTGCTAAATCTCGTTTTTTCTTGACACGCTCTGGGCCTGTACCAGGACGTACCAGAGACCAAGCCACGGATTCATCCCTTGGATCAGTGAAGCTTGATGTCAGCTCCAGTAAAGCTCCAGGGAACAAAGCCCCGAGTGAGAGCATGGCACTTCCGGGAGCAGCTGCACCAGGCCACGACCCAGATAAAACCCCCAGGCAGACCCCGGCTGAAGACGGAGCCCTCTCTGCCACTGGGGGACCTGCACCTCTCCCACCTGAGTCAGGGGAGCTGGCCCCTGCCAAGCCCAAGGAACCCAGCTTTTTTAACAAACTCTTCAAACTGGAGAAGGCACCAGTTGACAGCCATCAGGAAACCAAGAGCGCAGAGCACGGGGACGAGGCCGACACAATCCCTGGATTATCGAAGCAACCCGCTGACGTTCCAGCAGAGCAGGCAAGTGCTTAGCCAGGACTATCCATTTTGTCTTAATGAAAGCCCAGGGGAGGGAGACTAATGGGGCAAAACAACTACACATATGTTGGGCTACAAGTCACGAGGAGCGTTTGACAAGGTGTCAAGCCGTTGACCCCTCTAGAACAAACAGCGCATTGTAGCACAGTGTCTCCCTGATGTTTCTGTGGGTAGAACATCTGTTTGAGGAACAATAGCAGCTGTGGCATCTGTTTCACGTACAAAGGAAGGAGGAGATGAGTTACATGCAGATGAATTTGTGCTTCCATTTATCAAAGGTGGAGGTAGACAGATTGCATTTATGATCAATGAAGTCTGGAGGGAAAGGCGTTAGCAGAATAAAAATGGTCCCTAAAAGACTCCAGCCCCTTGCTTGCTCTCGGTAGCTTTCTTACAGTATGGTTTATTGGGTGTAGTCGGAACATATTTCATTCCTTACTTTTAATAGCCTGGATTGATCTTTAGCTATCTTTTGCGTTAAGGGGCAGGTTTGAGTAAAGACCTTCCAGCCTTGTGCAGGCTCTTTTATGTATTAATTTATTTCCCACCAAGTCGGAATAATACCTTTGTAAAAATGAGATTTTTTTTTTAAGAAGGCACCTCAAATCAATTGCTATCTTTCTTCAGCAAAGAAAGGCAAGTTCTTCTTTGTGGTAAAAAGAGCATTTGATTTTAACCTTGAGAGCTTGTTTGTATTCAGGGCAAGAACTCCTTCAGTGGAGAAGGAAATAAAAGCTAATACATTCTGTTTTTTAAGGCACCGTTTCCTTGGTTAATAGACTTTTAAATAACAATATTTTTCAAAAATTGGGAGTAAATTTAGGTGCCTCTAGTTGGGCCAGGAGAAAACAGATGGGCTGTTTTTTATTTCATGATTGACTCTTCCTTCATAACAAGGTAACTGTGCCCTGCTGGGATGGTAGTGATAACACTGGTTCTCATTAATTGAGCGCTTATAATCTGCCAGGGTCTGTTCTAAGCACCACATATGTATTCTCACCTTTAATGAAAATGAGAACCACGTTCATCTGTGGTTTTAATGCATCCAAGATGGTCTCAGGAATTACGTTGTGAACATTGGATGCCAGCTGAAAACGCTGGGCAGTGAAAATTAGGAAAAGGCACCAGGGGTCATGGCCTAGCCTCTTACCACTAGCATTCTTGTTGTTTTGACAAATTTTGATTCAAACCGCTTGTTTTCAAAATGTCCTTCCAATGCTTGAAAATGTCCCCACAAATGCCCACTCCCCAGGACGAACCAGTTCAGTGAGCTGCTTGAATGGTGTTCTGCGTAGTTCAAAATTTATGTCTTCCAAGGCTTCCAATGATTTCTGAGTGGGGCACTGTGCCAGGCACAGGTGAGGCACGGGGGCTTCATCTGTAAACAGGACAGAGGCCCCGTCCACGTGGAGTGTGCACTTGAATGAGAAAAAATGGACGCCAAGTGCTCCTGTCGGGCAACAGAGAGTATTGGAAAGCATGCCCAGACGCAAGGTGACCCAGAGAAACTCTTTCAACTGTATAAACTGAGGGCCTGAATGGTACATGTCTTAGGGCTGTAGACTGGTCATCAATATTCACAAATATCTGAGAAACTGTTTACTACTTCGCCCTGCTTGAGGAATCTCTTATTGAGTTCTCGTTATTGGCCATGGGCTCCAAAGGCCATGCTGAGGTTGTGATTCTTTTCTTGATAGTCATATGTTTCTTTCTCTTGGGCATTCAAAACCAATCCATTGCCTAAGTTGGTAAAAGACTGAATTATTTATGGGAAGAGAATGAAGGACAAGAAAGCGCCTCTGTGCTTTACTTGTCTTTGAACAGGTCTCTAATGACTCATCCAAACCCCCATCTTAATTAAGTAAACGAACTCAGCATCAGAGAACTGACCTTCAATCATGTCTAACTATAAACCCTGAGGCGCTCGATCCACTCCTGGTCTCAGAAAAGTGAGGACAAGTTTTTGAGTTGTGCTTTAGCAACTCAACTTCCTTTATTGAAGACTCTGAGGGACAGCATCTCAATTTGAGTGGAATGAGCTCCAAAATGAGATTCGAGGCAGAAGATGGGGACTTGTGTTGGGAATGTGGCACATAACCAATATATGCCATGCTCGTGGATGGTCTTTTGAAATTATAGTCATCTCTCAGAAGACCAAAGAATTGTAACTTGTCTTCCTTTCCAAATAGATGAGTTAGCTCCTCACCAATGAAATCTGCATCTCTTTCTGTTATACTACGAATTTCCATTTTCTGTTGGTAGTATCATTGGAATTTGAAATACTGAAAGCCCCCCTCTGTCCTACATGCATATAAAACCCAGAAAAGTTATAAAATGGCCATTTCTCCTCAGTCTGTGTACTTGCAGCTATTTAAATACATAGAAAAACAACCTTCTAGTTGTTAAGGTATCTCATCTGATGCCTGGCTGCACAGTTCTGTATTTGGAGAAGAAAATCGATTGTTCTATAAGTGTAATGAAAGAAGCCAGCCCACAGAATGTAACAAGAATAAAATTTCGCAATCAATGGCTTTCTGGGCGGGAGTACCACATTATGCCCAGACCAACGTCAATGTATTGATTCAGAATTCTTGGGGTAGATTATGCCTTGGGCTCTGCCTGTCAGCTGTCCCTCTGCTCCCACCACACAGCTCTTTCCCCCAGTTTTCCTGCATGCCCCTTGCTGGATTGGAATTCCAACCACAAACTGACAGAGCTGTGAATTGGGAGAGAGATGCCACCATTTCATTCTGTGGGAAACACACAAATCTTCTGTGTTTTCAGAACGACAATCTTATTTTTGTGTCCTATAAAACTACATTCAGAGCATAGCATAATTAAAACAAGGCAAGAATTCATGAACAAATGAAGCATTTAGTACATAGTCCAAAGAAAAGATAAATTATATGCCTGAAAGATTTCACTGAGCTGTGATTCACACAAACCAACGTGCTGGCAGGAATGTAGTCCTTTTTCTTTAACTCTCCCCCCCTCCAATAACTGAACCAGAGCTATAAAATATGCATTTAAAAGATTCATTACAAGAAAAATAGTGAATCATGGAAATTTGACCTTTATCATTTAAAAAAAACACAAAATACTAAATTAATTAATAGAAATTACTATTCTCAACAGGGTACTTTCAAGGAAATCTTTGTGCTATGGGGAGGATGCATACAGTTTTGCCAAACATAGTTTTGTGAGATTTAACGAGAATATTCCTTTTCTTTTAAAAATATACCTAAATTCTACAATGGTTGTGTAAACATTTAAAAGGTAAATCATGGTCCTTGTCCTTCTAAGGGCATAGCATCTAGTGGGAGACAATGCTTCTTTAAGGGAGATTGCGATGTGTGAATTGGCCCTCAAATTCACTTGGGCTATAAATATTACGATCGATACTAGTGTCTTGGCTTCCTCCTCTCCTTTGCTTTCTGAACACACGCAAGAACTGACCTTGTCAAAGTTGCCATGATGTTGCACCTTCCCCCGCCCCACCCAGCTGCCAAATCTACTAAGTCTCAGTCCTTCAGTCCTTATCCTCCTTGACCTTCCCGCAACCTCTGGCACAGCAGGTCACCCCTTCCCTTGGTTTCTAGGTCCTTTTGGCCCCCACTCCTGGCTATTCCTCCCTCATCTCCACTGCTGGGGCCCAAATTTGTAGTTCCCGAAGGCCCCGTCCTTGGACCTCTTTTTGAACTACATTTACTTCCTTTCTGTTCTCTTACAGTCTCAAGGGTTTCATTGTCTCTCTCTGCTGACAATTCCCAAATCTTATCTCTAGACTAGACCTACCCTCCAAACTCCTGATTTAAGAAGCCAGCTGCCTCTTCTACAATTTCCACATTTCCACTTGAATGTTCAATGAACATCTCTGCTTCAACACGTCCAAATCTGAACGCTTCTTTTACCACCGAACAATAACCACGAAACAACCACCTGTTCAACCCACAGGCTCACTCGTCTGAGTTAAGGGCCATCCTGCCGCTATTTTATGGTAGAATTGGACTTAAAGAACCAAGATCCCCGGAGTCCTGTTCTCCATGGTATAGACGCAGGGATTAAAAGGCATAGGTGCCGCTGTCACATAGCTTAGGGTTCAATTCTGGCTCGGCCACCTACTGACTTGTGACCTTGGGCACGTTAAGTAACCCCTCTGGCCCCATTTCCTCATCTGTAAAATGGAGGTAATAATGATAATGAGCATATTATTCACCCTAATGAAAATCACGTGAGATAAGCCATCTAAAGTGCTCAACACAGAAATTTTGCTTTTAAAAAAAAGAAAAGATAGTTTCTATCTTTGTCCTTCCCCCTCTATTTACCAAAAATTTGCTTCACCTTCAAGTCCTACTTCCTCCATAAAGAGACCTGATATCCCCACATCTGGTGGTTTCTGACAACATGAATCCCTCTAGTAATTTTTGTACATGATTTGTTAAGTTAAAGTCTATGATAAAATCAGTTTGAAGGAATCATCTCACTGAAACATCAAAATATTAAGGGATTCCTATAATTTCATCATTTTGCATATGAGGAAATCAGAGGTTCAGAGAAACCAGTCAGTTACTCCAACTCACACAGCTAAAAAGGGACAAAGCCAAATTGCCTGTCTCCAAAGCCCAGACTCTTAAATGCTTAACAGTGCTGTTTTTATCAATTATTGAACACTTGGTCCAATGCGGTCACAATTACGTAAATTTGAAGAAGGTTAATTTAAGGAACTGTGATTCAAAAATATTATCACTTGCAAAATTGGAAGCATTAAGTTAATCCCAAATTAAAAATAAAAAGAATTGCTTAATTCTGATATTAGAAGTCCAGTTAATTATAAACTGTGGTGTTTTCCGTGTGTTTTTTTGTTTGCTTTTTTCCTTTTTGTTTTTGCTCTCTGGCCACAATGCAGTGCCATTTCACCTGGCAAAGAGAACTAGACACCCAAAAGACTTTGTCAGTGTGGAGGGAAAACCCATCTGGAATTATGCAAGTTTTGGATTAAGCCAGGGCTTCAGGAAGGCGCCCTCTCAGGAAAGGCAATGCCTTATGTGCACTTCCTTGGAAATGATGTTCATTAGCTTCTGAGTACCTGTCCTCTCTCCACTGCTAGAACTGAAGAGAGGTGACAGTCAGTGAGTATCCTCTTTTTATTCCCAGAAATCAACTTCAAGTTCTACACGTGGTGCCTGACATTTGTAGTGGTGGGGGTGGTGGGGTGGCTGTGGTGGTGATGGCTGTGGTGGTGATGATGGTAGGAACAGCAGGAAAGAGCAACTCATAGGAAGCCTTTGCACTTTGCTAAGCATGTTCCCTGCGTTGTCTTATTGAACCATCACAACAACATTTGGAGATAGTCACTATCATTATACCCGTTTTATAGATGGGCAGAATGAGGCTCAAAGAAGTTGACTTGCTCAAGACCACATCCCTAATGAATGGCCTGGCTAGGATTCATGTCCTGGCACTCTAACACTTGAGTTTACATTCTTCACCTCGATGCTGTTCATCCCAATAAAAATTCAGAGTGATTCAGGCAACCAGGTCCCCAGCTATACCATCAAAGTTTTAATGAATTTAACACCAAGAAACCTTTGAAACAAGAGGTTTGGAGCAGGAGAGGTGATGAGGAGTGTTAGGAGCCTGAGGGTCCTGAGTGGGGGTCAGATTCTACAACCTTTGGGGAGAACTGATTCACAACAACTGCCCCACATACAAAAATTCAGTCCAGGCTGCTTAGTCAGTAATTTTATTTGCTTTATCAGCTTTGATCCTTAGAAGAACACAACTAGGTTGATAATCGTATTGCCGTTTTAACAGATGAGAAAACAGGGAAATTATTTTCCCAAGGCCACACAGCTCATTAGCATCCAAACTAGAATGGAGATCCATCTGTCTCCAAAGCCTTGGTCATTTTAAATCCTTAGGTCTCATTCACGAAAGGAAGAAGCTACCTGTTCCAGGGTGTTATTATAAGGACAAAAGGTGATGGGGCCATTAGCAGCAGTAATGTTAAGTAAAAGAGTACATTTTCTCAATGGTCAGAAACTTAGAAATAAGCAGCTGTTTTAATGATGAAATAGATCAAATGGTCTTCCAGAGGGATGGAGTTTGCATGGTATATCATTTAGGGAGCCTTTGGCTGCAAGTGAAAAATAACAACAGCCAATTAATATTGGCTTAATCAATGAGAAGGAATGTATCATTTCTTGTATGTAAGAACTCTGGAGGTGGGTGGTTTGGGTTGGTTCAATGTCTTCACAGCACCCAGCTGCCCATCTTTCTTCTCCAACACCCCCATGTATTGGCTTGAGTCATAGGTGTGGCCCCTCATGGTTCTACATGGCTGCCGTCATTCCACATATCATATCTTCAAATTAAAGAGGGATTTCCTAAGATTTCCTCTTATATCCCATTCCCAAATTGATTCCCAGGCCCAGGTGCAAGGGAGGCTGGGAAAGGAAATAACTGGCATTTTCAATTTTGTTTGTTTTTTTTTTTAGCAAAAGCAGATTCTGCAAGAAAAGGGATATGGAAATAAGAGAATTGGGGAGGATAAGGCTATTTGGTAGACAATCAATAGTGTTGGCCATAGGTAGATCCCAGATACACTTTTTTTAATCCAATTTTGATCTGAATTTAGAAACCACTAAGGGGAACTAGTAGAGGCTGCTACAGTTTTCCCCTAGAGTGATTTACTTATACATACTCATTGCACTAGCTTCCTAACTTTTTTTGCTATAGCCCACGGTAAGAAACAGATTTTACATCATGAGCTGATTTGCATGCTCATACACAAAACAAAGGATTTATAAAATCATATTAAGCTTACAGCATGCAAGTCATGCTGGTATTTTCTATCCTTTTCTGTTCTATACAGTTTTATTTTTTTTCAGTGTTAATTTTAACTCACTAAATTATTTTCCAGTTCACAAATGTTCACAATTTGCAGTTTGAAAAACTCATAATCACCCTTCCTATCTACTAAGAAATTGATCTTGAGGGATATAACTAATCCAACTGTGTATTCCCAATGCCTGGCTCGTGTTGGCATACAGTAATGTTTGTAAGAATAAATATCGTACAGAATGAGGTTTGTCAAAGACTTGTTTTAGAATAAATTACTGCCATGTCTTATCTGCAATACCTAAGGAAATTAAAATAGAAAATGATTTCAAAATATATGATACAAATGTTACAAATGATAATACAAATGCTTTCACTCAGGTAAACTGTATAGGATCATACATTTATACCACTTATTTGGAATTTTTAATTCAGTCTTTATCAACATGTTTGGGGTTAATCATGTTTGAACTATCCAGTGAATCATGTTTTGCAATGAATTTATAAGGTCAAGTTTGAGTTCTTATCTTTCCCTCTGGGGATATTTAGCCTGAGTTATTCCTTCAACGTTTTTAATAACAGCTAGCATTTATTGATTGTTTGCTGTGTGCCAAGCACCATTTTAACCACTTTACATGTATATACTTAATCCTCATGTCTGCCTGTGAAGGGTGTATTATTATTATACCCATTTTCTCTGATGCCCAAAGAGATGAAATAACTTACACATGGCTAGAATTTTTCAACAGTGATTACGTGTTTAGCAAAAGCTCATGAAAGTTCAAGAAGAGGAAACACCTAGTATATTTCAAACATCATATCTTTTAAAATTTCTGATGCCAGCACTTCTTAAACTGGTGTTTGGGGGAACATTAGTTCAGGGAGATGGATCTAGAGATAGGGCTCTGTCATCAGATAATTTTGTAAAATGCTACTTACTCTACACGCTCTCTTGAAGACGTCGGCCTCCTAAAGCCTCTGGGAAGTCCTGCAGTAAGCATACCTATTTAACTTTGTTTAACCAACTATTTCTCAAACTTAATTATCCATGTAATTAGCTGTCTAACAGATAGGACATATCTTCCTTGGAACAGTTCTTTTAGGGAATGCTGCTTTAAGCGTTTAGACCAGAAGTTGAAAACTGGCCACCTATAGAATGGATTGAGCCACAGATATGTTTTAAGCATCACAGTTTTTAAAATACTTTTTATTAATTGGTAATATTTTTAAATTGACAATATTTAAAAGTTCCATGATTCCAACTTTTCTGACAAAAGGGAAGAGCTGTTCTATATTCTCAGATGGAATGGGAGTTGTGACTGTCCCATGAGATGGCCATTCACCCTCCAGTTCACTGCACTCCCCACCCCTCCCTATTGTTTCCCAACAGTGCAGCCATGTGAATCATCCTTGATTGCAACACTTGAATTGTTTTTTCTCATTGAGAGTGAGGTAAAATATTTCTATCGTAGGCCATTTTACTTCCTCCATAGCACTTATCACAATTTGAAGCTATTTAGGTGGTCACCTGTATACTAGACTATAAACAGAGCTTTCTGGTCAATCAGTCTGCAGATATTGAACAATAAACAGGAAGCATGAATACTTTTGTTTATTCAATTCAACAAACATTTGAGTGCTTTCTTTGTGCTGGGCATGATTTGACATTCTTGGGGAATTGAATGGTGAATAAAACTGAGCCCGCTACCTCACGGGAGCTTCCATTCTAGTGGCAAGACCAAGAATAAATAAGAAAATAAATAAACAATTTTAGGGAATAAAGAGGATTATGAGAATAATCTACAGGGTTTTGAGATTAAAATAGAGAGGAGACTGAGCCTTAAAATTGTGCAGGGGAGGATGATCAGGGTCAGGAAAAAGGTTGGTCTAATCTGAGAATTTAGGGGGAAAAGGCTGTGACTTTTTTCTTTTTTCTTTTTTTTTTAACACAAAGCCAAACAATTCTTAGAAAGGCTGCAGTCTAACTTTGGCAGTTTTCTCACTTTTGGGAAGTGTTTATTAAACAGGTGGCAAACATGCTTTAGACTATTTGTTATTAGCTTTTTATTTTGAGGCAGTTTTTTTTAATGTTGAGCATTTTTCCTCTAATAAATGTGAAACACTATTATCAGGCTGGAATTATACACATTGGGGAAGAAAATCATGGAAGAGAAAAAACTTGACACATATCCCTTGTTTGCCCAGTGTGACTTACTCTGGAAATCACTCTCCACCCACTCTTAACCCTCAACAAATGTACTTTGCTGTTTTAAATCCCACATTAATGAACTTGATTTAATAGCATGCAAACTCCTTAGGAATATCCCCCAAACCACTGACAGCTGCCAGAGTCGGAAGCCAGAGAAGCCCGTGTGCGTGTAACACAGCATCCACGTTTCCCTTGCCATTGGAAATCCAGTCGATACATTCACTTCTCAAGCAGAGGAATTGTTGAGAGAAAATGGATAACCAGTATTTATAGGAAGCAAGCGTGAACTGCTTTCTTTGATAGATTGCTTTCTACCCTCTACCCATTACTACAATGTCCAGCTGGTTTATTTAATCTTACATCTCTGCATTGGACAATAACTCGGACTAATGGAGACCTAACCATGTAAATGTCCTGTGTTAGACTTTGCTGCTGAGACATGAGGTGCGTTTTTAATACCCTAAGGTTGGGGTCTAGACAGTGTTAAAATAGTGGCAGTCTTATGCTTTACAATAAAGAGCATCCTGCTCATTAATTGATCCAGTCTATTGTGATTCAATTCGATAGGGGTCCAAAACAAATAATATTGCCTTCCTCCACCCTAAAAGAGGAAGGAAAATGGATCCACGGAATGTTTTGTGACCTGTGTTATCCAGTTTAAATTTTCCTCTTAGAAAACATGCCAGAGGAAAAGAAAATCTACATTTCATGTTTTAATATTTTAATTTTTTTCTTTCTGAAGTCTCTGATAATTTCTCAACAAACTACTTGGAACCCCAGGAAGCTTGTTTTAACCAAGCTAGTACTAGTCTCCCTGTACTAAAACACCACATTTTAGCAGTTAACAATTTTAACGTCTAACTTCTTGAAGTCTAAATACACATGCTTTTTGAATGAGAAATGCTACATTTAGGGATTTTTTCAGGATATCAATACAACTTTATCTGCAAGGATTTTTTTTAAATTCCAGCATTGAATAAAAAACTTGGGATGATCCAAAAGATCTTATATGAGGGCTACTATATTGACTATGCTATACCCTTACACAGGACACCATAAACAAGGATAACATAAAGAACTATTGGCACAAAGATAGTCATAATATAATGTTAAATGAGCAGAACCAGTTTCAAAAATAGTATATAGAGAATGATCCCTTTTGGGTAAAAATTGTGTCTACTTGCCTGCCCACATATCGATCCATCTACCCAAATAAGAGTATGGAATGAAAAATTGCAAATTGTTAATAATAGTTGTGTATCTTTTTTTTTTTAAGATTTATTTTATCATTTATTTCTACATCCCTCCCCCCCCACTGTTTGCCCTCACTGTCTGCTCTCTGTGTCTGTTGCGTGCTCTCTGTCTGTTTGTCTTCTTTTTTTTTGTTTTTAGGAGGCGCCAGGAACCAAACCTAGGACTGAGGAGGCACACAATTGCCTGCGCCACCTCTGCTCCTTGCTTGCTGTGTCTCTTATTATGTTTCCTTGTTGCATCATCTCGCAGCATCATCTTGTTGCGTCAGCCTGCCATGCCAGCCCCATCGCATCAGCTTGCTATCTTGCTCACCTTCTTGAGGAGGCACTGGAACCAAACCCAGGACCTCCCATGTGGTAGGCAGGTGCCCAACTGCTTAAATTACATCTGCTTCCCAGTTTCTTTCAATAATGAGATAGCAGGTGCATTTTATTTTTGCACTCTTTGCTCATTTATATTTTCTCTTTTTCATAAAAGGAGAAGTACAAAGTACTGCTTATCCAATTAAAAGAAAGAAAATTCCACAATCTAAGCAATTTCCTGATTGCTCCACTAGACTGTGCTATGAGGCATGAGACACCCCAAATGACATTAGTTGGAAATTGCAAAAGGGCTCTTAGTAACACTGCCTTGGGAAGTGGATGTGGCTCAAGCAATTGGGCTCCTGTCTACCATATAGAAGGTCCAGGGTTTGGTGCCCAGGGCCTCCTGGTGGCAAGCTGGCCTGTGCAGTAAGCTGGCCCACACAGAATGCTGGCCCATGCAGAGTGCTGGCCTGTGTGGAGTACTGCCCTGCACAGGAGTGCTGCCCAATGCAGGAGTGCTGCCCCATGCAGAAGAGCTGGTGCAGCAAGATGATGCAACAAAAGAGACACAGAGGAGAAATAATAAGAGACACAGAGGACTGGGAGCTGAGGTGGCGCAAGAGAATGATTGCCTCTCTCCCGCTCTGGGAGGTCCCAGGAGTGATTCCTGGAACTGCCTAATGAGAATCCAAGCAGACACAGAAGAACACACAATGAATGGACACAGAGAGCAGACAATGGAGGGAGGGGGGAGAAATAAATAAAATTTTTTAAAGAAATTAAAACAAAAAAATAACAGTGCCTTCAACCAGAGGTTCACTTTTCTCTCACAGCAATTCCTGTGGTATGCAATCTAGAGATTGCATGGTAATTCCTTGCTCAGAAATAACACTGATTTTTGAAGTATACTTATCACAAAGGTATAGTGATTTCTACTAGGAGATCAGAAAGAGGAATTTTGTCATGAATGGACCATTTTTTGAAGCCCATTGACAATTGGCATTTCCTATGGTTCTGTTACCTGCGATTTTCCCCTGACATTGTCAGGCGCTTGGAAGATGCTAGTGGTTATTTATGAATTTATGTGAACTGAGCAGAGATAAATGGAAAAAATAAAAGTACAAAACTAGCCACATTGATAAACATTTATTGACCTTCCTTAGATAGCTTTGAGCTTTGTAATAGAACAAAGTTAAAAAAAAAAAAAAAAAAGTCCTGATCTGTTTAGGACATTTCAAAGTTCCACAAAACATTTTTGGTAGTCTTTGGTCTTAGGGTTCCTTTCTGCTTGCTTATTAATATGCTTTTCCTCCTGGATAAATTGCAAGATAAATTCTATCTTCAAGAATCAACTATACCCTATTTTTCTTCCTAAGTCTAATGATGACACGCAGGTGACATTGTTCTCAGAAGAAGAAAAGTAAAGACTGGATCTTCTGAAGGCCATTGTTGCCTGGCAAATGACACCTTTTGTGCTGTTGTGACATCCAAGGGGGAGAGGAAAATAGAGCTTTCTTTTTTATCCCAGACAGCATGTGGCTCCAATTTCTAACAGATGGAAAGTTGTGAGGTAACGGGTTTCAACATTTTTCAGACAAATTTCCTGTGTTAAACTGTACGTTAGGTATTGATTCCTGGTATAAAGATTCAGAATGAAACCAGTAATGAACAATCAATGATAAAGTCTAGATGAAGGAGACAGTCATCACAAAGAGTTGCAGACAACTGCTGTTTTTTAAAAGCTTTGATCATCCTCCCTTTCCTTCCATTTTCACTTTGACTACATAGACCTGCTCAAAGGAGGCTGAAATCCAGCATACAATTTATAGTTGAAGGAAGGTGCCAGAAGCTTCCATATGGGTTTTATTATAGACAATCCAGTTACGATCAGGCACACTATTTTTCAACCTGACAAATTATGATCACTTAACTAGTGTTCCTGCCCATTTTCTCTTTGTAGCCCACAGAAAGGAAAAAATATATATAAGCTTTTTCTACCCAGATGAAAAACAAGTTGACATCGTGAACACCTGTTTGCTTAAAAGAAGTTTCCAGGTATTTCCTGGAGAACATTTCTGTTTCTGTCTAAAATTTCTGTTTGCTGAGAATGATCTGGAGGCCTGGTGAGAATAGCAAAGACATATTTGTAGTTAAGGAGCAAGATCATTCTATGAATAATACAACATTTGCAGCAGAGGCCACAAGCTGCCTGCCTGCAAACTGGATCCTACTTCCAGCTGTGTTTAGTTTGGCTTGCTGAAGGTTTTTTTGAAATATTCGCCCACATTTTTGTTTTCATTTTAATTTTTAATGATAATACATTCACCTAGCTTGAAACAAGAAAATATAAAATGGATAATTTGTCCATCAGTGCCACCCACAATAGAAAACAGCTGTCGATTTTCTTTTTCTATGATTCCAGGGCTGGGGGATTGAACCTGGGACCTTATATGTGGGAAGCCAACGCTCAACCACTGAGCCACATTGGCTCCCCTGAGTTGATTTTTCATTTGTTTGCTTGTTGTTGTTTTTGTTTGTTTTTTGGAGGCACAGGGAACCGAACTCAGGGCCTCCCATGCAGGAAGCAGGCACTCTACTGCTGAACCACATCCACTCTCCCATATTTTTTAATGGGTATTTCAAGGGTTTCTTTGGGCATATATATGCAAATTCAGCAATAAATTTTTATTCCTTCTTTCTTACACAAAAGGTAGTATAATGTACATTGTTCTACCCTATTCTTTTTTTTTCAGCTTACCATACTTTCTATACTTGCACATAGACAGCCTCCTCATTTTGACATCTGTATAGTATTCCACTGAATGGGTGTACCATAATTTATTTAACCAGGGCTATGTAAATTGGTCGTTTCCAATATTTTGCTTTTACAAGCCTTGCTGCAGTGAATCACCTGGTACATTTGTCATTTCATACATGTGTGAATTTAGATTTAGAATCAACTCTTAAAAGTGAAATTGCTGGGTAAAAGAGTTTATTCTTTTAGAATTTGGGTTGAAAATGCCAAATTGTCTCCCAGCATGATGGAATTAATTTACACTCCTATAGCAATATAGGAGAGTGGCTGCTTCACCCCAGCCTTCCAACTAAATAAACACTTTTGGATTTTTGATATATCAGTCTTTTCTTTCACGACTTCTAGATTTTAAGTCTCACATGTAAAAACCTATTCAATCCAAAATTATAAAAGACTTCTTCCATGTTTATGGCTAATGATATTGAGCACCTTTTCCTGTGTTTATTGCCATTTGCATATCTTCTTTGGAGAAACGTCTATTTAAGTCATTTGCCCAATTTTTAATTGCATTGTTTGCCTTTTTGTTGTTGAATTGTAGGAATTGTTTAGATATTCTGCATATTAAACCCTTATCTGAAATATGGTATGAAACTATTTTCTCTCTTTCTGTAGGTTTTTTCACATTCTTGAAAATTTCCTCTCAATATATAAAACTTTAATTTTGTTGTTTTGTTGCTCATGTTTTTGGTGTCATCTCTAAAAATCCATTGCCAAATCCAAGGTCATGAAGATTTCCCCCTATGGTATCTTCCAAGAGCTTTACAGCTTTTATATTTAGGTCCTTGATACATTTTGAGTTAATTTCTGTGCATGATATGATATAGGAGTTTAACTTCATTCTTCTGCATATGGATATCCAGTTTTCCCAACACCATTTGTTGAAGAGACTAGTCTTTCCCCACTGCATGTACTAGCATCTTTGTCAAAAATCAATTGGCCATAGATGTTCTGGGTCTATTTCTGGACTTATAATTCTGTTCCACTGATGTATTTGTCTATTTCTGTGCCATTGCCACATTGTTTTGATTACTATTGCTTTGTAATACAATTCTAAATCAGGAAATATGAGTCCTTCAAATCTCTTCTCTTTCGAGATGGTTTTGGCTATTCAGTGTCCCTTGCAGCTCCATGTAAATTTGAGGGTCAGTTTTCCTATTTCTGTTTTTAAAAAGACTGCTGGAATTTTAATAGGGATTGAATTGTATTTGTATATTGCTTTGGATAAGAGTGACATATTAACAATGTAAACTCTTCCAATCCATGAACATGGATTTCTTGACATTTATTTGTCTTCTTTAATTTCTTTTAGCAGTGCTTTGTAGTTTTCAATATACAAGTCTTAGTTAAATTTATTCCTGGATATTTCATTCTTTTAGGTACTTACCTAAATGAAATCATTTTCTTAATTCCCTCTTCAGATTGTTCATTACTAGTGAATAGGAACACCACTGTTTTTTCATGTTGATCTTGTATCCTATTTTAATGAATTTATTTATTACCTTCAAATTTTTCTTGTGGATACTTTTGGGTTTTCTACATATAAGATCATGCTGTATGCAAATGGAGATACTTTTACTTCTTCCTTTCCAGTTTTTGGTACCTTTTATTCCTTTTTCTTGCCTAATTGCTCTGGCAAGAACTTCTAGTACAGTATTGAACAGCAGTGGTAAAAGTGAGCATCCTTGTCTCATTCCTGAGTGTGTATCATTCACCATTGAGTATGATGTTTTCTGTTTTTTCATAAATGGCCTTTATTGTGTTTAAAAAGTTCCCTTCTTTTCCTACTTTTCTTAGTGTTCTTTAATGAAGAAATAATACTAGATTTTGCTGAATGCCTTTTCAGCATCTTTTGAGATAATTATGTCATTTTCACCCTTTCATTCTATTTATGTAGCATATTGCATTGATCAATTTCCCTATGTTGAAGCACCCTTGCATTTTTGGGATGAATCCCACTTGTCATGTTATGTAATCTTTTTACTATACCATGGGATTTGGCTTGCTAGTATTTTTAAAGGATTTTTGCATCTATATTCATAAGGGAAATCAGTCTGGAATTTTATTTTCTTGTGATGTCTTTACCAGGCTTTGATATCAGAGTAATGCTGACCTCATAGAATGAGTTAGGAAGTATCTCCTCCTCTTGGATTCTTTGGAAGATGTTGAGAAAGATTGGTATTAATTCTTCTTTAAACATTTGGTGTAAAAAAATGGTGAAGCCATTTGATATGAACTTTTATTTGGTGGAAGGTTTTTGATTATTGATTTAATCTTAGTAATTTTTATGGGTTTGTTGATGTTTTCTATTTCTTCTTGAGTCAACCTGCGTAATTGATGTATTTCTGAGAATTTTTCCATTTCTTCTAGATTATTAACTCACTGGTGTACAATTGTTCATAATATTCTCTTATAATCATTTTTATTTCTGTAAGGTCAATAGTGATATCATCATTTTCCTTTTTGATTTTAGTTATTTGCATCTTTTTTTTAAAAAGGATTTATTTTATTTTATTTATTTATTTCTCCCCACCTTATCATTGTTTGCAATTACTATGTCTGTTGGTCTTCCTTGTTTCTGTAGGAACTGAACCCAGGACCTCCAATGTAGGAGGAAGGCGCCTAATCGTTTGAGCCACCTCCACTCCCTGCTTTATTGAGTCTCTCATTATGTTTTTCTTCTTGTGTCTCAATGCATTATCTTATGTCAGCTCACTGTGACTGCCTATCACATCAGCTTGCTGTCTTGTTTGTCTTCTTTAAGGAGGTACCAGGAACTTCCCTGCTTTGTTGTGACTCTCATTATTTCTTCTTGTGTTACTTGTTGCATCAGTTTGCCACACCTGCCCATTGTGCCAGCTTGCTGTCTTCTTTAGGAAGCACTGGGAACTGAACCAGGGACCTCCTATGTGGTAGGCAGGAGCTCAATTGCTTGAGCCACATCCACTTCCTAGTTATTTGCATCTTTCTCTTTTTCTTTGTCAGTCTAGCTAAAGGTTTGTCAATCTTATTGACTTTTTCATAAGCAACTTTTTTTTGGTTCACTCTCAATTACTTTTTATTTTCTCTATTTCATTTATTTCCACTCTAATCTTAATTATTTCCTTTCTTCTGCTAACATCAAGTTTACTTTGCGCTTCTTTTACTAGTTCCTCAAGATATAAAGCTACGCTATTAATTTGAGATCTTTCTTCTTTTTTAATACAGGCATTCATCGCTATAAATTTTTCTCTGAGCATTGCCTTTGCTCTGTGGTTACTTTTTCTATTTCAATAATTTTTAATTTATTGAGACTCCTCTTATGCCCTAACATATAACCTGTCCTAGAGAATGATACATGTGCACTTGAAAAAAATGTGTATTCCACCATTGTTGGATGAATGTTTTATATATGTCAGTAAGATCTAGGTGGTTTATGGTACTGTTAAGATCCTCTATTTTCTTATTGATCTTCTGTTTAGATGTTCCAGCCAGAGGTGGAAGTGTTGTATTGAAATCTCCAACTACTATTATAGAACTTTCTATTTCTCTCTTTGATTTTGTCAATGTTTGTTTCATGTATTTTGGTGCTTTGCTCTTAGGTACATATATTATTATAATTATTAAGTCTTCAATTCTTCTGTTGAACTGGCCGTTTTATCAATATATAATGTCCTTATTTGTTCTTATCATAGTTTTTTACTTTAAGTCTGTTTTGTCTGATATTAATATAGCTACCCCCTCTTTCTGATTAGTATTTGCATAAAATATTTTTTCCATCCTTTCACTTTCAATCTATTTGGATTTATTTATTTATTTATGAAGATTCATTTTTTATTTATTTCTCCCCCCACCCCCCACCGTTGTCTTGTCTGCTCTCTGTGTCCATTCGCTGTGTGTTCTTCTGTGTCCAGGAATCTGTGTCTCTTTGTTGCGTCATCTTGCTGCGTCAGCTCTCTGTGTGTGTGGTACCTCTCCTGGGCAGGCTGTGCTTTTTCCGTGCAGGGTGGCTCACCTTACGGGGTGCACTCCTTGTGTGTGGGGTTCCCCTATGCAGGGAGCACCCCTGTGTGGCACGGCCCTCCTTGTGCACATCAGCACTGCACATGGGCCAGCTCACCTCATGGGCCAGGAGGCCCTGGGTTTGAACCCTGGACCTCCCATGTGGTAGGTGGATGCTTTATCAGTGAAGCCAAATCCGCTTCCCAATCTATTTGTAT
This sequence comes from Dasypus novemcinctus, assembly GCF_030445035.2. Lineage (NCBI taxonomy): Eukaryota > Metazoa > Chordata > Mammalia > Cingulata > Dasypodidae > Dasypus > Dasypus novemcinctus. The sequence continues at coordinate 57,648,951 of NC_080696.1, read as the reverse complement.
TTATGGACTTAAGGTGGGTCTCTTTGAAACATCATATAGTTAGCTCATATCTCTATCCATTTTGCCAATATCTTCCTTTTTTTTAATGATTTATTTATTTCTCCCCCCCTCCCTCCATTGTCTGCTCTCTGTGAGCATTCACTGTGTTCTTCTGTGTCTGCTTGTATTCTCATTGGGCTGCTCTGGGAACCAATCCTAGGACCTTCCAGAGTGGGAGAGAGAGGGTCGTTCTCTTGCACCGCCTCAACTCCCTGGCCTGTGGCATCTCTCATTGTCTCTCCTCTGTGTCTCTTTTTGTTATGTCATCTTGCTGTGTGCAGCTCTCCACGTGGGCCAGGACTCCTGCACGGGGCTGCACACCTGCATAGGGCAGCACTCCACCTGGGCTAGCTCGCCTCATGGACCAGCTTGCCTTCACCAGGGGGCCCTGGGTATTGAACCCTGGACCTCCTATATGGTAGATGGGAGCCCAATTGCTTGAGCCACATCCACTTCCCCAATATCTTCCTTCCGACTGAGAGAGTTTAATCCATTTATCATCTAGGGAATTTACTGTATTTCCTTTCTGTTACCAATACTGATCTATAAATAGAAATTTGCACTCATTGTCCTTACCAACTTAACCTGAATCTGAATTATACCTTGGGATTACAAAAAGGCTCAACTCATATTAGAACTCATTTTTTAAAAGTGTATGTCTTCCAAAGCAAAATACATTTTGCCTGGAATTAACTAGAAAAACCTAAAAAAAAAAAAAAAAAGAGTGTTCAGGCCATGATTTTTATCTACTTTTAATTTCATGAAACTGTCTCTTTATGAGACATTTTGTAAGAAAGACCTGTCTGTTTAGAAACAGTCTTAGGGCTTAATCAAATCTTTGTGTAATATATGTATTATTATTGCTTTAAATATATTCATCAAATATGCATGGCTTTTGTAGCAGTTCCACAAAGGCCTGATTTTTTTTAATGCAGACTCTTCCAACCGGGGCTTTGGTGTTAGGCCAGTCTATGTATAGAAGCTAAGTGGCAAGAGACTCCCGCGGAGGACAGCGGTGCAGAAATCTGGAGACCGAAATAGATTACTATGGTGGCCTGACCCAGAAAGACGTTAGTAAGAGAAGGCAGAACTGAGTCAAAGCCATGCAAGGGACAAGTTCGAAGTGGCCTGGCAGCCAGAGGGTGGCGATAGAAGCCTGGGGAGAGAGCACCGTACACAGAGAAATAGAACAAAGAATTTACTCCTTATTCAGTTATCCATTCAGCAAGGGTTTCTTGAGCATCTACTTGTGTCAGGCACTTTGAGAATAGGATGGCATTTTCCATGTTTTGTCATTGCTGTTTTAGCAACATTTCTGGAACATTTTCCTACCAGGCATTATGCTAAAACAATTTGCCAGCATTATTTCTCATTAAAACGCATAATAAATTATATAAGGTAGAGTCTATTATTAATCTAATGTTAGATAAAGAGACTGTTAGCCTGAGACCCTGCCTGGGGTCCCTCAGCTTGTAAAGAGCAGAGCTTGAAGGAGAACATGGACTTGTAACAACTGCAGGCTGCTGCTGTGATGAGAAGGGCATGGTGCTGTGGTTAGCGGCTCCCAGTCAGAGTGCCAACAATTAAACAGGTAATTTCAGAAGTTCAACATGAAGGATACTGATGAGAGGGCAATCATGAGAAACACACAGCAGTAAAACACAATGGAGGTTAAACTCTGATCCCAAAATTACTTAATTGTACACTCATCGGCTGAAAAAAAAAAAGACACTGATCATTGGCATTCCTTTATCCATTCACTTATTTGTAAATAATATTACGACTTCTCTCACTGATAACTATCTCAAGGCTCGAAATACTCTCAGAGCAGGATTTATTGTTAATGTGGCAAGTAAAGTTCGTATTTCTGTGCATTTCAAATTTGGAGAACTAACTTCATGTCAGATATTTTACCTGGTAATGTAACTAAAAATTTCATACTCCACCTAAAATCACCTCACCTATCAGCAGCTATCAATATGACAACACTGGTCTGCTATAAATAGAGTAGAAATTTTAGGTCAAAAGGGAATAGTGGAGCTGAATTTACTCTCCTTCCTGAAACAGACAAAACCTTGAACAAAATATAGCAAGAACAGTTTTCAAAACATTGGTTACCAGGCAACAAATGATAGGTGATCCCTGAGAGATGGGAGCTAAGGAAACGAGCCCTACAGTTGTCCCAGCTTTCTGACTCGAGACAGTTGTCAGACACAGCACAGGGAAGAGAAACCGAGGCAGTGCCAGTCTCCTGAGTTGAGAAGATGAAACTGAGGGTCCAGGGAGACCAAAGTGATAGAGCTCACAGGACAAAGTATCAGAGAAGAGAGAAAGCAAAGAGAGAGAAATCCAGAGCTCGCTAGAGGGTCCTCATAGAGTGTTCAGCAGTGAACTGAGCAGCATATGCATGGGAGGAAAAGAGTGAAAACTGGGAGGAAAAACACCTGGAGGGATTGGAAGTAACAGTACCTGGCATTTGCACAGGGCCAGGAATAACGCATAAGAAAGTATTTTTCAAGAAATAAAGGTGAAGTGGTTTAGACAGATTATAAGGGCAGTACTTCTTAGGAGACAAATTATGTGAGGTCAGGATCTTCAGGCATAGAATTTATGGATTTTGTATACATTTATGTATACTCCCCGTGATGATTCCCGTTGCCTGGATTAGTTTCTGTTATGTTGAATTTTACTAGTCATACTATGCAAATGTGGTTAAGGTGACACTCACGGCCAAATGGTGTATAGCAGTTCAGATGTTCAGTTCTAGCAAGCCTGGGTTAGAATCCCCAGATCTGCCCCTTTCTAGTTGTGTGATCATGGGCAAGCAACCTATCATCTCTGAGCCTGATTCCATCATTTGTAAACTGTTAAGTACAATATTTACCTCAGAGAGTCATTGTAATGATTAAATGGCATGATGCATTTAGCACCCTGATTTTACTCACATTTTGGCACATTGTAAATGCATCATATTTGACATTATACATAAAGATACACTGAGGTTAGATGAACTTGTTCAAAATTATACTAGCTTATAAAAGACTAATGGTATATATGTATTGCTCAATATATAGTCATTAAGTTGAACTGAATTATATTTTAGTAATTGGGATAGTCAACCATCTCAGTTTTGACTGGGTTTCCAGAAATGACCAATCCTAGAAGAGGAAATTTAAAATCAGGGGGTCAAGGTGCAAAGCTCCTGTATCCCACTCATCAGAAGTAGTCAAAATAGACAGTAATGCAAAGTCTAGTGCAAAGAATGCCACATACCTGGCATTCTTAGAAATTCTTGAGTAAACACAGGGTCCCCATCCATTCTCCTCTAAGATAGGAAACAGGGTCTGGCAGCACTTGCCAGTGGCGGGCGAGATGATTTGGAGAAGGCAGACTGCCCAAAGGACCACATGGGAATGGAAGGGAAGATAAAGAGAGGAGAGGTGAGAGTCAGCAAGTCAGTGCCTCACTCTGAAGCCATGCTCTCATCTGCCCACTCTGCAATGTTTTAATGTGTCGTCTTCTACCCCTACCAATAACCCAAAAACTTTCAGATCCAAAGAAGTACCTGCAGGACCTTTCTCCTGAAATCTGCAATTTTTTGCAAGGATACGTTCAAGTTTTTATACATGCATGCTTCTTGAGCCAGCATTTTCACTTTAGAGAATTTATTGAAAGGAAATATAGATACACATGAATGATTATAAATATAAATGTGGGATGTCCATTTCAACACTGCTTGGAACATCTTACATGTAAAACTATAAATGCCATAAAAGTCCATCAATCAGGATATTAGACAATAAATAATGTTACAACCAGACAGTGGGATACCATGTAAGACATAAAGAATGATGCAAATCAAGCAGTATCGCAATAGAAAGATATCTATACTATTTTGTTACATGTAAAAGGCAAGTTGATTCAGATAGCAGCATCCCATTTATAAAATATTCATATGTCCATATCCACTATTAGGTAGTTAAATGACACATATTTACTGAATGCCTGCTGAAGGTCTTAGATATTGGAGAAATGACAACAAAGTAGACATAGTCACTGTCTTCATTGAGCTTCCAGTCAGGCAGGAGTACAAGAAAAGGGGCAGGTGGGGGCAGTGGGGGTGAATGGGGACCTCATATTTTTTTAATGTAATATTTTTTTAAAAATGAATAAATTGAGTAGAATTTGGAGGAAAAAAACAAAAACAAAAACCTCAAATGAAAATGTGTTGCTAGCTCTTGAGTTGGAAATTAAAATGCTGTAATAATTGATGACTAAAAAAAAAAAGAAAAAAAGAAAAGGGGCAGATAAGGAGCAAACAAAAACGGTGTACAAGCTAAGACAGAAAGAGCAAGTGCTCGGGGATTGATGCTAATGAGGGGAAAGAGACTTGAGCTGGATACTTAGGAATGGCTTCTCTCAAGTGGTGACACTTAAAACCTTTGAGTAGAAATTACCCACAGGCATAAAGAGGGGAAGAGTGTTCCAGACAAAAAGCCCCAATGTTGGAAAGAGCTTATGGTATGTTGAAGAAACTCAAAGAAAACAGTGGCCAGAGAGAAAGGAGGGCAGGAGAGGGTGGCACAGAGAGGTTGAAGAGGTAGGCATGGCCAGACCATGGAAGACCTTGGAGAGCCTGTGTTGGAGTTTGGACTTGACTCTAAGGGTAAGAGGAAGCCACTGGAGGGACTCAGGAGCAAAGGAAGGATGACTGAAGGAGAACAAGAACCCACGCTGACAGGGCGGGAGGCAGTGGGTCATGTACCCGAGAGATGGCAATGGCTTGGCTCAGGGTCCTGGGCATGGAGATGGGAAAGGACAGATTTAGAATGCAGCCTGCCTCTGGGGTGAGTAGGAGAGACTGTTCCCGTATCACAGTCCTCCACAGATTAACTCCCAGGAACCACAAGCCGAATTATTATTTTAAAATGCCTGTGCATTTCTTAGTTGATATAAATTTACCACTGTGGGGATGGTGGAAATCAGTGTTGGAAAATATTGGCATCTCACACAACCTCTTTGCAGAATTAGGAGAAAAGGTTTTTTGTCTGGAATGCAACGGGCACTGCTGTGTTTGTTAGCCTCTGGCTCCAAACAGTGTCCGTCTAACCAACTGCAAATGCTGAATATGTTAGAAAGAGGGGGAGGGAGAAGGAAAAGTGGTTCTCATAAGCTCCTGATTGTTCTGCACACTCGTGGGCAGAAAAAGTATGGCTGGAATGAGGGTGGAAGGGGGAAAGGGTGCAAAGCAAAACAATTACTTTGAGAATCTGCATTCAACAAGTTGCAATTGTGAAAACTCGGCTTTGCTCCTAGGACATAGGTGATAGCAAGGAAAAAGGACGGGAAATCACACCTTTGAATCCCTCTGTCCCAGAGGACCCAGAAGAACTGACTGCAAAGGAGAATCCCCAGACAACAAATACAACAGAGAATAATAATTCCATCATGAGTTTCTTTAAAACTCTGGTAAGTTTCTACTTTTGTTTTTTTCCTCAGCTCAGTTGTTCAAAAGTCTTGTTAATCCTAAGAAGAAGGCTTATTTGAATGTGATCGTGGGTATGGATTATCACAGTGATGCAGCTGGAACATTAGAGAACAGGGACAAGATGTGTTTTGTAAAGGATTTGCGTTGCATCCGCTTTTGACAAGGAAGCAGCTAACATTGGGATCCATGATATGAGCAGTGGGTGCCCAAAGTGTCTACCACAATGGAATTCTGCACTTGGATGGTGTTTTATGGTCATCAATCATAAAAATCAGTGGAAAACACCTCCATGAATTATTGACCTATAGAAGCAGTATTGCCACTCAAATGGCAAATGAAAAACTCTGTAGAAGTCACTTTCTATCTTGTTACATCTAAGTCAACCACTTTAAGGAGATGGAGGCAGGGACCATGTCTTCCTTTGCTTGCTCATCTCTGACTCCCCAGGGCCCACAGCTTGGCATATGCCAGATTTTTAAAAAAAAATGGGTTGATGGATGACTGCATAATTAAGCAGTCAGCTCCAAATGGGTTGGACTATTTCCAGATATCAACATTAATCTCAAAAGATAAAACAAAAATGTGCCACAAACACCATAAGTTGTGTATTTGTTTGGAGTGATTGTTGGTAGAATTCTTGGAAAATCTGTGACCTGTTAGGAAGACAATTTTAAATGTGATTAAATGGTGAATGGGTAAGATCCAGTGCATTTCATTATAAAATATGACTTCTGTTAGCATAAATTTTACCCCTTGTATAGCTAGGCATTACCCAGGGGTCCTTGGGTTTCTACTGATCTGAAAGGCCTGCTCATTTCATTCTTTACCTGTATAGGGAAATGGGCCACCCTAAAAAACCATGTATCTATGAACTAAAATTCACCCCAAAAAGTTATGATTTTTAACGTTTGGTTTTCTCAAACTTTTAAGGTCTCACCTAACAAAGCTGAAACAAAAAAAGATCCAGAAGACACGGTAGGCACTTTGAAATGGGCATGTGTTTTGGTTGGTGCATAGAACTGGGTTGAACCTGTTTTCCGCTTATTTATTTCTTGAACTTATATATTAATATTGCTGTTAGATTGTTTTTAAAATGTTTTATTTATGCAAATAGTATGTTACTGAAAACTTTAGTGGGACACTTGAAAGATATTCCAATTCTGGCTAAATAATGTTATAATAACCAATTTCTTAAATAGAATAAGAACAGAATCCTAATCATTACATCATCGTCTTACTTTAATTGTGTGTAGAGACATCCCAGGAAGGTGATAAAAATTGGCCACTGGAAATTAGAAAAATGCTGGTATCTTTGCAGTATCTTTAAAATGTGTTGTTTGTCTTTCATGTAATTTGAATAAATAAACGTCCACTTCAGATGCAATCATTTGGGGAAATAAAATACTCTCCATTAGACATTTGCCAAATGAAGTAACACATAAGAGAATTAGGATGCCCTAGAAAGCTTCAGTTTTTCATTATCACTCTGGAAATTCAACCAATTCCCTTCAAAATAAATTTTATTTGCAGCAGCTACTTTCTAGAGATGTTTTTCCTTTACACCTGAAGGGACCGAGTAACTTTAGGAGAACACGTGGTTTAAATTTCCTGGGAACAGTGAACAGTGGCGCAGGTTTAAGCTGATGGTAGATAAGTGCCCTGCCTCGTTTTTTTGATAGCTGAAAGTGCTTTGAAAAACACTGCGACTAAATAAATAGCTTGGCCAGACCCATACATCGGCTGTTCACATTCACAGAACCTAAGTTGCTAGAAAAGAATGCTAGGTTTTTGTCTCAGAAGACCTGCTTTTGAGCTCCAATTCTGCTACTTGATAACTGTGTGATCCCGACCTGTCTGAACCCAAGTCTCCACATCTGTAAAACTGGGTCAATAAAAATTCTATCTCCCCGACCCCAGGATTAAAGGAAGGTGTGACAACACCTTGCAAACCACAGAGTTCTCCTCAAATGTCGGTGGTCCTAATTTTCATAGTTATGTGCAAGACAGATTGAACACTGTTTTTATGTTTTATTTTATTGATTGGTTCAATAAGATTTTCTTCTTCCATTTAAAAATCTGTGTATCTGGGCCTCTAAATGCATTTTCCACTACAAGGATTCATTTGCAATAAGGTGGCTAAGATCAAGTTCAATGTATGGTTGGGTCAAAGTGCTTCTCACGTGGTTCTGTGTCCTGCATTGTTTGAGGCCACATGGTGAGACTATCAAGCAATCAGCAGTGTGGTATGTGGTTGGTCGAGTGGCTTCCCAAGTGGCCTGATACCCTCTCTCCCTTCAGCAGTTGTGTACCCAGACTCTTCCCTGACCCAGAATGTGGTTTCAACTGGTCATAATTCCCTGATAAAATCTGCATTGCCGAGATACCTGTGGGGGCCTTGCTAGTGGAGACGGGTCTCAAAAGAGGGTTTTGTGAATGTAGGTTGTCTGTTACACCCACAAGCAGGTACCTCTTTTGTACAAATCTCATTCTCATAATTTACCTTTTTAGCATCCTTTATACTGAAGTTTTTGGATTCATGCTTTTGAAAAATCTGTGCCATTTGCCTATCTTCCCATTTGGTCCTGGGCAGTTTTTAGCACTCTCCACACAAAATCTCCCGCCATTTGTCACTTGAGTCAACTATTTTGAGTAACGGTAACTGGGCTATTTCAATTCCATTCTCGCCCTCCTTTGGCTCAGTGGACTGGTTCACACTAGAAACTTCCTTTGCCTGGGAGATATGCCCACCAAGAAGTCAGTCGAAACTTTTGCAAGTGATGCCAGGTCTATGTAGTCTTTAATACTCAGTAAAAGGAAATTGGCTTGAGAATGAAAGCCATCCAGCAGCAGTATTTGCCTTGACTCCAGAATGTAAAAATAAATCATTTTTCAAGACTTCTTTTTTTCCTTTCCATGTGACAAGTGCATTATTTAAAACTAACAAGTAGGGATTGCATTATCTTTTTCTTTTTCTTTTTTTCGCTTTTCATCTGGATCTTTTTGATGTCATGTAGATAGAGCTTAAAGTTCTTATTATTGTCTTTAGCAAAAGAAGTCGAGTTCATCTGGGCCATTTAAATAGGTCACCCTGCTGAAAATCAAAACATACCTGAAACTGACTGTGACTACGTAGCAAATCGTCTTTTAGAGTTTAAAAAAGATAAGCATGCATATGGTATCTTGCGGTTGGGCTGTGGGGAAGCTATGCCAGCTGTTCATTGTCGATGTGTATTAATGCACTGAACAACAGAAAAAAAAATGGATTTTATTTAAAAACAAAGTTCTGAACTGTGACTGCTGTTGCCCAAAAGGCATCCAAAGCAGAAAGTGTCTGTGATGGACAAGCTGGTCAGAAGACATCAGAGATCCAGGCAAAAGGCGCCAAGAAAAAGCACCTGGATAGCCCCCGGCTAGGACTCGCCTTTAGAAAATTCTTTAGGCACAAGGTCTGTATCTTATTAAGCAAGGAGGAAAAACAAAGAACCCTGGTCTTCACCACGTGGCACACTTGCCCCTCCAGCCTCCACCCAGCTCCGCGTCAGTGAAGAAAGAGCCTTGGGTGGCTGGGACCTTAAAGTAAAGCGAAATTAAAGAGGGTGTGACTCAAATATTAGGGATTTTTTTAAAGTCCCCCTCGTCATAAACCTCTGAGACTGGTTTCTTCTTAGTGTGGACCAGGGTTCTGAAATTATTCTTCTAACCCAGTGTTTCCCCCAAGTCAGTTGTTTGCATACCGCCTTCCACCATTTTTTGCCAAATGCACTATTTACTCAATATTTCCTCTTTGAATTGTCCTATTTAAAAAGAAGCTGTATATTACACTGTCCATGAAAAACCCGAATCATTTTTCATAAAAGGAAGATAGTTAATAGGATTAATTGAAAACAAGATACCACGTGCTACCCGCGGCGGCTGTGTCCGTCCCTGAGTCTCATGCCCTCTCTCTCTTTATTAAAAGGTGATTAGCCCACGGTAGCGAAATGTTAAAGACATACCAGCACCAGACTGAGGCTTTTCCCTGAATGTTATTAGAAGAATTAAATGAGACTTGAAAAAGGAAAAGTGTTTTCACTCTTTGAGTGATACTTAATATCCGATCGCTGCATCACCTAAAAATCATCTTGAGGCCAACAATGGTATGCTTCCCACACTTGGGGAAATACTCTTCTAACCTCAAGATAACAATTTTACCTTTCTGTGGTCTGTTCCTTCCATCCCCAATGTTAACAAAACTCATACTAACTCCCAATCGAAGTCCAAATAGGAAAAAAAAAAAATCAATGAATGAAGGCAGAGCAAGTTATAGCTCCATTTCCTTGGGAAGTGATGATAGTGTAGAAGTTAGTTTTCGAAATATCCCTCTCCCAAGGTCTAGAAGACTCCAGAGTTTGTCTGAAAGCAATTAAAAGGATCCCTGAATTAGGCCAACATGCTTGAAAATTTGTTTAAAATAGCCACCATTCTTCACTAAGTTGAATGAACTTATTTAAAAATGTCTCCAGCTGGATATTTTAGTCCCAGGATTGTGTATGCAAATAAAACCTCAGTAAAAATGTAAGAGAACATGTATTTGCATAAACAAACTATGTTGTGAAGCCACCCTTCAGTTGCTGTACAGACCTATTTTGTTCTGTAAAGACAGGGGTGGGGTGATAAACATTACAATAGGGGAGGAAAATTAAGAAGTGATTATACCGTATGTGGAAGACAATTTGGTAACTACTAGTGAAACATGCCATAAATCTCATGCAAAGGAAACTAGGCTTAAGTCCGACTTAGAGCTTGAGTGAGTCGGGGGCCTTGAAAGTTTAAGAAGTTTATGAGTCTCCCCCACCATCTGCATTTCATTAAGACATTCATTTCATGCACCACAAAACTTCAAATTTGTAGAATCTCTTCCTGCACATAAGTACACCACTGGTGTGCAACAATATTTTTCCTACGACTTCCCAAAATCATTGGCCTCACCTTCTGCCACTGCAATGCTTTTGAGTGAAGGACTGGATCAGGAAATACTAGGAAGTTGGAGAAGCATCTCTTTCTGGAATTCTGTAATCCAGATACAAAGTCCTCATAGTTTTGCCTTAATTTACATTCAGTCTGTTTTTCATGTAAGCATAAGTTAAATGGGGCAATTCTCAAATGTTCTGAATTTATGCAGAAAATTTAGGCAACTCTTTGATAGAGCTGCTTGGCTTTTGCCTCTGTGCCTAGGGCAGTTTATCTCTTTTCTTTTGATTATTCTATCGCCCATAAAGCTAAGAAAATAGGACCATAAAGCTGCCCTGCCAGATTCCATCAATGAACTTTGTCACATAATGATAGTAGGTGTGATACAGACTCTCAGGTTTTTTTTTTTCATTGTGGGGTTATACCTAGAAGAGAAGAGGGAAAATCCGAGCAAATTCAAGGTTAAACATACTCTCTTCTACTTTTGCTGTTAAAAAAAAAAATCTAATGAATACAAATTCTAGCTAAATCTGAAGTTCATTTTTCCACATCTCAATTTTCCTTTCTATAAAAAGTATTTTCTTAGATCTAAAAAGTGGGGGAGGACTAGATTAATAAATGAAATAAGTTTCTTGTTTCAACAAGAGTGACAGTTTTCCTTTACTGAATCTGAATCTTTTTTTCTGGCTTAATCAAATGTGATGCCTCAGAATCAAACTTTTTCACACGTCTTCCAATGTTTGGCAACAACATGTAGACAAGCAAAGCATTGTTTTAAATGTTCTTGCCGTGCCCGGAAATGTTCCTCTCCCCACTCAGGTTTTTCCAGTTCCCACCCTCTCTGCAAGGCAGCTAAAATATTAGCAGCTAGGTCATGTGACTCATAGGCTCTGCCAGACATTCATTGTTTTTCTATACTTGGTACCAAATTTATATTTTACTAACCCCTCCCCTCTCCCACAACCCACATGTGAAAACAAGATGAAAACTTATTGTGGAAGAAGGTAAGGCAAGGCTATTTCCTATGCAGTCTCCAAATATAATTCATTAGGATTTGATGGGTAGGATTGTCAGAAATAAAGAACACTCAGTGAAATCCAAATTTCAGATAAACAACAAATTGGGATTTTTTTGTTTTTGGGTTTTGGGTTTTTGGGTTTGTTTGTTTTAAGTATAAGTATGTCCTGTGCAATAATTGGGACATATTTATACTAAAAAACTATTTGTTGTTTATCTACAATTCAAATTTGACTGAAGAACCTGTATTTTCATTTTTTATTTGCTACATCTGGCAACTCTATTTAAGGGATTGCCTCTGAAACCTATGGGTGGAATTTTCATAGTCTTCCCCATACTGCAAATAGTTGTAGTCAGTTGACATTGGCAGAAAACTACTTGGGAGACCTCTTTGAGAAGTGAGGAGAGGTGTAAGCAAGAAGAGGGGAAAAAGGTCATCTGAATGTGATTCTGTACCCTACTAAAAAGAAGGTCCATGAAATTATGACATGATATGATCCTGTTTGGCTCTCTCTCTCTCTCTCTCTGCTTTTGGATAATTGTTTATTTAATGCTTATTTTGTACCAGGCACTGGTACAGTGGCAAGACAGTGGGAGCTATGGATGAAATAGTGTCTAAGGTGTAACAACCTTTAGGGACCCATGGTCAGGCAAGGGAGATGCATATTCAATGAATAATTACACAAATATAATAGTTTTACAGGTATCATTATAAATAACAGAGATATATACCTTTGTAATGTTTTTCAAAAGTCTCGGGATCTTCCAAGTGTAAAGAAAGAAAATTGGCCATTACTAAGTGAAATTTATCTGTGTAGACTTATTCCTCAATCCATTTTTTATCAGCCCCCCCCCAACCATGAAGCCACTTCAGACTTTTTTTCTGAGTTGTCCTCCCCACCCCATGAAATTTTAATTCCACAAATATACTACATGTCTCTTTATAGAGGGCCATAGACCATTTTAATAGCTAAGATTTTTTCATACCCTCCTAGAACCAATCAGCCCCTACTCGGGCATGATATGGCCCTGGCTGAGGATGCCTGGTTCCACCCCTTGGCAGGTGGAAAAGCATTTGTGGGCGAACACCTCGATTCACTGCAGGCAGCTAATGGAGAGTGGCTGTGAAGAGCTTGGGTTGAGGTCAGACAGCCTGTAATCAAATGCCAACTCTGTCCCCACATTAGTGTGACCACGAGCAAGGTATTTATCCCCCAAGAACCTGAATTCCCCTATCTGTCTAATGGACACCATAACTAGAACCCTTCCCACAGGCTGTTGCTAGAACTCTCAGGTGCTTGAAACAGTCCATGCACTGTTACCTTTTATTGTTAATATTAAATCAAAGTTCAAGGTTGGAAATGATGCCTTGAAGAAGCAATCGTGGTCCAAGGCAGAGAGAGGAGGCAGAGGGGGATTAAAATGGAGTGTTGAAACGCAACCAAGCCAGAAGGTCTGTAATGGATTTGGTAAACTGAATCTGTCCAGGAGAAATTCCAGAATTTCAGAGACTAGGAGCCCTTTCTTATAACCCCCATAGGGCCGTGGGTCAGTGAGCTGAGTGCATTTGAAAGGGCAGCCATGAGCTAGACAGATATTCAGCATCGGAAGTGTAAAATGCCAAGCACAGAATTTAAATCAAAACAGTATGGGGTCATTAAATAATTGAGCCTCTGCTCTCCTGACATTGGCAGGATTGGTGACTGGTTTTAGCTCATCTAAGTTGTTTCTTAGAGATGGGGTCAGTTCCAGTCCACCAGGGACGTGGTCTAACACTGACCCCTGAATGAACAGGAATTCTCCCAGGGAAGCAGAAGGGGGAGGCTGAAGTTGGGAAGACATCTGAGCTTGACCACTCTTTGCTCTTTGGACTTCTGTCCCAGGTCCTCAACACTTGCTGCTTTCCCTCCTGCCTAAGGGCCATAGAGCTTGCCGTTCCTTATGCACGAACACTTTTCCCTGCCTACTTTATTTCCAGCCATCTTTTGGATCATAACACAAGCGTCTCTGTCTCAGTAAATCTTCCCTGATTCCTTGATTTTCATGATTGCATCTAATTCCCGTTTTCCCTTTTTCTCTCTCTCTCTTTCTTTCTTTCTTTCATCACCAAGACTCCTCTCTCTTCCTCAGTAGGAGAGAGAAATTTTGCATTTCTTTGTGGACTTACTTTTCTTAGTGTCTGTCTTTCTTAGTGGATAGTAAACTCCACGAGGGCATGTAACCTTCGCACTTAGTACACGAGGCAGGTCATAGGACTCAGGCTTTGTGTGTGTGTGACTATGTATAAATAAATATTTTCTAAAAAAGAAAGCAAGCTACGAGGCGGAAGGCACTTCTTCTTCAACCAGTTCCCTTTAAATTAATGACTATTTAGACTAAAATGCACCAAAAGGCAAGAGCATTTGGAACACACGTAATGTAGAACCTTATGAGCTAGGCTTTTTTTACTATACTGGCTATAAAATGAGGAGGTTATTTTAAATTCATTATGCAGTTTTGTCCACTTTTAAATGGGACTGGGGTTATTCCTTCAGTATCAACTATCACAAAAGTCATTTCTATGCTTTGGCTCCTCATTAGAAATTAAGAGTCTGCTCATTAAATGGCTCCCTCTTGGTGCCAAAAAATGCTCTACAAGAAAGATATTGTGTCTTGCATCAAATATGAAAACCCATGTGTTTGCAAACAGCCTTTGGAGAGGCAACATGCTGGGGTAGGAAAAGCACTAGAAGGAGTCAAAAGTCCAGACTGGAGTCCCAGCTGTGCCCTTACTTAATGTTGGGCAGATCACAGGTCTTGGGTTCCCCATCTGTGGGAATGTGGGCATTGGACCAGATGGTCTCTAAGACTCTCCAGCATCAAAAATACTATGAAATATATTGAATTGGCCTACACTCCATTTTTACTGTCAGATTTTTTTTTTTTTTTTAGAAAATGTAGTCAAAGATCTAATGTCCTTGGAAATTAAAAAGGATTGAGTCACAGGTCCTAGAGCAAAAATTGTAAAATGGTAACACTTAAGATGAAGAGATTAAGTCCGATGAAACTAGTGTTAACATTTTGAACACAATATTCACGCACATTGAGATGAATTGTAACTATCACTTTCCCAACTCTTCCTTTACTCCAATAACCCAAGAGGTGGCAGAGCATAGAAATCAACAGCCCAGTTACTGAAGAAGTCAGATGACCTAGAATTGGACCTCAGCCTGGTCACTAAGAAAGAGAGATGGAGACAAGGGGGATCAAATGAATAACATTTAAGGAAGTATTAATTGTAGGGTCGTGGCGACTGGATCTCAAAGTGAAGAGTTGGGGTTTTGTGGCTGCTCCTCCAACTCAAGATACCTTCACTAAGGACACATCTGGCTGCCTTATATTTACTTGATAGCCTAGATCAGTAATCTCCAAAGTGGCATATGGGAAGAAAATCATAGAATTTATATTTTAAGTTCTAGTTTTTTTTAAAAAAAGATTTATTTATTTCTCTCCCCTTCCCCCCCAACCCCGGTTGTCTGTTCTCTGTGTGTATTTGCTGCGTCGTCTTCTTTGTTGCTTCTGTTGTTGTCAGCGGCACGGGAATCTGTGTTTCTTTTTGTTGCATCATCTTGCTGTGTCAGCTCTCCGTGCGTGCAGCGCCATTCCTGGGCAGGCTGCACTTTCTTTCATGCTGGACGGCTTTCCTTATGGGGCACACTCCTTGCGCATGGGGCTCCCTTACGCGGGGACACCCCTGCATGGCACGGCACTCCTTGCGCGCATCAGCACTGCGCATGGGCCAGCTCCACATGGGTCAAGGAGATCCGGGATTTGAACCGCAGACCTCCCATGTGGTAGACGGATGCCCTAACCACTGGGCTAAGTCCACTGCCTTAAGTTATAGCTTTTAATTTGGAATAGTAAAGCGGTACCTGTTCATAACATATGCATAAGTAAATATGCAGGTATTGAGGGTATATTTTCTTGATGGGGACATGATCAAAACTATTTAGAGACCAACAGCCTTGGTAAGAACTCCACATTCATAGGGCAGGGTGCCTCTGACCCTCTCCCAGATCCCTGATGAATTACGTACATAACCATAATAAATAATGCCCTAGATTTATTTGTCCCAAAATCAAAGTATCTTGACTTTTTTCAAAATTTTAACACAATTCCATATTCACAGCAGACTTTTTGGAAAATGCAGAAAGTTACAAAAAAAAAAATTAACCTCACACATAACCCTGACCCTTGCTTATAATTCCTGAGATCAGTTTGAATGTTTACCCATCATTGAAAAAAAAAATTTTTTTTTTAATCCTATAGGGTGCTGAAAAGTCATCTGACACTTCAGCTGACAAAGCCAACTTTATACCCCAGGACACCCACGGGGCAGCCAAGAATCCTAAAGGTTGCAACCCACCAGGTCAAACGCCATCCGCAGCTCCCACAGAAACCCCAAAGGAGGGTGCCAAGGAGAAAACAGGACCCACCTCCCTGCCTCTGAGCAAACTGTTTTGGAAAAGGGTAAGTCTTATTTTCAAAATTTGGAAAGGACTCTTGGGCTGAGATGACTTGAGGAACTATTTCTATTCAAATCCATCGATGTAGTCAACAATATACGGAGTTTCTTTTTCTCCCCCAAAATGACTCAACTTGCCATTATGTCAAAGACGTCGAATGGACTCTTGAGAAGAAAGAAATGTCTATCACATTAAAACAAAAACAAAAACAAAACCATGTGTCTCGTGAGAAAGAAAAGGAAATGAGCAAGTCGAATTTTTCGTTCTTAGAATGACTCCAGTTCATGAGTCAGAGTTGGACTATTTCATGACTTCATTTTCTTTCTGAACTGGGTTATGATTCTGGCTGCTCCCTGGTTCCCTCTGAATGTTTTCACTCTGGTGAGATGAACTGCTTCTGGGCTCTTCATCTTTTCTTTTCCCCAGACAGATGTGATTCATCACTGTGAGGCACGTGATCTCACACTCCTTTTGGAAAACAAGGGTGTCCCCAGGGCCCACCAGGGCAAGTCCATAGTATGCTCTGGGACAGGAAAATTCAAACTGCTCTCTGAGTATTCTTTTTCTTCTAGATTTAAGTTGCCTGAGGTATGTGCCATGAAAGTTAATGGGGTAGAGGGTGAGTGATTCTGAGCGCCACTGCTTCATCAGCATTGTCGTCTCCCACAGCTTGTTCAGTGCTCTGGCCTGTTTCAAACTTGGCCAAAAGAGGAGCAAGAAGTCAGGGTGAAGGGGTGCATTCTTAGCCTGAGAAAATCTAATAGTAATTTCATTTTAAAAATCCACACCTCCTGGCATAGAAGGCAAAACAGGCAGTAAATAAAGATTCTGCTGTGGTTTTAGTTTTATTTTCTTGTCCAGAATCCAGCTGGATTTAAGTGCCTCTTTCCTGTTTGTTTCCTATTGTACAGAAATCTTCCTTCTAGGTTCTGTCCAGAGCACAAACTCCAATATTTAATGAAAACTTTGGATGATTGTCAGTAGGCATTCTTTTCTAATCTTCCGTTCTCACCAATCAGCAATTTTTTATTTATTTGTAATCTTTCATCAGCAGTTTCATGTCAGGAAGAATTTCCAGGTGAATTATATGCATAAATGGTGGCAAGCCAGATACCTTGGTTGACTCATATTCACACATTTTTATTTAAATGATCATATATCTTTGAAGCACTTGAGAAAAAAATGTAACTAGCACATTAAACTTGAGAATTTACATGTCTTTTACTCAAGGTGAGACTGTTTTTATTTAGCTTTAAAAGTAATTCAGTTGAAAGGAAAGTATTAAGTAAATAATGGTATTGATATCACATAAATAATGATCAATTTGGGTCCTCTAAGGAGCAGCCACCAAGACAGAATTGAAGATTGAAGCCCAAGAGATTTCCGGGGGAGAAATGCCTGCGCGTGCTAAAGGGCTGGGGGAGGGGTGCAGGAGAGGGCGGGAGAACCTTCCACCCACGTGCTGGTCTGAGCCCAGGAAGGGACAGAGGGGAGGAAAAGCCACCCATCGAAGGTGACCTTGAGAAGGTCTTAGCCGAACCAGTGGGGAATCCCAGAGTAAAGAGCGCCCATTCAGGGAGTCCCACATGGGGCAGGAGGGTTTAGTACACGCCCCCCAGTGCTCGGGGGTCAGCGGGAAACGGAAAGCATGGCCTCCGCCCTGAGCCGCAGCAGATCCCGAATCCCTGAGGGCTGGAGGCAGTTGGCCAACGCCTCTCCTGGCCGGGAAAGCTGCACAGCACACTTCTATGATTGCTACAGGTGGTGCACAGGCAGGGGGTAAATGACTGACGTTTGAGGAATACTGGTATAAGGTTAAACATTTGGAGTCAGACAGACCTGCCTTTGAGACCCGTCTACACCTCTCTGAGTCTCACTTTCTTCATTAGTAAAATGGGAACAATAATAGACCTAGGTTATAGAAATGAAATGAGGATTAAATTAGGTAATACTGGTAAAATCCCTAACACTGGTTATAAACGGCCGGTGAATGGGAACTGCTACCTGTGTCACTTATTTCTTCTGCACTCAGAACGGTGGAGGAAGTAACTACTTCGACCTCTTTATCTTTCTTTCCCATCCAGTTTTGGGAAAATACTGAGCTGCTGCCTTAAGGGCTTCCTCTTTCCTTATCTTAGGGATATAGGTAAGGGAGATGCTGATATTCATCTCTCTAAAGGCAGAATTCTATTTATTCCATTTATTTTCAGTCTCACTTTTTTTCACCATCATCCAGCTTTATTTCTTTAGTAGATTGTAAAAATAATAAAGTTAACAAACCCTGCCCTCACATAGCTTACCTTCTCATGGGGGAGCTTGCATTCTACTAGAAAACAAAAGAGGACCTTTTTTTAAAAAATGGAATGAGCTTTGGTTATAAAATCACTCACATAAATTTTAGGAAAAAAAGGAAAGCATTAGATGATTCTGATATTTTCACAGATAACTGACCCTAAGGTATCTTCTCTTTGTTTTATTTAAGAAACTTTTAAACAAACTGATTTGGGAATTTAAAAGTCTGTCATTGTGAACATCAGAAATGGATTTTGCTTAACACGCTGTAGATATAATAGTTTAAATTATTTTCATTTGTAGTCTTATTTGCTGAAGTAGTTCTTGTTATGAAATAAAAACAAAAATAACAATGACCTTTGAGGAAATTAATTTCCAAATATGTTGTACTTGCCAGAAAAATGTTTAAAATCCTAATACCTGCACTAAATATGCCCTTTATTGTCCTCAATCAAGTGGGCTGCTACTTGCTCTGCAACCTTACAAAGTTATCTTGTTTAGGTTTCTCTTTCCTAATCTGTTGAAGGAAGGGCTTAGAACAGAATATCTTGAAAAATCTTGTGTAGGGCAGGTTTTGCATACCAGCTGGAATCAGAAAGATTGGCTGTGCAAACTTGGAAAAGTTGCTTGGCCACTCAGAGCCCTTATTTTCTTACCTGTAAACTTGGGACTGTTTTGATCTCATGGTGTTCTTGTGAGAAAACAATTGTACACAGTAGCTGCTCAGTGAAAGTATCAGCCAAATTTCTCCAAAAATGAACCAATCAGTGATCAAGATCTAAATATCCATTTGTGGTTTCTGATGCCAACAACATACTAGGTATGCTACCCTAGGTACGAGATGTGTTCACTATCATTAAAAGACTTGATATTCATTTGGAGGAACAAGGTATATACACATTTACACACTAGATGTTTAGAGTATCTCACCAAAGTAGCCCTTTTCCTGCTTTCCTTTGGAGAAGACAAAGGATGCATGGAAAAATAATGTGAGCTCTGAAACCAAAGAAACAATCAAATCTCAGCCCTGACAATGACTAGCTGTTTGAATTTGAACAGACCATTTAAACCCTCTAAGCCTCAGTTTCTTCAGCCATCGAAATGACCAGTGATATCTACTTTTAATGGTTCTTGCAAGAATTGAATAAAAAAATGAATGCAAAGTGATTGGCATTCAATAAGTAATATAATCCCATTCCAAAACAGCTATGGGGTTCAGGTTACAAATACTATGGGTATTTTGAAAAGGGAGGAATCAGTTAAGGTCAAATCAGACTAAGAGAACTCCATAGTTCTTAATCATCTGGGGCATTTACTTACAATACACATTTTTACACAAACTCACTAGGATTCTGGTTAAGAAAATCAGCATTTGACTTTATGGAAGTCTGGGCTTGATAAGGAGTGATCTTAGGGCTACTATGGTCAATTTAGAATAGGTGTCACATGATCAAAATGATACAGATGGAAGACCCTCTTGCGACAGGAGTTCCATAGGCTTGGGTGCTACCATGTGACATACTTTAAAGATATCTTGAACGTGCTCTTTAAAGGAGAGGGACTCTTTTTGTTCATGTCTATACTGAGAAGTTACCTGCTGTTTAGTTCTTGTCTCTGCAACTCTGTCTCTACCACATTTTTTTCCTCCCTTTATTTTTTTTTAATATTACATTCAAAAAATATAAGTAGACCACATTCTCAATGTAGAAGAAGTGAGTCATCTTTCCTCCTCTTCAAAGTTTATCCACCAAATGCCCTCAATATTAGCAATGGAAAAGAATGAATTGGACTCTGAGGCTCCTGGTTCCTCAGCTCGCAGGCTTTCTGCTTTGTGGAAATTGCAAAGAGAAGAGGAAGACATTGTCTGAGACCTTCACTTGTCATTGTGCATTGAGCACAGAGCCCACGCTGGGCACAAATATACACTATACATGAGAATCAGGTTTGATCCAAATAACAGGCTCAATGGGCATGCTGCAATGCATCAATCAGCTTCCTAGTAGAGACACACCTCCAGTCTCAAAGGAAGGTATCATTTTAGAGTAAGAGCAAAATTTTGATAGACACTGGAGCAGAGGCTTAGGGAGGAGAGGGGATCTGCTTTCACTTGGAATACTGGTTTGGAATACTAATGTAAAGCATTTAACCCACTGCCTGACACATAGCCCAGTAAAGGGGGTTGTTATCACCATTATTATTACTATTTTAATGGTTTTTTATTACTATTTTTATTTTATTGCTGTTTATTACTTTTTTTTTTTTTTTTTTAGTTCTGTAGAGTTGTAGCTAAGCATTTTGGCAAGATGGAGATATGCAATCCAATACAGAACATTTAATAAAGGTACAGAGCCACACTACAAGAAGCTCTTTTCTGGAATCTGGAATTATTCAAAATTTTTACCAGTAACTTGGTCTGTAGCATAAGAAGCACTCTTACCAAGTTTAAAGGTGGATGGAGGGAAGCGGATTTGGCTCAGCGGATAGAGCGTCCACCTACCACATGGGAGGTCCAGGGTTCAAACCCAGGGCCTCCTGACCTGTGTGATGAGCTGGCCCACGTGCAGTGCTGATGCGCACAAGGAGTGCTGTGCCATGAAGGCTTGTACCCCATGTAGGGGAGCCCCACGCACAAGGAGTGCGCCCCATAAAGAGAGCCGCCTAGCACAAAAAAAGTGTCGCCTGCCTAGGAGTGGTGCTGCAACACAGAGAGCTGATGCAGCAAGATGAAGCAACAACAACAAAAAAGAGATACAGATTCCCAGTGCCGCTGACAAGAATACAAGCATTCACAGAAGAACACACAGCAAATGGACACACAGAGGACAACTGGGGGGGGGGGGGGGGGCGGGGGCGGGGGCGGGGGCAGGGGGAAGGAGAGAGAAAAGAAAAATAAATCTTTTTTTTTAAAAAAGTGGGTGGAAAGCATGTGGTCAAAAAAGAAAAATGATAAAGATCTCAAAATACTGGCACAATGATCTGAAGTAATATGTTCCAGAATCTCTTTTACAAAGGCCAACATGCCATAGTACCATAGGGAGCATGTCATCAGGATTTTAACTGTCCCCATTCTACCCTTGGAACCTAACATAGTATGACAGCAGTGTTGAAAATGTTCATAGGAGGTTAAGGAGCAAACATTTATTTGACTGAGTAGACAAATTTCAAAAGCAACATGGAATTAGTCAAGACAAGTCTTGAACAGGTATAATAGGCTTAGCATATTCTCAGCATTCATTAATATTGTTACTGTTAATTAACATGTGCTATGTACTGGCACTGTACTAAGTAGTTTATATATATTTAATAAATGCCAGCAATTTTTATAGAGTGATGGCCATAAATAAATCCATGCCCCAGATCACTCCATCCAAATAGTTCTAAGAATCCAAGAAAGGTAATTATGAATAAATCCAGGTCACCATATGTCTTTTTTGCACAGTCACCCCCAAGCCACAGCACTGTCACCAGAGTCATCAAGGAGATCCATGCCACTTTGCCCCACCCATCACCTCTTTCAGCCTTCACAAGCCTACTTGCAAAGTAGAGGGGAGAAAATTCTCTTCTTTTTTTTTATGCTCAGATCAGGAAGGAGAAGTCCACTGCTGGGCCTCATGGGCCCCAGAGCAACATCACTTAAGGACACTCATCCTTTGGCGCCTACACAGCTTTTTCTCCCATTCAAGGGTAGCTGAGCTGGACTGAGTTACTCTACCAGCCATCAGCACCCTACCCAGAACCACTATCGTAGCTTGTCCAGGGGTAGCTTGCTCCCCTGGAGTCCTTATTTCCAATGGTGAATTCTCTGGTGTCCATTTCCTGAAATATTTACTTCTGCTTCACCTCATATACCCTAACTTCTAGAAAAGCCTACAGATACCCAGACCCTACTTATAGACATGGTTCAAGTTGTTTCTTTCTTACCTTCCAGTTTCTTCAACACCCATGTAAGAGTCTCCATGTAAGTACCACGAGAAACTGTGTGGCTTGGCTCCACCCACCAGACCTAGATGAATCTCAGCTCTGCTTCAGCCAAGACTTTCCCTACACGTGCTTTATTTTATTTATTCCTTAAAGCAAACCTAGGATTAGTAGATGGTTGGTCTTATAGTCAATCTTTGGGTAAATGTTAGGGATTGAATCATATCCCACAAAAGGCATGTACAGGTCCTGTGGGTATGAACCCATCTGTAATGAGGACCTTTGAAGATGTAATTAATTAAGGTGTGCCCAAACTGAATGAAGGTGTACCTTAATCCAATATGGCTGAAGTCCTTATAAGCAAAGGAAATTGGACACAGAGGAGCAGCCACAGTGGACGGCCAGAAGCTGGAAGTCAATGGGACCCAGAAGAGAAAGAAGAAGATGCTACCATGTGCGTTGCCACATGACAAAAAAAGCCAAGGACCAAGGAATGCCAGCAGCCAGTTCCAGAATGCCACAGTCTTTGGGGAGAAAGCATCACCTTGCTAAAACCTCAATTTTGTACTTCTAGCCTCAGAACTGAGAGTCAATAAATTCCCATTGTTTAAGCCAACCCCTTGTATAATATTTGTTATTTATTGTTGGTTGGTTGATTGGTTTGGTTTGGATTGGTTTTTTTGTCATTTTGTTTTTAGTTTTTGTTTTAGCATCTGGGAAACCAAAACACTAAATGAACTGAGATTCAGAGAGGTGTGATTAAGTTGCCCAAGTTCCCATAGCTATGCTGGTGAATTTGAACCTGATTCCACAGCCCATGATATTCTAGACTTGTATTCTGAACAGGTTTTCTCTTACATGTGCCAAACACTAGAAGGGAAAATGATCCTAGCCTCTCACCATTTTTTAAAATCCTTTACCAACTGGATATTCGAGCTACTGCCAACACAAAGCTATATCCATAGGCCAGTGTACAAATGTAGAAAAAAATGTGCAATGTGTGTTCTTGGACACAGCAAAAAATGGCATGTAATGAGTGCCAGCAGAGTTCTCTCCTTTTTCATTCTTCTCCAACTCCCCCAGTTACATTAAAGTCTCTTCTTGGTATTAATAGGCATTTATCACTATTCTAACGTGTGCTGATCTCCCTTCTTAACAAAGACTTAAAAATAGATTTTAACAATGGTGTTTTGTTTTATTTATTGCAGTTGGTTTAATTCATAACTATTATTTCCAGCAAGGTTATTGGTTTTATATTCATTATAATGATAAGGTTTTTCTTTTAAAATATATTTATTTAAATTAAAATATAGTCAATTTAAATAAAAATATTGAGTAAATACAGGTAAATACATGGAGAGGGCAAGAATCATGAAGTTGGTATGTGAATTACTGAGGTTTGAGAATTGTTCAAGTAGACAAATTCTGAAAATAAGAAATGTTTTGCTGGGTAGTAAGAGTTTGGAAAATATGAAATAGCAAATTCCTTTGGAAAAAACAAGATTCATAATGCAAATTTCTGAAAACATCAGAAAGATATGGAAAGCTGAAATATGATGAAGACCAAGGAAACAAAAGTGTTCAGAAGCAGCTCTTTCCGTTCCTCACTATTGCCTATACCAAGTTTCTAGTTTCTTCTGAAATATAATGAGCGATCAATAGTCAAGAACTTTCCAGCCACAGGAAACCAAAGACCCACCTAGTCTCATTACATTCAACTGGGACAGGAAAGAGGGTCTGAAAACCTAAAAAATGATATTTATACAAAGTGGGAAGGTTTTCTCAGTCTAAGACAGTACATTGACTCCTAAAACTTTTGTGGTTCAGGTTTGAAGTCTGGCTTTTAAAATATTGTTTGATTCTTTACCTGTTCGTAGTGTTAAATAACACCCGACTCATCTCAGGGAGAAGGCATGTGGCTCCAAGAACACTGTGTTACTTGCAGATTCCTTTTGAATGCACTAGAATTTCCTGACAATCAGAAACTTCTTGGATATCCATAATCTTTTTCAGGGGCATTTTTGTGCCCAGGGAAACTTCAATAAGGGAAGAAGAAAAATAGATGAAGGCCTCGTCTAGTGGACAAAATTGCTCACACAGTCACCCAAAATGTATTTCTGATGCTTGAAGCCATGGCAAAGGGGAAATTTTGGTTCTTGGAACCATTTCCCCACCTTCTAGTTGTATCATGCGGAACAAGTTAGTTAGCCTCTCTGTGCTTCTTTTTTGTACTGTGTAAATGGGGATCGTAGCATTTACCATTCAGCGTACTTTAGGTTGGATAATGTATACTACGTGCCTCATGCTGAAGATATAAATGTCAGTTCCCTTCCTATGTCCCATGGAATGTTGTGAAGAAAAAAGAAAACGAAAGTCAGGACTCAATAACAAAATGGATATAGGAAGCATTCTTAACTTTTTGAATACGAAATAATTGATTTAGGGCTTTGAGAACTCCCTGAAATTATTGGCAAAATACTTTATGTTCATTTTGAGGGGAGGAGAGTCCAGAGCTGCCAAAGAGTCTCAAAGTGGCCTGTGATACCCTTCCTCCACTCCCACCCCCAAAAAAGGTCAAGAACCACTAAACAAAATATGCAAGATGGCCTCCCAAATCGGGGCTTGGCTGACTGATAGACTGACCGTGGCCCTGACCTTTGACAGAACTAGGTTAACTCCTCTCCTATTGGGGGCAGGTCTGGATACACCAGAATTAGACCTGGGAGTAACCGTGTTTGAAGGTGAATGCGCTGGGCCCCGGCCCTCTGGCCTCCCATTGAAGTGTTTTAACCAAATTTATCTTCAGCCCATCAAAAGGGCTGACACAAGAAGTGGCCTCTGTGCTGACCACTGGACATGTGGTCAGGATACATTTGAGGCTCTGTGATCTCATTACAGAGTTGTGCTTGCTCCATGAGGACCACAGAATGAATTTCTCTGGCCTTGTTACCAGACTTTTTCTGAACAGCTCGTGAATTTTTACCTAACACTTACAGAGGATTATGTGATCTGTCATATTTTGCTCTGTTCAGCAGCTGCTAGAAAACATAAAGGCAAGCGGTGGCTGACCCACAGCCAAGATTTTGCAGCTCGTGTTTCGTGTCGGAACCCTTCTCCTAGCTTTATTACATCTGTATGTTTCTTTTCCCCTTCTTGCGTTTGAAATACATCATTTGATTTATATTATGTAGCTCTACTGTTGACATTTTTGAAAGCTTTCTTCAAGCTCTTTTTGGAACAAGGTATACATAAATAAATATGAATTGTACCAGGGGTCATGTGAGCCCACCTAACCTTTCACTTTTTCTGGTAACATCCTGACTCTTTTGTTTTTTTGTCTTCCTTTTAGTCAATTAAAGAGGATTCAGTCCCCACAGGTGCAGAAGAGAATGTAAGTTACACATTAAACGATAGAGTCATTCCACTGTCACCTTCCGAGCATCGGGCCATTGGCGTTTTCAGCCGTGGGACTCAGGGTTCTTGCATGATCCAAGTGTCTCTCATTTGTTGTGGGCTCTTTCATCCTTTCACACAATAAGGGATCACTGGGGAATAACCGATGAATATTTGCAAATCCCATGGGATCAATTCAAAATACATGCAAATTCTGTGCACTAATTTTTCTCATTTGTTATCACTTCTGGGTTGAAAGAGTCTGCTAAACTTAAGACCAGCTTTGCACCTCCTCAAGGGGCAATGATGCTGCACTCTCTGCTTCACTCTCCCTGGATTCCTCTTTCTCCCTTATTTCCATGGCATTCCAGAGTCTCTACTAACTTTGGGTGGCATCCAGGACAGGTAGTTGACTCAAGCGTGAGAACATCTGGCTGCAATAGATGACATTGAGCTTCATATCTTTTTGGCCTTTAATCCAGAGCAATCATGAAAATTTCCAAGAGGGAGTGCTTGTGTCTGAGGGACTGGCCCCACGTGAAACCCCACAAAAACCTACCTGTCCTCAACCCCTCCCTGGAAAATTAATAAATTGGCCTTGTGAGTTTCAGACCCAAAACAGCAGTTCTCTGCCCTGAAAGAAGTGCCATCTTGGGAAAATTTTAAAAATGGGCCTAAGCAAATTCACAGCTCCTTAAGATAGAAAGCATTCGTTTTCATTTTGCTAAAGCAAAACATGTTTTAGCTCTTTTTGTTTGTCTTTTGTTTACTTGCCATGTATAGAGCTTGTGTTTTCATTTTTATTTAGTTACTGGAATTGAACAGATGTTGGAAATCCAAACATGTTCCAAAAATGTTATCAGTAATGTGGAATGAAAATTAGAAAGGCTGCATCTTCTTAGATTCCTGTTAGGAAAAAGATCCTTAAAATCCATTTTTGTTGTTGTTTTTCTTTTCCTCCCTCCCTTCCCTGCCTTCATTCTTTTTTCCTTCATTTCTTTTCTTTTTTGGAGCGAAACTTAGCTCTGCAAAGAACAGGTTTCTCATTATTCTAGAAAGTTCTCATGAATTTACTAGCTAATTTCTAGAGTGTCAAAGTCTCTAGTTATTTCAGCAACTGCAAGAATGAACTCCATGAGGCTTCTGCCCATGAACTTTCATTTAAAAGTTGCAGGTTAAATCCAAAGCATCAGTTAGCCTTAAGAATCTGAGTTTTTTTTAAAAGAGAAACTTGCTTTTGGGTGTTTGTGTACTAGTTGCCCATCTGAGGAACCCCGTGTCTATAGCTCACATGCTAAATGCAGGGCTAATCTGTACCAGGCCAGAAAAAAGAAAAAAGTATTTCATTTTCCAGTGTGAAATTTAAAGCAGAAATAAAAACATGAATTAAAAGTTAAATTATTGACACCAAAAGATAATAAAGAAGAGAAAGTAAAATATTTTTTAAGAAGTATTATATTGATTACTTTAATTACTAGTGCTACAAATGATATTTTTAAGCTTTGACATTTCATCTTCTAACATAACAGCTTTGCACTTGGATGGAATGAAGCTAAAATGTTATAATCTTGACCCCATCATTTCCAGGCTATGCCGTCTTTGAGCTTCAGTTTACTTATCTATTATTAAATAGTGTTAATAATATTACTTACTGCTTAGGGTGGCTGTGAGAATTAATTGAGATAATGCGTGCAATGTACTTAATTCCATGCCTGAAACATTTAGGGATTGGTGAAATATGATTCTGTCTTTGTATGGTTTGTGAACTAAGAATGTTATTTTTTTACATTTTGAATGGTTGAAAATAATATTTCATGACACGTGAAAATTGTATAAAATTCAAATTTCAGTGTCAATAAAATTTTGTCGGAACACAGCCACACTCCTGCCTTTACATTTTGGCTATGGCTGAAGTAGTTGCAAAAGAGATTGAACGGCCAGCTGAACCCTTTGCATAAAAAGTTGACCAATCCCTGCGGCAATTGTTAGTGAGTAGGAGACAGGGCATTATGAGTGACTACTTCCTTTTAATCAGTGATTACATTTCCTTGTGCAATTGTTCATCTCACAGCTGACTAAATGTCCGTAAGGAATGAAATGTATGGTACAATAGAGTTTGCTCAATTCCCTCCTCCTAAATAAGAGATACGGCATTTGTCAAAACAATGTATAGACAATTAGGTTGACTAGCCATATTGTAAGAGTTCTTCAGTGAATTCTTCTAGCTAAAATATGGTTGTTTATTTATTTATTTTTTAAATTTCTCTACCTGCAACTTTTAAAAACACACTTACTGGAGCAGATGTGGCTCAAACTGAATGCCCGCCTCCCACATGAGAGGTCCCGGTTTGGTTCCAGTGCCTCCTGAAAAAACAAAAACAAACAACAACAATAACAACAAAAAACAACCCAGGGAAGCCAATGTGACTCAGTGGTTGAGCACCAGCTTCCCATATACAAGGTACAGGGTTCAATCCCCAGTACCTAAATAAAACAAAAACAAAAAACAAACAAACAAAAACACCCGTCGGTCAATGCAAGACCTTCCTGAATTTTGCAAAGCAAAGAACAGAGAGATGTCAACATTTCTCAAAAATTTCCATAAAAGAAAAATAAAGCTCTTAAAACCCATGGAAGCTGAGCATTTTTCCTAAGATGGGTTTCTCTCCTATCAGAAATAAAATATATGACTCTAGAATAATTATTGAATGCTTCAGTGGTCATATGTAAGTGCTTGGGCCCTTGGTTAAATGAGTTAATGTTCTAACTAATGGAAAGAAATCATCTCTTCCCAAAAACCTATAAGAACAAGGAGACAGGAATTTCTGTTGTTTTTCTTAGTAAGTAACCTCTCGGTTCCAAATGAGAGATGCCCAATTCGATCTGAATTTAAAAGAAAAGGGATTATGAAAAGGTAGAATTGGTTTCAAATAGAGCTTGATGCCAGGCCCTGCCTTGGCTCTGCATCCCTGGCCTGGCTACATTTTCAGCTATCTGACATTACACACTAATTCAGAGTAGAAGAGAGCTTCTTCTAGTAGCAACCTATGTGTCCTGGAATTTTCCCTCTTCTGTTGACTCGGGGGGTTCACATGCTCTATAAATCAGCTTTCACTAGCTTATGTTGCAGTAACAACTAACCCCAAATCTCAGTGGCCTTCTACAGCAGCAATGTCTTTCGTTTCTCTCACTCATGCTACATGCCATCTGTGGGTGATCTGTGGCTGCTCCACATGACCTCTTCCTGCAAAGATCTAGACCAACAAGATCTAGACCAAAAGAGGCAGCCCCTTTGACAAGGATATGTAGTTCTTGTGTCAGAGGCAAAATTGTACCATGGGACAGTAGGTGGCTCCTAAAGCATTGCTCATGCATGGTTTGTGCCACATCTACTCATTCTATTCACCAAAGAAAGTCACGTGGCGATGCACATGCACAAAGAATTATTTTGCAGGAAGGTGGACTAATTGGGAAAATGTTACATTCTGCCACATACTCCCATCTTTGAACCAATATGTCCAAGGAGCCAGATTGATTGGCTTAGGATGTGGTCGATGGGCTCTATCCATATTGCCCAGCCTTAAAGTTGGAAAAGATTGATCCCCAAAGCAAAATTAGAGTGCTACAACCAGAAAGAGAGAGAATGACTCCTGTATAGAAAAAAAAAACAAACTACAAATTCTTTGTAACCAAAAAACTTATAAATCCAATCATAAAGAATGCTAAAAAGATGCTAAAGTAAAAACTTTTATTATCAATATCATTATGTTGTGGGTGAAGTTTAAGAGAAAGAAATCTATTTGGTCATGAATAAATATCCAAAATGCATAACTCTAGTAGGAACCATATAACCAAATTCCAAGAGTAAATAGGATATAAAATTTGAGGCAAAAATTGAAATCCTCACTGGAATTTGTATTGTCTTTGTTAAATCTACCAGCCATCTTCATGGAATGTATACCATATACCCTGTTGAAAATAGGTAATAGGGATTTAATTCTAAAATATAGCACAAATCTGATTTTTATCATGTCCATCATGCCCAAAATTAAAATGTGCAGATGTAATAGTATATTCTTAGCATGTAATGACTTTACCCAAAGCTTTCGCCTGGAAGGAATCAGAAAATTATTCAAATGCAAATCAAATTCTTATGTCTGTGTATACACATCAGACCATCATTTAACCCAAATCATTCTGGTTTTCCAGTCTGCTTGCCAGTAGATTTTCCTTGGCTGCTGAAATCCAATTTCTAGGCCTGA
This sequence comes from Dasypus novemcinctus, assembly GCF_030445035.2. NCBI lineage: Eukaryota > Metazoa > Chordata > Mammalia > Cingulata > Dasypodidae > Dasypus > Dasypus novemcinctus. The sequence goes on along the minus strand of NC_080696.1, from coordinate 57,619,087 downwards.
CTTCAAAGCTAATGTGAATCTCTCCAAGTCCCCTTTTTTTTTTTTTTGGCCTACTGAAAAATTTGGGTTTTGAAAAATGGACTAGTCGCCCAAGATTATGAGTTGACACCTTTTGACATTTGGAAAGGCCCAGGAAGGAAATCATCGGCATTCAAATAATGTTAATTTACAAAGTTATTGTCAGATAATGTCATCATTTTATTGTATGAGTAATTTTCCCTGCAGACCCTTGCACATACAAAAGGAACATGCTTTAAAGACAGGATAATTCTGAATTCAGAATCAGTGAGTCAGGCTCTGATCATTATCTACCTAATTGCCATTGCCCACACCTCCATCTGTTGTTCCCTTGATCTCAAGCAAGGTCCACAACTACCAGAGCCCCAAAGTATCTTATTGTGATTGGTCTAAACTGATAATACCATTTTCTTCAATAATTATTTGATGATTAAGGTGAGGATGTGACCTAGTTTTGGCCAATGAAATGTAAACAGAGGCCACCAGTGGTAGTAGGGGATCATATTACAGAAGTTCGTCTGAAACAACCTTTCTCTTAGATGATTGGATTGAGGATATGATGCCTAGAACTGGGGCAGCTATTTTATGACCATGAGGTAACAACAAAAAAATAAATAAAATCCAGCATACCAAGGATGGAAGAGCCAAAGGATAGGAAATGTCAGGGTTCTTGGAGACATTGTAGACCACCAAAACAATCCCAGAACTTCCTACTTTCAAAGTTCTCATTCCATGTCTTTATTGGTGAAGTCACTAGTAACTATTTCTTTATTGACAGACAGCTCCATCTTCACTGAAATGGCTACTTATCTGTGGTGTGACTTTAGCCAAGTAATCAGATTCTTTTGTAGAATGGGCATAATGTTATCTACCCAAGCTATATTTATAACTACTTATTTAAAAATACCTTGCACAGTGCTGGGCATAGTAAGAAGTCATTATTAATATAATCATCTCTAAATAGTGTCCAGATAATTCATGCCCGTGGAATAAATATCTCTAATAATAAAGTGAATAACAACCATTAGCATTAACTGAATGTCTGTTATATTTTGGGCACTGTTCTAAGAAGTTCACATGTGTTGCCTCATTTAATCCACAGGACAACCTTCTGATGTGTTTACTACCCCACTGAGAGATAAGAACAGGAAGGCACAGAGGTGTTGAGAAGTGATCTTGGATTAGAGCACCTCTTAGGGACAGAGTTGAGCTTGCTTTAGACCGAGGCAGGCTGGCTCCAGAGCCTATGTTCCTAACCACTGTACCAGACTGCCTCCATTTCAGACTTACCCCAAGGTTCTTGTGGCTGGGAAACTTATTTTGCAGAAATGCAACTGAATTGAGTCAGATATGGTTTTGGAAACCCATTTCCACATTCAATGTCCAATCCTAGTCTCTTATTTTACTCTAACCTAGTTTCTAAAGATAGGTGAGACTCAAAACGTAGCGGCCCAGGAGCAGAAGCCTATTCACAAACATGTATTGTTTGGTCAGCCCAGTGATTTGATTATTTCCATTTCTTTAGAGAGGGCAGTTTGACTTTTGTTCCCCATAGTGCCTGCCACTCCTTTTTGTCATAGATCTGGTCAGTCCAAGCTGACATCATCTGCCTTGCCCACTGGGGACCTTTGAGTTTGTGACTCACCAACTTAGATCTTTGTCTATAAAGGGAAAATACTAGAAGGCAGGTCAATAGCTTAAGGAATGGTAAGGTGGGGAGCGATTGTTGTAGTTTAATTGCCATATTTTGGGTGTTTCTGCATGCTGATGAGTTGTCAGGCAACTCCCTGCTTCAACTGACAAGAGATAATAGATTCTCTCCAAATCAGATCATTTGGTATATTCTGTAATGAGGAAGATGATTTTTCCATAAGCATGAAAGATTTTGGAAATAACTAAGTTCCTTTCCCTCTCCCTGATAGGAAGATTGAAGCTCTGAGGAAGTTGAGGTCTGCACCCACAAAGACAGGCAAAGATGCTTTTGTCTGGATAGTGCTTTCCTCTGAGGCAGGGATCAGCAAACTTCTTGTAAAGGGCCAGATACTCAATATCATAGACTTTGCAGACTGCATATTCTCTTCCTCCTTCTCTTCTTCTTCTTTTCTACAACCCTTTAAAAATGTAAAAGTTAGCACCACCCTCCCCAGCAGTCCTATGCCAAATCCTATCTGAGAAAAAAAAATAACAAAAAATGTAAATCCCTGTCCAGGGGGATTAACTGTCCTGTCCCAGGGACAAATAGAAATGCAGAAACCATTCCAGGTGTGACAAGGGCACAACACGAATGGAATGAGGTGATGCAAAGATACCAAGCTTGACATCAGGCTGAGACTGAATGGGACCTTCTGCCTAAATCCCCGCTGCCGGCCCCCCTTTCCCCACAGGCACTTGCCCGGGCATTGAGCTCACTGGGTAACATGATGGAGGTAGCAAACAATTTAGCTATCGTTTTCTTGGCCAACGTCATTTTTCTTCTTAAAACATGAACTCCAGTCAAGAAACAATGGAAAATGACTGGTCTGAGTTATGGTGGGAAGTTAATTCATGTGGAAGTCGAGTCTATTAAATTGAGTGGCTTTTATGCTATCCTTTTTGCAAAGGGAACAGTTTCCCCGCAGTTGCAGGAAAGCTAGAATCTAGAATAGAAGTCTCCTGGTCACTGTCTCTGAGGTTGGAGGTGTAATGAAATGATTATTCCTGATTGTTACAGGTCAGATGCAATTCACCTTTGTGGCAGCTCCAAGAGGTGGTGGGCCTATTAGAATGTAAAAAGGAGTGGGCATGATCTCAAGGGCAGTTCGCCTGTAATTCGGGACTCCCTATCTAGAATTTGGCCTGGTGCCTTCATGGGGAAGGAGTTTGGCCACTTCCAAATGAGACTATTTGGTAGTTGTTCAGAGGTGGCTGTTCAGGAGAATTCTGAAGTGAGCATTACTTCTTGTAGATGTGCCTGTGTGGAAATGTTCATAGATTCAAATCTATAGCTTCTCAATAGATAAGGGGACTTCCAGAACCCCACTTTAAAAAGCTTATGATGAGGAGGTTTGGTTTTTTTTATTTCACTGTCTTATTACCTGGCAAAATAAATCCAGGTGGTGTGTGAATCACCAGTAGAGATTACAAAGTCTGAGGACACAGAGTCGGCCTTACAAACGGTGGATCTCAGCGAAGAAGATGCTCGACCTGAGCCCGCAGAAGAAAAACTCAGAAGAGAAGGAAGCAAACCGCCAAGACCCTCCCTGATGGCGTTTTTCAGACAAATGGTAAGCCACTCGCTTCCAGAACAACAAAACTGAAATACCTAGGTCAGGGCTTCCCAGAGTAAAGGGCCCAGGACACAGGTGGTGGGAGACATAATTGGAGGTGGCGCTTATGGAATATGGGCAGAATATGAACAGGTAGTGAGAAAATGCCCTTTTGTCTTTCTGATTAGATCAATCACAGAGCAAGTCTCAGTTTGTGCCAATATTCTTTAACCCTGGCTAATTTCCTTTTTTAACAAAGAAAGAGCCAAGTTTTGGCAAATAGCAGCATCCACCTAGAAGTTAATTTTGTTTTCTTTTAATTATATTTATGTTTTATTATGTTTATGGCAAATGATACTGCTCTTCCTATTATGGTAATGATAAATTTCCCTTGAAAATACATTCATTTACATTAAAAATAAGGTATCTTTAAAGGATTAGGTAATAAGCTGTCCAATTTATGTGTTGAGGTGGCAAAAATTTGAAGGTGATATATAGATGATACTAATTTGGGCAAAGCTGACTGGTAGATAATTCAAACAGGAAAATGACAAAAGAATTTTCTACTAGTGAACATGTATAACTTAGCTGGTAAATTGCCTTGTTTTTAATTTGTATAGAAGGAAAAAATGAAGAGTCAAGTACATTTAATATCTAAATAGCCAGGAACTTAAATAATGTAAAACAACAAAAAGCAAATAAGTTGAAAAAACAAAAAACAAAAACTCATGTAAAAGGTCATTGGTTTAATTCTTTTTTAATGAAAAACAAGAATTTCATTATCGTGAGCCTTGATTTTCAAGAGTAATTTGGGGGGTTAATCCTTTGAGAAAGCAGCTCTCCAATTTCACAGGCTCACCCTGTTAAAGAATTCATTCTAGCCCACAAAACCAAACCCAAGCAAACCCTTGCTGGTGGGAGTTGAGGCATATTAGAAATGACTCTGTTAGAAATAGTTGACAAGGATAATCTTCTTTCATTGTTAGATTGCCATGGCATAAGAATTGAATAGTAAAGAGTGAGCAATTTATATGGCTGGTTCTCTGTCTGGATTGCTGATCATTTCTTCTGTAATATGAAGTGGAAAATGGAAATCAAAGATTTGATATTTTAAAACGAAAATTTTTTTATATGATGTCAGGAAGAGAAAGAACATTTGACCTGTTTCTGGAAACTCATCTAAATTACAAATAACATCTCCAAATAGCTCTGTCATATTAGGTGATCCAGCTTCTCTGTTCCTGGTTGGGGTTGAGAGAGAGAGAAAAAATCAGCAAACGCAGTGCTGACTTCTTTCTCTTTCAAATCAACCACACAAACCTTTCTTCATCTAAAAAGAAAATACAGAGAGACTCCAAAGTATGAAAAACCTCTATACCACCCACTGAGTCCATCGAAAACAAATCCTTAAATTCAAATGAGATCCCATGTACTTAAACATATCCCACACACACCCTTCCCCAGCTTCCTGTTACACGTCATTTGGGGAAACTTTCTAGCAGTTGAAGCTGGAATCCACTGCTCCACAGGATACGCTTCTTGATACCGAGCCGCCTCGTTCTTTATAACAACTTCTTTGGATCACATCATCTGGATATGTCATACTCTGATTAACCATTACTCCACTGATGAACACTGGTTTGTTTCCAACCATTTACAATTCATTTATTCACTTATTCAACAAATAATTATATTAAGCACCCACTCTATTCCCTAGAGGGATATAACAATGAGCGTTACAGCCGCAGTCCCTGTGCTCATGGAGAAAAAGCCTAATGAGGAAAGGAGACGTCTGTTTTTAACCCTATGGCTCATTTTCAGTGAGCTCACTCTGTGTCTTACTCACAGTTTCTCGATTCACAATCACTAACCAGCCTTGAACATCCTTTACACAATGTACTTAGGACAGATTCCCCATAGGAGAGATTCCTCGAAGTTGGCTCTGGCAATTATTTTCAGGAAACACTTTTTGGTGGCATTTAAGTGGCTTCCGAACTTATTTAAAGTCTTAGGATTTATGCAGGAAAAAAACAGGCTCCACTACCATCTAAGGGCTGGAAGATGGAGTCATCCTCTGGGCCATCTCTATTGCCCTCTGTGAGCCAAATAAGAGAATGTTTCAAATTGATTTTCAATACAGTTAGCAAAAAAAAAAAAATTTTTTATTGAGATTTAACAGAAGGGAAAACTGGATTGCTGATGTGTCATTTCCATTTTGTAGTCAATTTCTCCAATTCATCAGACCACTGATTTTTCTACCCTCCAGCATTTGCCCTCCTTAGGTATTGTTTGTTTTACTATCCAATAGGGAAGTCCACTTGGCTTTTCTAACTAAATGCATTGCCCATTTCATTTCTAAACAGATCCTTTCTTTCTAGAAATTAACACCTTACAAAAAAAAACAACAAAAGAATATCATTTTTCAAAATATTTATAATTTCAGGGGGTAAAAAACAAAGCCATGTTAGTCCTAATATTGCATTCGACAGATATAGATGTACCAGTTCACAGAAAACCCATGGGCTCCTACAGGGTGTCAAGATAATTGCAGGGAATATCTAAGACATCTGCCATGCCCTAAATAGAAGATTCTTATATATATCAATTCAACTCCATGCAGGAAATTGGATGTTTGAAGCACTAGTATATTTTTAAAAAGTGAGTGGGTAGATGACTGTATTCATGTACCATAGGCAGGTAGGCAGATAAAGCCAGAAATGCTATAGAGAGAAATACATGGATGTAGATTTATAATTTGTCAATATTAATAACACCTTGCACTTGAAAAGTGGATTCCTCCTCCAAACTATTTTTGCATACATTATTTCATTTAATACTCTTCATGTGTCTTACTTCTTCATTGGTCCATTAAGTAGAAACTTAAGTAAGAAACTCTTTGTTGGAATAACGTTCTCAGGCTTAAAGAAAGACTGTGAGCTTTAATAATGGACAAGTGAAAATCCCAAATGAAACAGCACTACTTCAGAGTATTTTGTTGATTGCATTCAATCTAGAGAAAAATGTATAGATGTAGATTGACAGTTAACTGACTGTCAAAATGTACTGTCTGGGGGCAAAAAGGGTAGTTTGTAATGGTAATTATGAAAAAACAAACAGGAATCTTCTAGTCAAAGTTCTTGATCTCAAATTCTTCCTTGAATCTTAAAGTATTGGTACTGGTTTGCTCTTTAAAAAAAAAAAAAAAAGACTTCTGGAAGAAATATTTATTTGGGCAAGTCCTAGATGCCTTCCTGTCCTTCTAGGAGGTTCTGCAGACATTGGGAATTCCTCAGTTATTAAGAGAATAAAATAATAGCTACATTTATTGAATGCATGCTGATGATGTCGCAGACTCTGTCTCATTTATTACTATAAAAGCCCTTATGGCCCCACTCTGCAGATGAGGGCTAGAAGACATGGCATTTTTGCAATTTGCCCAAGGTCCCAGAGCTGGTAAATGGCAAAGGCAGAATTCAAATGCAGGTTTTTGTTTTATTGTCATTTTGTTGATGCTCAAGTCCACCTTTTACTCATGTCATTTGCTGCTTTCTGTGTTTCTGGCAGCAGGTTTTCTCTGAGAATATAAGTAATGGAGGTAGAACAACTATAAGCTCTGTTTTTGTGATTCCTTCTGCCACATTTTGAGGCATTTTTATGTGCTGGGCTGTTGCACTTCTCTAAAATTACAAGGCAAAAGAGAGGAAAATTAATACATGGCTTACATAAAGTATAGACATAGACTTTCTGAATATAATTATCACTTAAATAAGATTTACCTTGACTGCAAAATTTTGTCTTACTAGTCCAATTCCATTACAAGTGGGCATCCTGGTAAAACACAAAACTTCTACTCATAGCCTTTATTTATCCTGGAAATTTCCAGTAGATCTGGTTCCTTGGATTTGTTGTAACGAAGTTGATTCAGTAAATAATGTTGCTGAAACACTCCACCATACTAAAATTTTATCCCAGTTCTTTAACTTCTCAAATTGTTGAATTAAAAGATGCCCATCAAACCACATTTGCATTCCTTTCAAAGAAATGTGAACTGACCATCACACATTTCTACTAGAATTTTAAATATCTAAGTGATAAATCTTAGAAGTGGTTCAAACTTTCCTCAGAGTATCAGGCTATAGGAATGCATGACACAATGAAATAAATTTAAAATGGCATCATTAATATTCAAGGTTGGATGCCACAGTTGGATTCTGCATGGTGGCTGCACTGAGATGTTTCACCTTTGACTCTGATGAATAAAAATAAACTTGACAAAGAAAGTTACCGAGTATCGCCCAGAAAAAAATTTCTGAAATTACTTAATAATCTTCAAATCTTTTAAAAGTATTATATGATCTCTGAAAGAATTTTAGTCTGTTTAAACCAGGGGTTCTTAACCTTTTTTGTTCCACAGACCCCTCTGCCAGTCAGATACAAACCACAGACCCCTTCTCAGAACGTAGTGCCAAATAATTTTATGACATTTAACTAGTGTCGGATCTAACAACTACCATAATTTTGAAGTATGGATGATGTAAGCGATTTTTCGAGATATGTAACAAGTGTAATGTAATATGAAATGAATACTACTGTAATTTATTGCATACATCCCTAAATGAAGGAAATGCTAGATTTCAATTACAGGTCGGAGAAAATAAAGATAATAAGTTGATTTTTTTCAATTCAAGCTCATGAACCCCCAAAATCTTTTCACAGACCCCTGGTTAAGAACCCCTGCTGTAAATGGTAGCTGCTATTCTTGACCACTGGAAAAAATAAGCTTTTTTGGTTATGATCCTTTAAAGATAAAGCCCAATGTGAATTACCCTGATTTGTCTCTGAAAGAGGAGTCTGCAAAGAGGGAAAAAGGGGAGGAAATTAAATGGAAGGAAGAAAGGAAGAGAGGGAGGGAGAGAGGGATCTGGTAATGAATCACTTAGTTCTCACCAACGGGCTGACTCATGTCTAATCTCTGCAGACGTGCCCACACACTTGCCCATTACTGAATAATAATAACTGCTATTACTGAAGCAACCTCAGATGGACTTAATAAGATCCTTAGTCTAAACTAAGCAGTGATCATTGTTGCATAAATACAGTTTTAAATGCCACAAAATGAAGAACAGAGAAAAATCATAGAAAAGCTTGAGATACTCTTTCCTTTTTTTTTTTTTAGAGATGATCTGCTTTTCAATGATCTCCCTGAAAACCTGGGAGTCTGTTTTCATAATGTTAACCAAGATGCACTGGCTGTCAAGAGTGCTTTCTGATTCAATCCAAATTCTCCTCCAAGGGTTATCAAAGAAAGCAAATTTAAACCTTAAACTGGCAGAGTACCTAATGGGTACCAAATTGAAACAACTAAAGCAAATTTAAAATCCCTCTCTCTTAGGGGGCAAAAGAGAGATCTTCATTTTCTAGAAGGTAGCAACAGCATCATGTGTGACTCCTGATGTCCATTTGGTTTTTGCTTTCAAAACCATTTTCTTCCCTCCCTCCGTCCCTCCTTTCCTTCCTTGTTTCCTTCTTCTGTCCTTCCTTCCTCCCCTCCATTCCTTCTTCCCTCCTTCCATTCCTTCCTTCCTCCCTCTCTTTCAACATTCCCCAAAGACCAACTAATGAAGCCATTTTCTGCAGGATGCTTTGCAGTGTGTTTGAAAATGAAGGACTCTTTCAACACAGCCTGAATTCTGGAGGCTGAATGAAATCACAAGGTGTCAAAATCTTTGGGTGCAATAGAAAGTCTGGTACGGGGAGGCAAGTAACAACTGAGAAGGTAAATTACCTCCTCTAAACCTTCTCAAAGAATTTTGGTCCTTACAGAACAATGCAAAAAGACCCAGGGGAAGGGAAAAAAAAAACAATTTTCATGTAAAAAGACCTAAATTTTAGGTGGAGGACAGACTGATCCTTACTTGCCTTTAGGTTAAAAAAAATCTTGGTGGAAGCCACAGCAATGATGTTTCTTAAGACAAGTACATGGATGACCAGGGGTTCAGGCTGAAGAAAGATTTTCCATTCATATCCAATCGGGAGGCACGGATTAAGGTTTTACCCTATTCCACACTCTATAAAAGTTGTGTTGGGGGTAGGAAAGGACATGGGAAATCCCACTAAAGTTGGCCTTCGCGAAGACTCATTTTTATTATCTCTGTTAAAATGAGTAGGTTATCTCAGATTACAGAGGCACATAATATTAACCAGACAAAAAGTTTTTGAGTGACTTTAATTCTTTTAGCTGTTCTTACTGCATGTGTGGTGGATTCTCAGTTTCTGCTAAGAGAACAGTCAAGATAGGAACAGTGAGGTTTGGAATCTTTCTCTTAGTCCCATGTTGCTTAATCCCCACTCCTTGCACTCCCTCCATAGCAGGGAGGGAAAAAACATTGAGCAGCAAGCAAGTATGTGTGCAAGGATTAGACATGAGTCAACGTTGATTTCATTACCAGATTTCTCGGGTATCTTATCAGCATCAAGCATAGGGCATTACTAAAATACACAGTTAAAACTACAGACCTCGGTATTGGTCTGAATTTTTCCATGGCCATTTAGTTTAAAGCAGTTATTCTTAAACTCTACCATGCTTTAAAATCTCCTGGAGGGTTTGTTAAAACACAGATTTTTGGGCCCCACCCCCAGATCTGATTCAGTAGATCTTGGATGGGTCCTGACATGTTTCATTTCTAACTAGTTCCCAGGTGATGCTGATGCTTCTGGCCAGAGCCCACACTTTGAGAACCACTGGCTTATAGAGCATGGGGCTTATGGGGCTAAAGCTATCAATTCAAGCCATCTAGACTTGTCACTTCTGTAACTGGCATGGAGCACTAAAGGATGGAAACGGAAGACTCAACCTGAACCACAATAAACAAAAACAAAACAAAACAGAAGAATGAATACCCACCTAACTATTACCAATAGAAGGCCACTAATAGTTCATTTTTCATTCACTCAGTTTTTCTTTCAGTTATTCATTTAATCTATATGCTTGACCACCTCCTGATCCCAATGTTAATAACCTCATCATCAGTTATTCATCCTAGAATTACCTAATCCCAAGGTTTAGGACTTCCTTGGAAGTCAAGACCTGAATTTAATCAGACTCTGATTACAGATTGCATGGGAATTCATCCTTCTCATGATAACATATTTCCTGCTTGGTCTTCCATTCATCTTGATCCCTAATCTCAATAATGAATGATGAGGACATCCATTTCAGAACTTGCCTTGCGTTCTCCACGTTGCTGTACTTGTAGCAGCTGAAAAGCCATTATCTGTTTGTTATTTTAGTCAGTGAAAGGGGATGGAGGTATCACTCACCCAGAAGAAATAAATGGGAAAGACTCAAGCTACCAAGTAAGTGACCTGTGAACTCGGTTTGGTGGTGGGTTAGCTGGTGTGTTCTCACTCCTTTCCAGCCTTGTTTCCAATGCAGTTCTCAGCCACAGTCAAATTGTTTAATCTACTTTATACTAGCACTGTGTTGGGCTCTATAGATACAATCATGAGCAACCTAGAGTTCCTCAGCTATGTCCTATCACCAGGCTTTCACACATCTCTTCCTTCTCCACATGGAAAATTCCTTCCCATCTTCCAGATCTTGGTGTAAATGCATCTCTCTAAGGAGAATTTCCTATCATTATTGCCTCTTGTTCTTTTCCTCCATGGCACTTACTACAGTTTGTAATACTTCATTTGATTGTGAATTGTCTACTTCCCTACCCCTTCCCACCTTACCTGGAGGCACTGTGGAGCAAGGAGGCTCTTGTTTTTTTCTATCCCATTGCATGGTACCTGGCACATTCTATGCACTATTTCTTGAATAGCTGAATGAAGGATACCCTACATGGCTCGTTTCCATTATTTTCTTTATTTTGACAAAACATAACTCTTACATGTATATAACTATATGTGGTTTTTTTAATGGGTTCATGCTCAACACTCTAGTTTATAACCTGCATCTTTTTTTATCCTTATTTCATAATATACTGTTTTAGTTTGCTAAAGTCTGCCAAGGCAATATACCAGAAGTGGGTTGGCTTTTACAATGGGGATTTATTAAACTCATAAGCTTACAGTTCCGAGGCTGAGAAAAATGTCCAAATCAAGGCATCAGATGAAGCTCCCTCCCTGAAGACACAGCTGCCGGCAATCCTGGACTCCTGTCACATGGGAGGGTGCAATGGTGGCATCTGCCAGTCTCTGCCTTCTCCTCCAGCCTATGCTGCTTTCAGTTTCTGGCTGCTCCTTCTGTGGCTTTCTCTCTTGCAGGTTCGTAGATTCCAGCTTCTTGCTCTCATGGCTTTCTCTCTCAGCATCTATGGGTTCCTCACTGAACTCCTAGGTCTTTTCTCTCTCTGCTCCATCTCTCTGTATCCATCTCATTTATAAAGGATTCCAATAAGAGAACTGAGACCCACTTGGGATCACACCTTATCAAAGTAATCTAATCAAAGGGCTTTAACTGGAATAATTGAAGTCCCCACCTACAATATGTTCATGCCCGCAGGAATGGATTTGCTCTTAAGGACATGATCTTCTGGGGTCCACCCAGCTTCAAACTGTCTCATATACCTTCAGGAAAATGCCATCAAATATTCTTCTACTGTGGCAATATAGTGATGCAGTTATGAGCAGGACTTTTAGACTCAAATTGCCTGGGTTTGAATCCTGGTTCAGCCATTGTTTGGCTGTGTGACTTTAAATAAATTACCAAATCCTCTATATGATGGAGCCTGTAAAAGTACTGCCTCATAGGGTTGTCACCATTAAATGAATCACTACATGTAAAGCACTTCAAACAGAGGACTCGATAGATGTTACTATTATTTTGTTACTATTACTGTTGTTGTGCTTCTGATGGGAAATGATCATCCTGTAACGTTACTCAGATTACACACTCAAAAATGGCCAGCAAAGGCTGTAAATAAATATGGTATTTCTATTTCCTCAATAGTTGGTTTGTCCTACATATTTCAACGTGGAATATTTTTGCTTTCTACTACATTCAAAACTTTTTTTCTTTTTTAACTCCTTATGCCTGGCCCCAAACCCATTCTCCAGATCACTTTGGAACACAAAATCCCAAAGATTATTGCCTTGGAAATATGATAATCTTACTTTACTCAAAAACAAAAAGCAATTACAAATGTACATTTTGCCAATAATTTCGGTGATTCTAAAATTTGATGAAGTGGGTGAAAATCTGAGTGAGCTGAAAACCTCATTCTACTTATATTCCTCTAGGTGTAATTTAAGAAAATACTTAAGAATGCTATTTTCCAGGGCCTTGAGTCCAGTCTTGAAAAGAGCCATTTGCAGATGACAAATGATTAGCTTGATTCAGGGTCATACAAGTAGACATTGTATGCTCATTTCAGACTTGCTGTGAGAGTTATAAAGATCTCCATTGATGTTTCTATGAAAAGAAGCCCAATGTATTCTCTTGGCCTAGGTTGGCTTCCAGAGTCTGAATCAAATAGTGTGCCCCTTTGGCTTGTCCACCAACGTCCTGCCAGTGCTGCTGGGTTCCAGGAGAAGGTACACTCAGACGATGCAGATGGGAACAATTTTTGTCATGAATTTTGAGACAAAGTCAAACCTCAGGGGTTCTACATCTTCAGTATTTGGTGACAGATTCATCATTATACAGTTTAGCTTCCTGGCCTACTCTAAAGATAAGGAGCCAGCCAATGATTGCCTTCAGAAATTAGTTACTAAGCCATGAAAAAAAAAGTGAGCCTATTAGGGATGTGGTGACCATGGGGTAAATGGACATGGCCTGCTGAAAGCACCCCTCCTGAAAAAAAATCCATGTGCAATGAGAACTGTTGGTTTGTGGGTGCTTCCCACCCCATGATGATTTGCCAAGGAAATTATTTGAGAAACATTTTGACTGAGACCTACTATGTGTCAGGGCTATGGGAGGTGCTGGGAATAAAGCCCCCGAAGAAGCAACAAAGACTTATTCTGGGACACGCTCCTACTGGCAGGAGACAGACAATACATTTTTCAATGAGCAAAGGTAATCACCAAGATGATGACAAATGAAAAGACAATAAAGCAGTGTTACCCAGAGAGGGGTCTGGGGCTTCTTTAGACTGGGAGCCAGGGACTGCACTTCCAAGGGGGTGGCATTTGAGCTGAGACTTGATAGAAAAGAAGCAACCAGCATCTGAAGCCCTGGGGGCAGGGCATAGCTGCCAGAAGGAAGAGCAAATGTGACATCCTAAAGCAGGAACAAGCTTGCTCAAGGAAGGGAAGAAGGCTGAGTTGCCGGAGCAAAAGCCCAGGGGAAGAGGGTGGGAGACAAACTGAAGGATCACAGGGGACTCTCGCACGATCTTGGACCGTTCACTAAGTGCCTCCTCCATGCCAGGCACTGTGTTGAGGAGATAAAACTGGAACTTGGGTCCACACAATCTCTCTTTAAAAAGAACAGGTGCTAGTAATGTTCAACGAGGGTGAACAACTGGTCCCCATTTGCCAGGCGCTTCCCTGATTTTAAGACCGGAAGTCCCATGTACCAGAACCTCCCTCAATCCTGGGCATCACGAGGTTTCTCACGCTGGGTTTGGCGCTTTACGGGCCAGGCACTGCTAAATGGGCTTCAGTTATTAGCTCATCTAATCCTCTCACCAACTCCATGAGATGTAATCACTTTTATTACTCCCATACAGATAGAGGAGACCAAGAGATCAAACAATTTCTTCCAGGTCCCAGAGCAAGACTCAATCCAGGTCCCTCTGACTCCGGACACTGAACTTTTAGCCACTCTGGCTATATCTTAAAATCTCCCAGGGAACAAAATCAGTGCACAAGATTTGAACGGGCAGGGCTCCCTGGTTTCTGGCCTTTCCAAAGAGCCTTGTGTCCTTCCAAGACGAGTGTCTGCTCTTGGCTACCTGCTGTCCTGGGGTATGGCTCTTGCTACAACACTGGCTCTGACGAAAATATTCAGAACACATGGTTGGTGAACAGCTCCTCAAGGTCTGCTGGACGTCTGAGGCTTATTTTTCCAAGGACAACCTGTGGAGGCCCGCCATGGGACTTGGGCGCCTCATCTGTTTGTTGTCTTCTTTCTAAGGATGCAAAAGAGTTCTCAGGGCATTGCCTTCTCAATCAAAACTGCAGCTTTGGCTTAGACCTCTTAGTGGTGGGGACAGATAAACTTTATAAATCAAAAGTGGCCCACTCATGCCACTGTTGTGGTGGTTATTTGGCCTGAATGGGGCTTTAACACTTTTGGAGTCGACATATAAAAATTGAGATATTTTGCATTTAAAATTAAATTCAACCTCAAGTTTCTGCTGCACAAGTGGAAGAGCTGCATTCCTACCTGTGTTTAAGTAGCCGTTGTCCCATTGACAGGGCCTGCGGTATCCAGCTCGCCACAGCCTCTGTGGCAAGGGCACCTCAAAGGCACATCTCGCCCAGCTCAAAGGCAATGCCGTTGGCACTGGTGATTTTCTGATACTAGAGAAATATCTTCTGCTTTCACAACTAGGGAAATAAGAACCCTTTGTGATTTTTCTTGCCCTTAGCCTCCTTTACATTTTTACATCATCTCTCTATAAGCCCCCATAAGCCTCCCCGTTTAAGTAAATTATGAGAAAAGAATTCCTGGCAGATTTTCTTTTTTAATCTCTTATTTAACCCAGCATATTCCAGAACTAGGCATTTTATAGCTTCACCCCTCCAAATTGTAAGAACCAGGTAGGGTCACAAATGTTTCATTCTGGAATGGAAGGATGTGTGTAAAAATAAAACAGTTGTCCTCTTTTACCATCATTTCATGACACAAAAGAATATTATACACCAAAAACTAAGGTAGATGCAATCATGAAGCAAAGAAGAGGCATCCCCAAGAAAAGGGTCATATTTGGTTGCAAGTGGGAGAAGCCCTCTCTAAGGTTTTCTAAGGCTTAAGCATGAAAGGACTTCAGGAACAGTTAGACCCAGGGGCACACAGGAGGCTATCAGTCCCCGATGTCTTTCTCCCTCTCTCTCTCCATCTCTCAGTTCTGCTTTCCTCTGTGGTGGCTTTCCATTCTGGCAGGTTTTCCCTGGAAGTGGTGGTGGCTCTGGAAGGTCCAGGTTTATATCTTCGCAGCTGCAAATCCAACAGAAAGGAGCAGGCCTTGCTCTTGATCATTTTAGCAAAGTTCTAAGATGAGCTCAGTTTTATCTATGGTTGTCTACCCTGGGTGAATCATAGCAACCAGGAGTGCCCTGATTGGTCAGGCTGAGTCACATGCCCTAATTCCCAGGTGCGGAATTAGTTTACCCAAACTGGCAAGGAAAACCTAGGAAAATCCAGATTCTAGTGCCAGAAGAAGGTGGAAAGAATTTTTGCTGGGAAAACACAGACTTAATTAATTATCCCATAAATAAATAGATAAATAAATAAATAGATGGCCTTGTACCATGATGTGGTTATGCATTTTTCCTTTTTTTCTTTCATTTCACCAAGAACTCACAAAAACTCACTTGATCATCTCTGTTTTCACCTATGCATTCACCTCCCATTGAGAACTCTCTTGCAGCCATTAAAAATGCACTTTGTTTGAAATTACCATAGACATCGGAATCAACAGAGAAGGCTGTCCCGCCACCAGAGCCCGAAGCGGCAGGGGTGGGCCCAAAGGGCAAAGACGGCTCCTCCAAGGACAAGAAGTCGGCAGCGGAGACGGGCAAGCAGAAAAGCAATAAGCAAGAGGCCAAAGAACCGGCCCAGTGCGCGGAGCAGGCTGGGGTGGAGCTGAACTCGCTGCAGAACGGGGACAAGTCCCAAAAGAGACCCGAGAAGCGGCGGCAGTCTCTCGGGGGCTTCTTCAAAGGCCTGGTGAGTGGCTTTTTCCTTCTTTTTCTCTAGGCTCTGGGAAAGGGGTGTGTTTCTCAACGCAGCAGGGACAGGCTGGAGGGGAGGCTGGCTGGACGTTGGTCAAACACATTTTTATGGAGCAGGTACTGGGTGCCAGATGCTGTGTGGGCACAGAGAGCAGGGCAGATGTGGCCGGTGCCCTGGCAGAGCCCACAGTGAAGTCCTGTATTGTTGGCGCTGGGGATGCCAAGTGTAGTAAGAGCTAGCAGGGCTGAAGGAGGGGTGCGAAGGGACCCGGAGGAGGGACCTGGCTTGGCCTGGGGTTTGAAAGGAGCATCAAGGAGGGTTTCTCGGAGGAAGCTGCCTCTAAGGTGAGACCTCAAATTAGCCGATGGAAGAGACGATGGGAGGGCTGAAAACAGCTTGTTCCAGGCAGTGAGAAAAGCAGGTGCTAAGGTGGGATGCGGGGATGGCATGGAGCTGAAGAGAGCTCAGTCTAGTTGGAATACAGAATACGAAGACTGGGGAGAGGTTGGCAGGAATGGAGGTGGTAAGGGACATGGATACCCTCTTATGGCCAAAGGGAGCCTCAACATGTTTTAAACAAGAGAGTTATCTCATACAGAAATTACTAGAACATAATTCCTTTCCTCCTGGAGTTCACAGCCCAGTGGGTAAGTGGGAGCCAGACATTAAACAATTAACCTTTTGCACTCCTTGTGTCTCATTTGTTTCTTCTTTGTCTACTCCCTTGAACTATTAGTTTTCGGAGGGCAGTGACAGTGTCTGTCCCGGTATTTGGAACATAGTAGTAGACACTCAACAAATATTTGTTGGATGGATGGATGGGTGGAGTTCAATATGACACTAGTAAATATTTAATTGTATTTTGGACAATGTAAATCTTGGCAAACGAGAAGGAAATTATGAAGGGTCATTACTCATGTTATAAGCAAAGTAATTGAGCATAAAATAAGAGGAGAAATAAGTGAGGCATACTTAGGACCTATGGATACCTCCTGGGAAATAACATTGGCACCAGCATTGGGGTCAGTGAATCGGGGTTAATCTTCATGTTGCAGTAGAAGTGGAGTGATTAAGTAAAGTAAACTGATCTAAACCTATTTGATTATTTATAATAATTCCATTTTATTGGTAGATATTGGTGATTTCCAATAGGTAGAAGTTGGCAAGTGCTATATATATAATTCACCAACCCCAAGTATGGTCCCCAGAGAAGCATCTCTGGGGAGCTTATTAGAAATGCAGAATCTCAGGTCCCACAGCAAACCTACTGAATAAAAATCTGCATGATAAAAACATCCCCAGGTGATACACTCAAGAAGCACTGATTTACCCTGATGTGGGAAGAATCTGATGAAAATAAATCCCAGGCCAAAGTTTGCCACCCATTAAAAATTGAATTAGCAACTGAGCATTCATTCATCCAACAAACATTTACTTAGCACTTGCTATAAGCGAGGTATTGTTCCAGGCATTTGGGGTGTGTATTAGTTATCTCTTACAGCATAACAAATTACCCCCAAACTTAATGCCTTAAAACATTTATTTCCTCACAGTTTCTGAGGGTCAGGAATCTGGGAGCCACTTAGCTGGGTGGCTCTGTCACAGGGTCTCTTGTGAGGTTACAGCCAGGATGCCAGCAGGGGATGCTGACATCTGAAGGCTGAACCGGGGCTGAAGAGTCTATTTCCAAAATGGCGCAC
Source organism: Dasypus novemcinctus (assembly GCF_030445035.2). Lineage (NCBI taxonomy): Eukaryota > Metazoa > Chordata > Mammalia > Cingulata > Dasypodidae > Dasypus > Dasypus novemcinctus. The sequence continues at coordinate 57,601,274 of NC_080696.1, read as the reverse complement.
AGATGGGGCCAATGGCAGGAAGCCACCGTTCTTCCTACCTGAATTTTTCCAGAGAACTGCTTAAGGGTCCTCATGACTTGGTCACTGGTTCCCCCAGAGCGAGTGATCTAAGAGAGCAAGGAGGAAATCACAAGGCCTCGTCTCAAAGGGCCGACCCACCACTTCCACCACCATCTATTTGTTAGAGTCGCAAAGTCTTGCCAGCAGTCAAGGGGAGTTGTGTTTTTTGAAGGAAAGAATACCAAAGAATTTGTGGATGTATTTTAAAACCACCACAGGATACATCAGAGAATAAAACAGACAAACCTCCCTGCTCTTGTGGAGCTTCTATTCTAGTGACACCAAAGCAGTTGCTCAGTGGTCCCGGTCCTATTAGGTACTCCAGTAAGCACCTGGCACACAAATGTGCTCAAGACAGATGTGACCATATGCTAGTTACAAGTTTTAGCTAAACTTTTAGTCAGACTCAGAGACTGACCACAGGCAGGCCTGTCCTGAGCCATTCCAGAGAGTTTAGACTACCGTTGCCCGATTCCTGGACCCCTTCTTATAAAGGCCGAAGATCCTGTTCAGTAATTCTAGGCAACCTACGTATCTTGAATATCACTAATTTCACCAAATAAAAATCATTTCTTATCCATTATGTTAGTTAACAAACCCTCTGGGGTTGAGCAGAGATAAAGATATAGTGTATGGTCATTACTACTGGAGTCCAGGCTTCCGATTAGAATCTTCTGGATGCTCATTAACCACGCTGGAATGCAAACTGCAGCTAGCTACTTTGGATCTGAATTAACCACAAACACCCCAACAGGGGCGAAGCTAAACCAACCCAGTCCACCTTGTACATAGTCTACAGTCTATGATGTGGCATCAGGTAATGGGACACAAGTTTAAAGTTTCCTGGTGAAAGTCACCCTAAGTGCATGAGTCTCTGTGTCCACAAGTCTGTGTAGAACCTCAATTCGAGATGGGGTTAAAGGCTAAGATATAAGGCTGTTTAAAAATGTGAAGCCCTATCCTGAAGACCTTCTAGTTCTCTCCAGCTCTTCGGGCAAAGGAGCTGTTTTAAGAGGCAAAGAAGGAAATGGATGGGTCATCAGAAAAGCAAGGTGAACAAAGATTGATCACCAGTTAGCTGGCTGGTTGACGAAGTGGTTTGAGATAAGTGTGTTAGCTCTTGGAACAAAGTTGTTAAGGGGCTCCATTGATACTAATTCCTTCCATAGCTAATTCCTTCCATACTTTAAAAACACTTTTATTTGCGGTTGAAGTTTCAATTTTTAAAATATTTTATATGTTGACATAGACACACAGATCTATAAATGCCAATAAGAAAATTAAACAAACATATTTACAGTATAACACCCAGGGGAAAAAGAGCTCTTAACCCTGTACCATTTAGGTAGCCTAAAAATGCAGTCACACCAACAACAGCTCATATTTTGTGAGAATACGCACGCACAAGGAAAGAAGCAGCAACAAAACTATGTAAGCGTGATTCCAGTGGAAGGAGAGGAATGGGAGTAGTGGCTGGAGAAGAGAGAGAATAAATGAGCACGCGCCACCTGACGTAAACGCACACAAGCAGTGAGACAGAGCAGGGGTGGCTGTGCCGTGCCGGGGAACGCACAAGTCCAGTGGGTGCCCCCGTGCTGTATTGCTGGAGGTGCCATTCACTTGGACCGCAGTGTCCAGGGTGCCCCCTGGAGCTGTGAAACGTAACACACAGGGATGAACCGAGGGGTACAATCAGCTGACGCACTTTCATTTTTCCCTCACCTCAACGCTATGATTCTAAGCATCATATTGCAGAGAAGTGTCCAGTATTGCCCAGTAAGTGATTGAGCTTGGGCTGCCACTTGGAGCTTCTGCCTGGAAACTTAACTGCAGGCACAAATGGTGCGTTGAGGAGGGGCCGCCCACTGTGCAAGGAGGCTCGTGGCTGGGTCTCCTGGAACAAAAGCCATCGCCCATTCGTCACCACCCGGGGTGGCTTTGTTGGAAGTTTTGTCTCCACTCTCAGTTCCAATTGCTTGTAGAGGAATACAAACCCTCCTCACATTTTCTTCAGGCATTTCCAACCCAACTGTGCAATTTTTCTGCCCAAAGTTCTGGGGGAACCATCGCCTGCCATGAGAGGGTGGTGTTCCAGAAAGCTCACACTCCCAGCTCGATTAGTGCTCTCAGTTCTGACTACCAGAGACCCAGAAGGTGATTTCTGAGCAGCTCCTTGTCCTGATCTGATTGACATGCTGACACAGTTGAAATTTCTTCCTTCTTCCCTCCATAACTGCTTTCCTCCTTCTTCCACAAATATTTATGATGTGCCTAGCTGAGCACACTCATGGTTTTTCTCTTCTATCCCACGAGATGTTATTGTTTCTTAGTGGATTTCTTCCCTCTGACATGGCATAAACCTCAAACTAATCGTGAAGTTCTTGCAGCAGTTTCATCAATGTGAGGGTGTCCAGATGTTGTTATCAACCAAGAAGGGCAGTTTGTTCCTACAGCGGCCGGCACATGTCAGAGTGTTTACTTCAGCATTAAGGGAAGTACCTTCGTCCTCCCAGGAGGGCTTCTCAAAATTTACTGCACACATGCATCACCCAGAGAACTTGTCCTGACACAGCAGGTCAAATGAGGCCTGGGATTCTGCATTTCTAATGAGCTGCAGGTGAACCCAAAGGTATTAGCCTGTGGGCCACACTTTGAGTAGCAAGTTGCAAAAGCACCAGAAAAGATTTTCGGGGAAATAGTTGGGTTTCTTTTAGGGCTGTTGGTGTGTTTTTTTTCCCCATGCCTGTGATTTATTCTTAGAGGATCATTTGTTTAAAATGAATAACCCACAGGGGATGATTTCCATTGTGATTTTCAATTATTTTACTAGAAGCCAGTCTCTGCAATCGGTGGGAAGGCTAGAAAAGGATGATGATGTGGAAAAGCTCAGATGAATCTTGATTTGTAGAATGCCTTGTAGATGCCTGGCACTGAGCTAGATTAGGGGATCAATAAACTACAACCTGTGGCCAAATCCAGCCCACTGCCTGTTTTTGTAAGTAAGGTTTTATGGGGACACAGTCACGCCCATTTATGTTTACCTAAGGCTGATTTTCACGGTAGTAGCAGAGACCCCCATGGCTCACAAATCCAAAAATATTTACTATATAGCCCTTTATAGAAAAGCTGGCCCCTGAGCAGGATGCTGGGGATATACTCGGTGAACACATGAGACCAGGCCCCTGCCTTCAGGGGCTCATATTCTAGCTGGAAGCATGAAATTAAATAGTAGATACTTGGGAAAAATGGAAGCATGTGAAGTCACTGAAGGAAATAAACCAGATAACATTATAAAGTTTGTCTTGCTATGTGGGGCTAGAGGGTGGAGGAGGGAGAGAATGTCTGCTTCTTTGATTTGGTGGATCCATAAAGCATCTCTGAGGAGAAGGTATGTGAGTTAGGTCAGGAAGCTAAATGGCACCAGACAGGAAAAGAGCAGGGCTCTGTATTCCAGGACAGAACCACATATGCAAAGGTCCTGTGGTGGGGGTGAGCTTAGGGTGTCTGAAGAAGTGAAAGAAGCCCTAGTTGCGGGAAGGTAGTGAGCAAGGGGGAAAGTGGAAGGAGGCAAGGCTGGAGCTATGGACTGGTACCAGATGTTGCACAACAGGTGTGCAAAGAGTTTAGGCATAATCCTACATAAGCCGGAAGCTATTAAATGGTATTAAGAAAAAATAAGAATAAATAGTAATAAGTAAGGAAGTGATGCACCCTGGTTGGTAGTTTTTAAAGATTTCTTTGGCTACTGTAATGGAGAAATGGTTCTAGAAGGGCAAGAGCAGAAGACAACAACCAGTTAATAAATTTCCAGCGTTAGCCAGGAGAGCCGATGGCAGTTTGGTCAGGGCTCAATGATGAGAAGTGAATGGGTTTAAGACAGTAATTATGAAATATTGACCAAGTCCCTCCTATGGAGCCACACTCTCTTACATACATGATGCCTTGCAATTATTGTCACATCCTTTCAAGGTAGAAATTCTTATTCCCCACTTCACATATAAGGAAACTAGGCCCTAAAGAAGTGAGGCTCCTTGCTGCATGTCCCACAGCTCCTAAGAAACAGAGGCAGGGTTGGGTCCAGGTCTCCTTGACCCCAAATCCTGCCATCTTTCCATTTTCAGGAGACGGGTAAAACTGGTGAAGGAAGGGGGAGAGAGCTTTTCTAGAACTTTCTAAAGATCATGCCATGAAGACTTCCCAGCTGGACCTATTCCTCCAGGCTGCCTGAGCCCCCTTTCTGGGAGGGGAATGCTGGCAGTCCCCCACCGCCCTCACCACCTCGGCCTCAAGCCAGTCAAGCCACATGACCTTTGCCCTCTCTGTGGCTTCCTGTTTGCTCAGTTCTCTTTGCCCTCGACTTCCCTCATGCTGGATTCTAACAGCCACCTGCTTAGGACTCACGAAGTTCAAATATTTTCAAACACGTGGCTGATGAGCAGAGAGATTTGTTTCACTAAAAAAAAAAAAAAAAAAAAATCCACAGAATGGTTAGATATAACCCCATCCAAGTGAAGCTACTCTGATTAGAGGGGAAGTGGGGGGTCCTCCACCCACCCAGGCACCACCTGCTTGATACCCCCTCACCTCTCCACGTGCCCGGGGCCCTGAGATGCCCTTCTGAAGTCCCAGGATTCTGTTCTGGGTTTTGGGGCAGCCCAGTCTGCAGGCTTACAGATGACCAAACGGAGACCATGGAAGGAGAAGGCAGACCAGCTCTTTACTCGGGCCGGACCCCCAGAAGCCCCTTCCTCTCATCTTTGCACTGTCTCCACTTGGCTTGGGCAGAACCGAGGCTTGGGACCATCAGCTCCGCCACGGCAGGGAGCTTGGGACCAGGCCTGGGAGAGTGGCCGGAGAGCAGGATGGTGTCTGGGAGAGCAGGTCTGCTGAGCTCCAGAACCCAAATCAGGGTGGCCAGGCCATCCCTATTCAAGTTAGTTCTGGGCTGTAGCCTTTCAGGCCTCAGTTTCTGCATCTGTAAAGTAGGGTTAATAATCTCCATCCACTTCACTGGGCTGGTGAATTTGGCTTGATGTAGTCAACTGAGATGTGCCATCCTGCTATACAAGGCACGACAAAGGTCACATTTATGACAGTGATCGCCAAAGTTCAAGCCTCCTGGGGCCAGAGAGGAGGGGCAATGGCAATGGGCTGGGTGGGGTCTGCAGCAACAAGCAGAACAAGCACCCCATCTAACGGGGGCGTTGCCTCGCAGGACTGTGAACCCAATATGGCGGGATCTTCCTATTTTTCAAGGAAAAAGAACAAAAATGCAGATTGTTATGTGAAAATAACTAATGTTATATATCAGCATTTTTTCTCTGATAAATAATTAAAATCAAAATTTTTTTAAATTAAAAGAAAAATCTGCTTGTCAAATAAAGTCCATCGAAAAGTTAACCTGAGCTCAGGGGTGGCCTTATAGCAACCATGTTTGATGGGCTTGACCAGCCATGAGCCAAGGCCAGGGGACCCTAAAGGAAAAGAATCTGGGGAGAATCAGCTTTGACACAGGAGAGCTGGCAGGGAAGGGAGGGGGCTGTGAGCACAGAAGAAAGTGTGAAGGCACACAGGGCTACGCAGGGGCAGGAAGATATGTTTTACCCATGACCAGCCTGAGTCCTGCCCTAGAAACCTAGAAGAAGCTTGTTCTGGGATTCAAACCAAGCCAGCTCCAACATTTAGTGGTGGCTGTGTGATTTAGACAAATCACTTTCCTGAGTTCCAGGTACCAGATCAATGGGTCAATGGGACAAATAGTGCTGACTTCACAGGGTTAGTGTGAAGATGAACTGAGATCAGGCATAATGTCCTTAGGACCAAGCCTGGCACATTTTAGTTTGTCAGGAAAGAATAGTGATTGTTATTTACTCAGCCCCTGCACTAGGTTGTAAAGGTGCAGAGATTCATAAGACTCTGCCCATGTCTTGAAGAGTCTGTGGTCTAATCATAGCATCAAGTCATTATACTGTGAAGCAAACAGAATAGTTGTAATTACCTAGCACAGAGGAGACTAGCTCAGGGTTCAGGCAAAGCAGGGCTGGAATTCTGGCCCTGCCACTTAGCAGCAGAAAATGGGACTGGTGTAAGGCCAGCTCGCTGGGCTTTGGTGTCCCCCGTGTGACATGAGAGTGATTAAGGGGTCAACCTCATAGGTGCAGTCACAGCTCTTAGACCACACAGAGGAGGCAACAGCCTCGTTGGGGCGACTAACTGATCAGAGGCCACGAAATGTGAGTGGGCTGGAGTCAGTCCTCAAGCCCGCTGTGGCTGACCCTGAGCCCGGGCTTTTAATAATCCTTGGGATCTCGGTCATCGTTATATTCGCAAAGCCAAACACAGTGACTACGTATAGTACGTACACACGATGTGTTGTTGAATGAACAACTGAATGAATTCATGAATCCTACCACCATGACTAAAAATAGTAACTCGTTTTTTTTTCAATTTTTAGTTTTTAGGAGGTACTGGGGAGTGAACCCCGGGACGTCATACATGTGAAGCAGGTGCTCAAGCACTGAGCTAAACCCCGTCCCTGCAATAATAACTCTTGTATAGAGCACTTACTATGTGCCAAATACTGTTCTAAGCACTTCAAGCATACTCACACTTAATCTTTACAACCACCCTGTGAATCCCCATTTTACCAATGGTAAAATTAAGGCACAAAGAATTAAGCAACTTGCCCAAAGTCACACAGAGAAGAAGTGGCAACCCTGTATTCAAATTACAGCAGTCTGGCTCCAATGAGAATCATATACTATTCTATACTATCCTATACTTTCCTGTACTTAGCACAGCACCTGGCACAGAATAGGTGCTCGATAAATGGCTGGTGTTGCTGATGATTTTACAGATCTTCAACAGGATGTAACTTCTTTATGTTTCTCTCCAGGGACCAAAGCGGATGTTGGACGCTCAAGTGCAAACAGACCCCATATCCATCGGACCAGTTGGCAAATCCAAGTAAACAAATCACCACAGTTCCTACCAAGTTCTCCTGCCATCAAGATGTCTTCCCCTACTCCATGTCCTCCCAGCCCCACTCCGTGTACATATTTTTTTCTTCCTATGGCCGTCAAATGAAAATCTGCCGACAAATTAAGCCTGAGCTGTTGTATATTGAGGTGTATTATTTAAGTCTCTGGTCCAGTCTTTCCTGGTAAATTAACTGTAAAGATGGTTTAGCAGGTTAACTAGTTGGGTCAGAAGAGTTGATGGTTTCCAAAAAGGTGAGGGAAGGGATAGACGAAAGTGTTCTGGCTAAGTTATAAAAACTGGCACTGACAAATAGATTTCAGCATAAAGATACCTGCAGAAGGAATTAAGCTTTGTGGTAAATAGGAACTCACCTCTTAGCCTGAAGAGGGGAGACTAAATTCCATTTGTTTTAGGTTCAAGGTTCAAAGAGGAAGAGCGTGTTGGGAGGTTGCCAATTTCCTGGACTGGAATGTGCGGGGTATGAAAAAGGAATGAATGCGAGTTGTTATTCAAATAGGGTCCTTGAAAGTTATTGATGAGAGGGAAGAGATTGACTGGAGAGGACTTGAAATGATTTGGGAAAGCAATTGCTTTCTGGAGGCTTAGTGACAAGGGCGAGGTTTACAACATCCAATCAAGAAATAAGCAGAATTGTGCGTTTATTTAGCAACACCAGGGGGCGACCAGGTTTCCGTTTGTATCCTGCATCCCGTATCACTAACAAAGCCGAGGGGCGGGCTGCGTCTGTTCTGACACTTCTCTCGAGTCTGTCTATAATTTCTTAACATTTCAGGATGTGCTGATAAAACCCTCCCCAGAACCCCTGTTAATAAAAATTACAGATCATTCAAATACCTGAGTTTTTTTTAATACTTGTACAGAGGAATAAATAGGAGCATGAATCTATTATATGTAGTTCAAAGTAGCATATGATCGACTGGTAGTCATCTAAGTACTGTATCTTTTTCTGATTTAATAAAAATATATATATACCTTTCCTTCTACAGTATCGTAATTTTCCACCTTTAAAGCAGGTCTCTTCTACTCTTATGTCCAAGGTGCCTTTACCTGCCACAGGCTACAAGCAGTGCCCGTCCCCCATCTTTTCTTCTCTCCCCAATCCTCCTCAACCTCCGTGTCTGAAGGCACACACCCGTGTCTACGTGAATGTTTGCATGTTCCCAGGCAGGCGCACGGCAGGTGCTCACACACACACAGCTATAAAAGCACTGTTAGGCCGGGTTCTCTAAAGCCGAGCCTGAGGCAGGGTTTTGGGTGGATGCAATACACTGAGGGAGGCTCCCCGGAGCAAGGCAGTGAGGCCAGAGGAGCAGGCAGGAGAAGTCCCAAAGGGGCACTGGTCAAGCCTGGGGCTCATCCCGCAGGTGGCTCTGGGGTGCTTGGGTCACCTTGAGGCAAGAGGACTGGCCTTTGGTACCTCCGTTGGTCAGTCCCGGCCACCCTGGGAGAGGGGTGGGACGCAACCTCCTGGGCCAGCGGCGTCACTGAGCTGAGCAGCACAGGGCAGCTGGGATCCCTTAGCAGCCAACACCGACAGCAGCTGGGAGCTGGGTGCAATGGTCATGCCCACTCCACACGTATATTCAGATATCTATTTATTCCCATATATGCACACATTCAAACTTATATATTATATTACATACAAACCAAAATACGCACGTGCATGCACACACTCATATTAACACATATCCAAGTACACCTGTGTCACTAAACACAGATCCCCACATATTCACAGGCTCATACAAACCCATCACATGTGCAATCCATAATGCACTGCCGTGAAGTTAACAGTGACTATAGACTCCCCCAGGCAGAGAGGATAGGGACAAGGCTGTACCTTAGGCAATAAAACCACGATTCTGCAAAAAGGCATTTTCTGAACATGTGTTCAGAAAAAAAAATTCAGAGACCTAGATTTAGGGGCCATTTGCTGCAGCGGCCTGCTAGCTCCCACCTTGGACAGGCTGAATTCAACTCCAGAGGGCTTTTCCTTGCTGCTGGGTTAGCGTCTTCAGACCCCGGGACGCTGCAGCCAGAGGTTACACATATCTGTTGTCAACCCAGCTGAGAACTGTCTCATGCCACTTCATGTCAGAATGCTTAACTTGGCACAAATCAGAACAAAAGCCTTTGGAGAAACTCTTGGTGGGGGGGTGACATCCCCTCCACCATCACCATCGCCATCGTAGTAAGACCACGGGACAATGCAAGAAAACTAGAGCAGTGACTTTCTTTTGTCTCCACAGGGGAGTTGGCTATTACAGCCTTTGGTGAGCTCCTGGTTAATTGAGAGAGGTGACAATATCTTTTGCAAGTTTCATCTTGCTGATCATGGGCCCTTTTTGCCCTGATGGCCAGAAAGGAGAAACAGATGAAGAGAAAGAGAAGTTCTGTCACTAATGCAGGGGACGCGGGTGGGGGTGGAGGTGAGGTTCTTTGCAGAGATTCTCTCCTCAAAGAATGCCAACAGTTTCTGTAACTGTTTCCCATTCTTCTGGGCCAAAAAAAGAGAACAATCTTTTAATGAAATTGGTTGCTTCTTTTTTTTAAAAGGCAAGAACATTTATGCTAGAGGGAACTCAAAAAGTTGCTTATTTGGGGGATTCTAAATCCAGTTGTAGCCTAAGAGCAAGTTAAAACTCTTATCTTTGAGAGCTCACTCCTGATGCATTTTAAATAAATACTAATTTCCACACCCTCATGCTGAATTACTTGTGAAAAGGGGACTCCCCAAGTGAGCTCAGGAAAAGTTTTTTTTTTGGCATGATGTACAGAGGAACCAAAGTTCCTCAAAATGTGGAGCCCAGAAATGATGCTTGGGCAGAAAAAAGGAGGGAAAGAAGCGAAGCAAACTTGTACACAGAAAACCTTAAAAAAGAAAAAGCCCTCAAACAGAGAAATTATTAAGACATCGGAAGGTGCAAAGGTGCCTTTTTATTATTTTATTTTAATTACTTAATTACTTGTTTACTTCTCTTTAGATGCACAGGGAAGCGTCTGTTCTCCAATGTCAAGAAGTGGTCTTTCAAGAATTGAGCAATTGAGCTGAAATGGCCACAGGAGGAAAACAATCTTGTGCTTTCCAGCTGGCGGTGATTTTTTGAATGATAGCCATGACAGAATTCATTCAAAGTGTAGGTGTCCCCAGTAGCCGGAGCTTGCTGTCCCTCAAGGAATCAGCATCTTGGGAGAGGGGACACATATCTAAATAAATGCTAAAATGGGAAGGAAAAGAGAAAGTAATGTTCTTGTGTTTTGTTTTACTGCCCTGTTCTTTAAACAAATCTTCAGAGATGGATGCGCACACATACAGAAACTGGATTTTCCTTGTTTGCAAACAGTGCAGCTGCACTGGGGTCCTCTCAAATTTGATTCCAAGAAACCAGACTCTATGTCCTGCTGGCTCCTTCGCAAAGTGCCTGGAAGGGAGCAAATTTATAGTCTGTACCTGATAATCCCATTTACTGCCTTATATAGCTCTAAACTGATCTTATGCCTTAAAAAATAAAGTCAGCTACACTAACTCCCTTAGAGAGAAGGAAAGGAAAATTTTTCCCGTTATTAAACTCACCCAAGTTGCAAACCAGGGAGGACTGGGGAGCATGCTTCGCAGAATGTAAGGGTATGGGAGTCGGCTTTCACCACCCTCCCCAAGCCCCTTCTTAAGCCTAAAAGGCAATTTGCACGGTGAGTAGAATTAGGCACCTCCGTGGTCAAGATTTTGTTCACTCTATCAGTGAAAATAAAGTGACACTGGCTCACTGGAAATTACTGGCTCTGTTAGGAAGAAAAGAAATTACTCACTTCGAAGCAAATTCTGTACATTTGTAATTCAGATCTTTAACTCCTGAATGCCAGGCAGGATCCAACCCTTTGCCTAAATTGTTCTGAGGGTTTAACCCTTTCACCTTTGTCTCCCCTCCCCTAGAAAGCCACTCATTTGACCCCCTCAAGGCCTTTAGATTACCAAAGCAGAAGTAGCAATCCATCCAATTCCACACAAGTAAGGATAATAATATTACACTTCACAGCTTAGAACTGTTTTCTGGATATATGAATTTAAACTGTATACCTACAACTCAACTGTCTCCTTTGTTGCATTTCATTACGTGGAAATGGAATCCATGAAGATAGCTTCCTTTTTTTTTTTTCCCCAGATGAGCACATCTTGACAAAATGGCCCCCAGCTCCATTTCTGCTAAAGATTGCTATTGAATGAGCTCATTCCAGGCGTGATTTATTCTCTTTGAGACACGTTTTACTTTAAATCTGACCACATGGGGGAGCTCCAGGACCTGGGGTTCTACAGTCTCTAGCTAGGCCCTTTCTTTGATTGCCTAACCAGGAGCTTGGGCCAAAACAGCTTGTAGGAGCATGTCTGTTGATTAACTTCTAGAGAGTGGTCAAGTTTAATGAAGAGAAACCAAAACACGGAGGCAAAACTGGGAAAGCCAATTGCCTCGTATGATTCCCAGCCTTCCCACACAGAGAGAAGGACGGTTTGGTTGTTTTGCCATTCTTATCTACTCCATCTTGGAAGAAGCTCAAGGAAAGATGGTGTGATGGCAAAATATTTAAGTTAGTGTCATTGCAAAGCAATTAAGTCAGATTCTCTGGGCCTACCATGCTCCAAGAAGCAGCCTGGCCTCTTACCCTTTCCACACCCAAGGAAACAGCAAGTCAGGTTACTACTCAGTTTCCTCCCAATACAGAGGGGATAGTATGAGTCACCTTGTGAAGTAGTTGTGGGTACGGCGTGAGATAGTGCATGCCGACACTTAGTACAGTGGCTGTGAAATAAACAGTAAGTGAAAACGACTGACTCTTAGGGAACTTATAATACCAAGTAACATAAAATCCCTACTCAAACTATTAAGAATAGTAGAAAACAATAAGGACATTTTCTTTTCATATAACACAGCCGTGGCTTTGATTCTCTGAGATTTTGCTCTGGCTAATAATAATAATGCACAATGAATAATTCACCATTTCATGTAATATGTCATGTCACAACCCTGGTTTTGATTTTCTAAGATTCTGTTTTGCCATATTCCACACATTGACTTCATCCTCAGACAAATGATGGCTGCGGTTCCAGGCAAAGGGATTATGAGATTACCATAATCGGTTTCGATTTATCATCTTGTTGAAATCGATATTGAGAAGGCAACCACGATGACACAATAATCAGGAAAACAATCACTAGTAGAGAATTTTAAACCAGGCATTTCCCTAACCAACCTCGCACCTTCAATTCCAATTGACCAGACTTGTGCAATGATGACACCACAACAGGGCCATCAGACCGTGAGCTTGTCAAGATCAGGCACGTTCTTGTCCATGCCGTGCCCTGCTCTATGGCCAGTGCCTAGCACAAAGCCCAAGCACAATAAGTACTCAATAAGTATTGGATAAATGGACAAAAGGATGGATGACTATTCCATGGTCACATCCAATGGAAAGTGGGTTGCCTTATGCTCTAGAAGAGCTAGTTTTAGCTCCAAGCTTTGATCACTTAGGTCTAGTCAAACATCCACTCGCCCCAGGTGACCAGCCCAGTGGTTCTCAGAGAGTAATCCCAGGACTGGCAGTATCAGTGCTACCTGGACACTTGTTAGAAATCATTAGAAATGCAAATTCTCAAGCCCCATTCCATCAAAAACTTTGGTGGTAGGGCCCACCAATTTGTGTTTTAATAAACCCTTGAGGTGATTCTGATGCATGAGAAGATTTGAAAGCCCCTAATCTAGATAGAGCTACCATTTCAATGGGGACCAACTAATTTGTCTGGTTCAATGACTGGGCCTGAAGATGCAAAGATAATAACAGCAAATATTGAAACTCACTCCAGGTCAGGTGCTGCACTTCACATGAATCACCTATTTACTATTTATTTTAGAGATTACTATTCATTTTAGAGATGAGGAAACCAAGGCTCAGGCAGGAAAAGCAACTTTGCCCAAGGATACACACGGCAGGGCAAAGGGTTAAACCTAACCTAATCTCTTGTCCTTAAGAAAGACAGATGGACAAAAAGTAAATGCAGAGTCGTGGGACTCAGAGGAAGGCGCGGCCGCAAGGCTCCATGGGATGGGTGTTGCCCACTTGAGGCAATGACATTTGAGCTAACTCACAAAGAATGGATAAAGTTGGCCAAAGGGTTTCCCAGTGGAACAGTCAGTATAAAAGCCCAGAGTCCACAGAGGGAAGGGCAAGGAATTCAGAATGGCTGGAGGGAGAAAGCAACGGTGGGGAGGGTGAGTAAGTGGGTTGAGGCTGAGCGGCATCATAGATTTCGTATTTTGGTTGCAGATAAGTTCTAATACAAACTCAATTCAACTAACATTTATTGAGTGACCTGAACTATCTGCTAGATATATTAAAGTCTCAGCCTTTCCTTTTATGTTTCTGTAAAGATTATATTGATAAGAAAAACCCATTTAGATAAAACCTCTAAAGGGCTTTGACTTTTAGGAGGATGTTTAAATGCTTATTTCTAGTGTCATACATGTGGATTCAAGATTTGGCTCCATTATGCTCCAAGGCTGTGAGATCTGGAGCAAGTTACTTCATCTCTCAAAACCTTAGTGGGTTTCTCTGTGGAATGAGAAAAATAGCAGCACTTCTCTCATAAAGTTGCTGGGTAGAGTAGATGAGACAATGCATTTATAGCAAGCACAGTGTGCGGCAGGTCTTAAGAGCTTAGTAAACAGTATTTATGAGGATGCAGATGGCATCTGCTCAAGGTAGAACATGGGTCTTCTTCTTTCATGGATTTAAAGGTCAACCAATATTTGGAATATCCTTAACTGTGCCCTAGTTTTTCCCCATCCAGGTGACCACTTGGCCGGAGAGTTCACCCACTAAAAGACAGGAGGCAGGGGAGGAGGAAAAGGGAAATGTTGATTTTCCCTGGTTCCCATCACATTCTAAAGTGGAGCTGAATTTCTGGGGAAAGGGACCGGAGTCTACCTTTGTCTTTCCTTGGTTGTATCAACTTACCTATTCGCCAGGTTGCCATAGTAACAGATGCTGTTGCCCTGTCCCATACCCCTTCAGGCCACCTCTGGGTTCACCTTCAGCAAGGATTGCTTCCCACCACAAAGACCCTCCTTCCTTGGCTTTTCACCCCATGCCTTTCTCCCTGGCTGTGGGAGCTTCCTCCATCTCCGTGTAGGGCATTCTGGAAATGCCTAAAATTGTATGCCCCTGAGGGCACCCCTTACCCAATGAGAGTGGGAGATAGCAGATAAACATCCCACCTTCCTCATCCTTCCCTGAGATAATTCCAAGGCACGTTCTACATGTTCCCACAGGGTCCCTGGCAAGTCTGAAGCCTCCTTGCCCACAGTAGAAGCAGTCAGTAACACACCCTTTAGAGGCTTTTGAAATGCTCCCCCATTTCTGCTTCCTGGAACCACATCTTAAACAAACTACCTGCATCCAAGTTCATGACTCAGGGTCTGAATCTCTGCCCATGCCAGTAGTTTAGAGAGGGAAATCAAAATGGAGCCCTCGTTGGAAAGGTGCTGAGGGAGTTGAAAAGGCAAACATGGGGCAGGGAGACCAGGAAGAGATTAAAAACAGAAGGAAGGCTACCTACCACCATTGGGGCTAGATAGACAAAGGGAAGAGATGACATTACCAGAACCAAGGAAGCTGGGTGCCCTGTGGGAACTGGAATGATGGGGTAGCTGGGGCCAGAGGGGGCTATCTAGGAACACTGCCTTTCTGTTGAGGGGAGAGGGCAGGAACTCTACCTTAGTGCCAGGTCTCCCGCTGGCTGAACCTAACCAGATGCCAGTTGGCAAGGGAAGCTGGGAAACGCACTTTGCCGATCAAGGACCTGAGAGCAAACAGCCAAATGCCCACCACAATCCAAGTCACTGCTTTGAAAGAAACCAAAAGCAAGGGACTTTTTGTGTGGTCTATGTATCTTTAAAAAAAAAAAAAGACAAATAAAAACAATAAAAAAATTTAAAAAGCGAGGGATCAACCTTGGTTGAGGTCCTACTCCCCCACCCTGAGTCTGAATAAATGAACACATATGTTCTGGTCATGGTAACAGCTCTGCCACCTTGTTTATCTTGGGAACAGATTAGTAGGTGAGAATCCAGGCTCTGGGTCCAAACGACTTTGGTTGGAATCCCAGTTCTGCCACTTGCCAGCTGGGTGGCCTTGGGTAAGCTACTTCTCATCTTCAAGTTTCACTTCCCCATCCATAAAATGGAGTTGACAGTGGTACTTACCTCCTTGAGATGCTGAGGATTTAATGATATATGCCATGCAATGCAGTAATGTCTAATACATGCTAATGCTTACCAGTGTATTTTGAGATTCAACTTTTCTTTGAGTGTTTTTCAGCCCATTAAAATTCCTGCTAGAACTTGTTTCTTCTCCCCTTTTCCACTCCTACCTCCAAGTTCATTGTCTAGACTCTGCCCTCTAGTCTCCACTTTGTTGCGTTTTTTTTTTTTTTTAATCTTTCCACTTTCACAATAATTCTGCCAGAACTGAGCAAGGCACGGCGTCTCTCCTCCCCTCTTGGCTCACAACCCTCTCTCCGCAGCCCCCGCCCCCTCCCTATCTTTGCTGGCCAGTTGTTCACAAGTAGCTTAGCAGTTTTGAGAATACAAAAACAGGAAATTATGCACCAGCCCTGACTAAGCCTAAAAAAACTCATGTGCAAATCCTTCATCGTACAGATTTCTTCAACTCTCAAACACTAGGGCCTTGAAAAATCAGGTCGCCTGGCCAAGATCTTTGGATGTGCTTAATCATTTCCTTTGCAAATTTATAACTTCTTTAACCATGAAGAAGATACAGTGAGAAAGGAGGAGGCGGAAGTTGCCAACATTTTAAGTCAACCACAAAGCAGGACAGGAAATTCTGGGATTGGGCAAAAAAAGGCGGGGGCTAGGGGAGTGAGCATTTTTCTTTAATCTCTCAGTGCCACAGTGGCCTAAGAGAGCAACTCTGGAAAACTGCTTATTGTCCAAGAAATGAGCATTCTAGGGTAGTCTTTTGCTGTTGATACTGCAAAGAATATTTTGCAGTCTTCTCTCTTGAATGACTTAATAGAGAACATTAGAGCAGAGAAGTCTGAGAGACACTGTAGCCTGCTCCTTTATTTGACTCTTGCAACATTCATTGCCTCAGCTCTATATACAGAGGCATAAAACAGGCTCCCAAAGAGGCCAAATAATCTGCCTGCTCATGTCAGTGCCAGCCAAACACACCCTCTGGGGGAAGGTAAGGTATCTCGTGGGGACTGTCTGCCACGAAAATCTGAGCTAGGTGAGCCCACAGTGGTTTGTTGTTAAAATCCCTGAAAGACAGAAGGAAGTGGCTCATATTACTCTTTATTCTCAATTTCTGAACTTTTCTGAACTACATATATATAAAGTTATATACTTTACATATAATCAGTTAAATACTTTATTAATCCTCAAAATAAGTCATCGGTCTTTAGCAGGGGTTTGGATTTCAAACTGGAGATCAACTCATTGCTGATTCAGCATATGAAATGGGATGGGATGGAATGGAAAACAGAATAGACTACCTCATGATGCATCACTGGGAATATGAGTAACACTGATTAGTGAAAGGTTTGTTTTGATTATAAATGTGTATGCATAAATTCAAGATGTATTTCTTACTATAGTTTTTTATCAGAAAATTTTAAAGGTCTCTGGTGTTTAGTAGAGTTTAGCCACTAAGAGTTTGGGCTCTGGAGTTCTCTGGTATGGATTCTAATCTCAGTCATTTACAAGCTGTGTGAGGATGGACAGTTAATTAACCTCTCTGGACCCCAGTTATATCAAGGAAGTACAACACATAAAGAGAAATGTAAAATGTAAGTTGACATTTGATCAGGGAATTGAAAATATGAAGAACAAATCTTGCAAATATCTGGGGAAAAAAGCATTCCAGACAAAAGGAAGAACTAGCATAAAAGCCCTAAGGGAGTGTAAACCTGACATTCAAAAGGCCCAGTGTGCTGTGTGGAGAGAGAGGAGTGGGAATGTTGGAGAGACTGGCAGGGACAAAAAAGTCTTGAAGCCACGGTGAGGCCTGAATTTTATCCTGAGTTTAATGGGAAGGCACTGGAGCCATTTGCTAGGAGAAGTGACAGAATCTAATCATTCACAAGACATGTTTGTCTATTGCTCCTCGGAGCAAGTGAGTTCCTCACTTTACGCCTGGATAGGCTTTTGATCCTATACTTAAAGTTCCATAACAAGGTTTCCATAAAAAAGAACAAATTCTCCCCAAAGATGAGTCCTGATGCCCTTGTGAGACAAGGGCTCCAGGCTTCTTTTCACAGAGTAATTGTTTCACCCCACCCAAGAGGACATTAGGAAAGAAACAGAGAAGGAGCGTAAAAAAATTCACTCATGTCTGAGTTTGGATGGCCAGGAGGAGGCTGGCACCCCTAGCCCTGCCAGGCAAGCCCTGCCAGAAGAGGAGAAAGTGAAAATACGACTCTTCGGGTTCTAGACATTCTGTTCTGTACTCAAGAAACATTTAAATGAACAACACAGGATGTGGACGTGGCTCAACTGATAGAGCGTCTGCCTACCATAAGGAGAGTCCAGGGTTCAAACCCAGGGCCTCCTGACCCGTGTGGTGAGCTGGCCCACGTGCAGCACTGCTGCGTGCAAGGAGTGCCATACCATGCAGGGGCACCCCCTCGTAGGGGAGCCCCACGTGCAAGGAGTGCGCCCTGCAAGGAGAGCCACCCCATGAGAAAAAGTGCAGCCTGTCCAGGAGTGGAGCCGCACATACAGAGAGCTGACACAGCAAGATGACACAACAAAAAAAGACACAGATTCTCAGTGCCGCCTGATAATGCAAGCAGATGCAGAAGAACGCACAGCAAATGGACACAGACAGCAGACAATGAGGGGAAGGAGAGAGAAGTAAAATAAAAAATAAATCTTTAAAAAATAAAATAAGGGAAGCGGACGTGGCTCAACTGATAGAGCGTCCACCTACCATATAAGAGGTCCAGGGTTCAAACCCAGGGCCTCCTGGCCCATGCGGTGAGCTGGTCCACACGTGGCACTGCTGCACACAAGGAATGCTGTGCCACGCAGGGGTGTCCCCCGTGTAGGGGAGGCCCACACACAAGGAGTGCGCCCTGCATTGAGCCACCCCACGCAAAAAAGTGCAGCCCACCCAGGAGTGGCACTGCACACACGGAGAGCTGACACAGCAAGATGATGCAACAAAAAGAGACACAGATTCCCAGTGCCACCGAGAATGCAAGCAGACACAGAAGAACACACAGCAAATGGACACAGAGAGCAGACAATAGGGGGAGGGGAGAGAAATAAATAATAAAGTAAATCTTAAAAAAAATAAAATAAAATAAAAATAATAAATGAACAACATAAGGTTATTAGGCAGATAGGAAGAAATGTGAACTATACCCTAGAGAAAAGTGCCAAGATAAAGGTTTGGATTCAGTAGCCTTCAAAGGAGAGTGATAGTCCTGGCAAGGATTTTCAAATGCAACCTCCAAAATGTAGCCTGCAGACTTGTGTCTTTGGGGAGAGGGAAGAGGGTAGCTCTATAGCACTGTGTAAAAACTTGAATTTGTTTTCAAGATTTAAATACCAGAAGAATTCATATATAAACCCAGAGTTCCAGGTTCTCTTAAAATACTGAGTTATGGAAATGTGGACAAAACATATAGAGGGAGGAAGCAGATGTGGCTCAAGCAACTGAGCTCCCACCTACCACATGGGAGGAACCTGGATTCAATTCCCAGTGCCTCCTGGAGAAGATGAGCAAGACAGTGAGCTGACGCTATGGGCAGGCACAGCAAGCTGATGCAACAAGGAGGAACAGAGAGGAAAGACAATGAGAGACACAACAGAGCAAGTAGCTGGCATGGGTCAAACAACTAAGCCCATCTCTCCCACATGGGAAGTCCCATGTTCAGTTCCTGGTGCCTCCTAAAGAGAAGACGAGCAGATACAGAAAGCACACAGTGAGTGGATAGAGAGAGAAGTGAATGGACACAGCAAATGGACACAGAGAACAGACAGTACAGAGAGAGCAGACAGAGAGCACATAACAACAAGGAGGGGAATAAAATAAAAATAAATCTTTT
The DNA here is from genome assembly GCF_030445035.2 of Dasypus novemcinctus. Taxonomy (NCBI): domain Eukaryota; kingdom Metazoa; phylum Chordata; class Mammalia; order Cingulata; family Dasypodidae; genus Dasypus; species Dasypus novemcinctus. Next base: position 57,582,091 of record NC_080696.1, on the reverse strand, counting down.
TTAAAATGTATGAAGGGGAGTGACTGCTGGCCTGCCTTAAAAGGGGCTTCCTCTCACTTCAAAACAATTCTCACAGAGTTCTCCTTGCTTGTACAATCCCTGGAGACACACCTCCAGGACTTCCTAGTTGAGAACATGCAGTTGGTGGGCTTGTGTGGGAAAAGAACATTTCTCAAAGCGTTTTCTAAAGATTACCAGCCCTATAAGATTTTCTGGGGGATAAAGACGGTTTTTGGTGCTGTGGTTGGCTGAGTTCCAAGATGGCCCTCAAGAGTCTTGTCCCTTGGTATATAATCCCCTCCCCTGTAAATATGATGGCAGGCCATCCTCATGATTAGGTTACTTATTATGACAAAGGAAAAGGAAGTTTGTGATTAGGATCCCTGATCAATTCATCAAAAGGGAGATGAGTCTGGGTGGGTCTGACCTAATCAGGTGATCCCTCAAAAGATGCTCAAGAAGTAGCAGCAGATGTCTTGAAGAAGTAAACTGCTGTGTTGCACAGAGCAACACATGGAAAGAAATGGTGGGCAGCTTCTAGGAGCTGAGAGCTTCGGTTCTATAATCACAAGGCACTGAATTCTGCCAATAACCTGTGAGCTTAGAAGAGGACCATGGGCTGCAAAATGAGACAGTGGCCTTGACCAACACCTAGATTTCAGCCTGGTGAGACCCTGGGCAAAGGGACCAGCTGACTCATGCCTCAATATCTGGACCAAAAAATATGAGATAAAAAACAATGGTGGTTCTAAGTTTGTGGTGATTTGTTACACTGCCAAAAAAACACAAACATACACACAAAAAATGAATACACAAGTATTCAGTCAACAAGTATTTATTGAGTGACTACTATATGCCAGGGCTTGTTCGAGAAACTGAAGAAACATCAGAGAGGAAACCAGACAAAGTTCTGGCTTTCCTGGAGTTTACATTTTAGGAGAGGAAGTCAGATAATAAGTAAACGAGGAAATAGATATAAGGGTCTATTTTTATTTATGCTGATTAGTGTCACAAAGCAAAATAAGTCAGGGAAAGGGGATAGGATGTGTTGAGAGGGCAGTGGAAAATTGTTGAAGCCAGTGGCCCTAAATGTATTGGACCTAGTGATTCCATATACTACTGATCTTTCCACGGACTTTGTAGAGTCTTGAGCCAAAAGCCAAATTCTTGGGGACGCACCTACTTTAGACATTGTGAAGGGGGAGATGCAGCTAGAATAGGGGCCAGAGAAAGGGTCCGTTTCCATACAGCAGCCAGACTGAGTCTTAAAATGTGAGTCAGATCATGCCACGGCCCTGCTCAAAACTTTCCAATGGAGGAAACAGAGCGAGCAGGTAGGAGGATATTCCTGTCTTCCAACTCAGAGATTATGGGAATTTGATCTGGATGGTACCAGAGAGTGATGAGGAGATTCTGAATATGTTTAAAGAGGGGGCAAACAGAGTTTGCTATTGATTCGATAAGGACATGAGAGAAAGGGAAGAATTGAGGCTTAGGCTGATGATGAAGAACTCCGTGATCTGAAGCTGAGAGAGACTGACGCATGCTACGCAGTTAGCATTTTGGAACTATGTGTGTGATGCATGCACATGTGTGTACACGTGCATGGTGTGGTCATGAATAATTACACATGTGAGTCAACCTGGGAATGAATTTGTGTTCAACTGAACATGAAGCAATTCTTCCAACTTGGTTTCCAGAATTTTCCCAGGGTGAAACACTTTCCTGTTTTTATCACTGCCATCTCATGGCAAGTGCATGCTTGTCTTCTGAACTGGGTTGGCATCAGCTATTCTGGTTTGGAATGGTAGGCACACAGAAAGAACTCTAGGAAAGTCCTGGGAGGTGAAAGACAACTTTGAAAAAACTGAAATGGATAGTCCAATTCCTGGTCTCTTTTATGAGAGCAGACTTGATTGGTTACTTCACTAAAAAGATTGAATATTGACTATCAGTCAAGGTCTGGGAAAATGGTAAACAAGAAAAGTGGGGACCATTCCAGTAGAGTTGAAGAGACATCTGCTGGAAAGATTAAATGTTAAGAAAATCCTATAGAGGATCCCACGTGCATAAATGTGTTGTTAAACCCTGTGTGCTGTAAGTTTGGATTAGTAGTTAAGCAACAGATTCTGCAACTCAGCTCTCCTATAAACTAGATCTAAGACATGGGGCTTGATGTGAAACATTTCTGTGTCTGTCTTCACTGTAAAATGAGTGATGATGTTGATAATACTGCAGGCATAGAAGTAAATCAATTCTTATACGTAGGCTTCTCAGAAACATGACTGGAACACGCATGGCCAATTTTTATCATTATGCTGTTTCAGATATTTCTTTGATTTTTTTGTCATGAAGCAATATTTTTAGAAAATTGTAGGGGGAAAAGACAAAAAAAAAATCCATCAGGGAAGTGGACATGGCTCAACTGATAGAGCATCTGTCTACCATATGGAGGGTCCAGGGTTTGATCCCAGGGCCTCCTGACCTGTGTGGTAAGCTGGCCCACACGCAGTGCTGCCATGCACGAGGATTGCCCTGCCATGCAGAGGTGCCCCCACATAGGGGTGCCCCATGTGCAAGAAGCACGCCCAGTAAGGAGAGCCACCCCACATGAAAAAAGTGCAGCCCACCCAGGAGTGGCAGCACACACACAGACAGCTGACACAGCATGATGACACAACAAAAAAGAGACAGTTTCCCTGATAACACAAGTGGATGCAGAAGAACACACAGCGAATGGACACAGAGAGCAGACAATGGGGAGGGGAAGGGGAGGGAAATAAATAAAGTAAATCTTAAAAAAAAAAAAATCCATCATAATCTCACCTCCTCACACAATCTTATTTTTACATGGTCCCTTCAAAAATTTTTATATCAGTCATTTCATATTAAGAACACAGTTATTAATGTGTACAGTAGGCACTGGATAAATGTCCATGGCTGCCTGATTTAAGGCTAACTATTTTGTATTATGCTTTGTGTGTCTGAAATTATATCACATACATTCCCCTTATGTTTTTTCATATACTACTACAAGATTATGGTTTTTACGGCTACAGGATATCTCATTGGCTAAGTCATTTCCCTTTCATTGTACTGGAATTTCTAAGGACCACACTGTTTTCGGTAACACTGCAGTGAAGTTTTATATACAGTGTTTTGTCTTTTTTGTAAAAGTTCTTAAGAAAATAGTAGACTATGGAAATAAACATTCCAAGTTAAACTCTTAAATTGGCTGACAAGGCAGCCCAAAATGGATTCCTTCCATAAAATCAGTGTAATAAAATGAACTCCGCAAAATGATGAAATTGTCTGGTGAACCTATTTTCATTTTGAAGCACTGCTTTTAATTCTCTCAAAAAATTGTATTAAAAACCACAGCTCCCTCCCCCAATAACCCAGATCAATCATACATGAGTATTTTTTATATATTCCTTAACAACAACAAAACTTAGGGCAACTAAGTAGACATAAGGAAGGATCTCAGAGGTTCTCTGGTTAACTCTATGAAACTGATATAAAACTGATACAAAAACTGCCGTGAAAATATTTTCAGCAACATATGTTTCCTGAAGCAGTGGCCCCCAAATCTATTTTCTGGATAGATTTCCCTCTTACATTGCCGATAGAGCAGGGAGGAAATACGAATCTCAACAATGAGGAAATCTTAAAGACCTACCTTAGAGGGGCTTACCTAGGAATGCAGGGACTGCCTACTGCAGGCAGATGCTCATTTCCCAAAGGGTGAGGGGTGACTACCACCCCCACCCGCCAGGGGCCCGTAGTGTAGTCTCTGAGCAAGCAACTAGGGCCATGAACGGTGGCTGTGCCACTTGCTATCTTGTGTTGATTGGCGAGTTGGGAACTGACCAAGGTAGGGCTCAGCCCTGGTTGCCCATGCCTCCAAAGTCCCTGGAGGCCATTTTTGTTACATGGTGGAAGGGGGTGGTAGCCCCGTTTATGTGATGGCTGAAGAGGGTATTATGAAATGGCTGCTTTCAGGGCTTATTTGATTAAGACTTGGCAAGATAATATAATCCGCGTGACATATGATCATATGCCTGAAATGGGATTAAGCATGCGGACTGGAAGGGAATAGAGCTCAACAAATTTGTTTGTTGACTCCAAATAGATGCCCAATAGAATCTGCAGATCTTGTATTTTTCTCCCCAAACTGTCTTTTCTTATTTCACCTCCTGAACTATGGCCATGGGGCAGGGTGAGAAGAAAATAAAATTAGAAAACCTGAGAATTATCTAATTTTACTGATTCAGTGATTATGACGTGTTCCACTCTATTTTATCCCATTTAGTCTTGAGGGCAACCCAAAGAGGTAGGGAATCCTCACTCTCGTTTTTACAGATGAGAAACTGCAGTGCAGAGAAGTTAGGGAATTTGCCAGAAGCCACACAGCTGTTCATCAGAAAGGCAAAGATTCCAAACAGAACTCTTTTGAGTCCAAGGTTTACTTACAGGCTTAGTCACGAGCCTACATCATTTCCTGCCATATTGGTAGAAATGAGAGGGTTTTGCGTGAGAGAGAGCAGCAGAGTTCTTCTCCAAGCAGATTACATAACTTTTTCAGAGACAGTCTAAGGGGTTAAAGGCCAGATCTCTGCTGCCAGGGTGTGGCTCCAGCTCATTATAGTTCTGTGTTTTCTTTTGTCAATTTAAGAACACATGACAGTCACTTAGCTTAGGAAGGGGAAGGACTTGACATTTGTCAACCATTGTTGAGGAAGTTGATCATTCAAGGTCCTTTTAACTGTGGGGAAACTTGGCATTTGACATTTAAGCAAAAGGGGGGAAAAGTCCAGAAAGTCCAAGCCCAAGCTGCTTGGGGCCTGCCTGATTCTTTGTCAAACAGGACTCCTTCTTTGGCTGTCCTTCCTCATAAATGATTTTCAAACGACATTTTAGAAAACAGTTGCTTTGGGGAATTGTATAAACAATAATGTTATAGAAAATTGTTGTGTCAACAAAAAAATGCTCCAATTTTTCCTTGACCTGAAGAGAAGCACTATAAATAATTTCATACGTTTCCTTTTTTTAAATGCATATATATTTTATTTTGTAAATAAAATAACAACTTGAACTGCATAAAAAGTTTTGTAGCATGTTTTTTATTTTTGAAACATTGTATTATCATTCTCCCATGTCTTAAAATAAATTTTTAAAGAACTTGGAAAACATGATTTTTAATAACCTTCTAATAATCCATCCCAAAAATCATAACAACATAGTTAATCATTTCTCTATTGGTAGGCACTTTTGTATCCTATTTCAAGCAACATTTTCCTCATAGAAATGTTTTGCCCTTTATACAGGAACTGTCGTCGTGTCTCACCAATCAAATAATTTTAATTTCCAACCAATTTCCTTCTAGACATTTCTGAATCAGAAGAGTCAGAATGCAAATTACAGACATGACCTCAGTTCAGAAGCAATTCCCATGCTCTTGCCTTAGGAGTAATGTCATGTTAGGAGAAGTCAAAATTCCCTACCCCTTCTATGGAGTTTTTGGATTACCCCAGTGGCCAACAATGAACTCTCCTTTGATCTTTTCCCTGTACCCTTGCCATTCTGCAGCCTTGGGTTCCTCTTTCCTTTAACTACAATTTCTGCCTCTTTGTCTCCCATTTACGCCTCAGTATTTTATCATCTGTTTTTCATTCCCACGACTCTGCTGAAAGAGCCCCTGCTAAATGCCAATCCATTGTCCTATGTCTTAAATTAATTTTTTAGGAAGAATGCAGGATTGAACCCAGGACCTTGTACATATGAAGCAGGAGCTCAACCACGGAGCTACATCCACTCCCCAATGAGAACTGTTTTGTTTGTTTGTTTGTTTGAGAAGATTTTGGGGATCGAATTTGGGACTCATACATGGGAAGCAGCCGCTTAACCACCTAAGCTTCATTCACTCCCCTAAATTAATTTCAAATTGTGTAAGTGATACAGGACTGTACTTTCCTAGTTAAAGTAATAATTAAAAACTTAAAGATAAATGCAAATTCACTTATCCCTAATCTTGGAACCCTTCTCCTTCAACAGGGACACTGTACATACACAAACACAGAAAATATGCAGTGTGTATTGTTGGTTTTGTCTCAACCTTTTCAGTGCACCTCATCTTTTGAACTGTTCCTCGGGTCTCCACAGCACAGGAAACCACGGTTCCTTTACCTCTAACCCTATAGTGATGGACATTCAGGGTGCTCCCAACACCTCACCCCAACAAGCAGTGATGCAATCAAGAGCCCCATTTCCCTGCCTGCCTGTGCACTTGTGTGGGAATTCCATTTCTCCAGGGCAGGCGCCGAGAAGTGGCCTTGCAGACCATTTGAATGTGCACTTTCTCCTGTGATGTTAATAGGCATCGACAAAGCACCCACCCCTCAACAGGCAGCACAAATTTACATCAACAGTCTATTTCCATCCTCCTTCGGCAGCAGTGGGCAGCAGGCACCCCACCTGTCTCCGGGTTGCTCTTCCTCTCTCCCCACCTATCTTTCCTAAGTCCCCTTTGCAACTCCCCTACCTGAACTCGAGCGTCCTGTCTCCACTTGGGCGCTCTCCTCCTGTCCCTCGGCCGCACAGGGGCCCCCGCTCAAACGCTGAGAGGAGCCGGGAGGGGAAAATAACCCCTGGGGACTCCAGGCACCTCTCCCCACCCCCACCTCCAGGAGATTATTGCCTTCATCTCTGCCTACGACTGTCAGAGGGATTTTACCTCGAAGGAGCTGAAAATCTATATTTGTATGTAAACGCTCACATAAGAGTTAGCCATTAATTTTTTAAAAAATATAATCCCCTGAGCCAAAAATACACACCGGTGAGGCAGATTAAGCCACCAAGATGCCAGCTGGTAATTTCTACCTCAAACTCCAGTCCCCTTCCCCACATCCTGCCCCCTCTGGGGCTCCTCTCTGCTTACGGCCTGTTGCTCACTGGAAAGAAAGAGCCTTCAGGAGGGAGAGGGGAGGGGAGGGGAGGAGGGAGAGGGCAGGGGAGGGGAGGAGGGAGAGGACGGTGGGAAAGAGGAGGAAGAGGGAGGGGGAGGGGAGGGGAGGGGAGGAGGGGGGAATGGAGAGGGGCGAGTGGAGTGGGGAGGGGGGAGCTGGAGCCGCTGGGACTGGCGCCCGGGGGGCAGCTCTGCCTCAGCCCTGCCCTCTGGCCCTCGCCAGCCTCGGGCACCCACCCCTCGCCTGGCCCGGGCACAGGACCCTGCCCGGGGGCGCCCGGGGCCCCTCCGCAGCCTCAACGCCCAGGCTTCGCCCACCCCCACCCTCCCTGCCGCCGCTGGGAGAGGCTGACTCGCCGAGAAACGGCTTCAGACCTCAACTACCACCGGCCCCTCGGACGCTGCGGCTCGAGTCACTTAAACCCGGGTAGAGCGCGCAGCGCGCAGCGGCCTCTGCCATCTGCAGCCGCGGGCTCCCGGGTTCCCGGGGGCGACAGTGCATTCCGGGTTGAAGGAACCTCTACTGAAGCTCCCCGTTTAGTTCCCAGAGTATCCTCCTTAGCTCGGATCTGACAGAGGGCGCCTGGGTGCTGAGGGCAGACGCGCCTAACTCGTCTAAAACCCCCGGGAGAAATGTACTGAAGACTATCCCGTAAAAACGATGCCGGGTGGGGAGTGGGGTATATGGGAACCTCTCACGTTTTTTAATTAACGTTCTGTGTGATCTATTTGTCTTTTTTAAAAAAGACAATAAAAAAATAAACCAAAAAAATGATGCTGGCTTTCTTAGAAACACACACTCTCTCTTTAACTACCTGTCCTTGTCCTGGACATAGACGATATATGCATAATCAGTATCTTACGATGTGGTAATTGGCTATAAGTAAAAGTTGTTCAGCTAGATGATTGAATTGGGTTATTTTTGCAAAACTAGATTTTTTAAAATTTAGGTTTTTGTTTCGGTTTACTATTCCTCAAAGTGACAGAGTCTACTCTATGACTGCCCCATAACCAGTTTCTTCTTTCTAACAATATCAATTTTGGGGCACATGGTACTCAGCTTTAAAACTACACTTCCCAAACTCCTTTGCAGTTAGGCCTGCATAACTCTGGCCAATGAGATGTCAGAAGCCATTGGGTGGGGCTTCCTGGAAAGCTCCTTAAAGGACTATTTTATCTTTTCTTTCTCCTTTGATCCCAAAATGGAATTTATCAATTGTGCACTCAGTAAACAGTGATGTGGGGCCCTGAACTACCTGAGAAATTTAAAACCAAGTATTTCCATTTTGGTTGAAAGCAAGATGTTCCTCGCAGTTGTGAGAGGCTCTCAGTTTCCCACTCTGCTCTGCCTATATGACTCAGTCTGAATGCATCCCCATTTACATTCTGGATTTTTCAGTTATCTTTCCTTAATAAATTCAAGATATCTCCAGTAGTTGCAAACATGTTATAATAGGGTTACTGTTTCTTGACTAAAACAGGAATGTAAAGCTGGCCAATAGCTATTATGTCTGTGGATTATCTGAATAATTGCTTCAATTCCTCATTTGTTTCTAAGTGAGCATAGCCTGGCCTCTATACATGGTTAAACATTACTCATGGTCAAACCAAGAGTTTCAACACCAAATGTGACAATGTATGCTATATCTGCTTTCTCTTGAGCAGATTATTCAAATGCCATCTAGCTGAAGTCAAGTTGTACCAGGTCCCATTGACTCTTTGCCCCTTGAGGAGCTTCCTTTGTTATACTGTAATCTCTTTCTTAGTTAATATGTGATGATTGGATATTTTCAGTCCCATTCTTTTCTCCTGCCTCATGTCCCCTGGAGCCTCTTTATAAAAGCCAGTGTATCTTATCTCTTCCAGTGCAGTTGCTAAAACCAGAAAGTGAGTTGGAAAACATTTCTCCAAACTGAACTGTTTTTCATCATTTCTTTCTGACACCTCCAGATAACTTGTTAGCAGATTGTCTTTCCCTATTCAGTATAGTCCCATTGGGCATTTGGGGACTTAATGACATCACCCAGAGTTTTATAATCAGAAACAAAAATGCCTCTTTCCTTATAACACTAGGAGACAACTCAAGAAATTTTTTAAGTTTCTGATGAAAACCCAAATGAAAAAGACCTATCTGAGCAGGTGGAAACTCCAAGGGCTTGCAAGCTGCTACTGGGAAAGAGCTGGAAACAAGTTTCAGATAATCGTTCCAGTGGCTGATCCCTGTACCACAGGCAAGGGCTGACACTTGAGACGCGTGGTTAACCTTAGACATATTACAGGAAACACCAGTTGGGCTCCTGGCTCTCCCCAAGTGAGAGGCAAGCAGCGCTGTTTCTTGAAATTCCTGTAAGTCTCCAAGAAGTGTTCAGAATTTCCGCCACCAGGGTGACAGAGCACAGTGATTCGTGGTTATTGAGTTTTTATTGACTCAAAAATTTTTGAATTCTAAAGCCTGATGCGTGGGGTTTTAGCTGCTGTCTTCAGGGTTCTGGACTTTCTCTATGAATAATGTGAGTGGAGCTCTGCTGACAATATGGCAGCTACTAGACATGGGTGACTGCTTGAATTTAAATTTAGTTTGATCAAATTTTATTAAAGTTAAAAATTCACCTTCTCAGCTGCATTAGCCACATTTCAAGTGCTCAGTAGCCACATGCAGCTAGTGGCTACCATGCTGGACAGTGCAAATATAGAATATTTTTATGGACTTGATAATCCAATTTACCTGGGACGTCCTTGGATTATACCGACTGTCATGGCATAACCATTAATAGTGTCCTCTTTTGCTCTCAGAAGTGTCCTGGCCAACCACCACACCAAGGAACTGAGAGAGTCTACAACTGCAAACAAGAGAGTCCCATTCATCAGCTTTATGGGATTGAAGGCCCCTCTCAATTAGAGGTGGAGTGGGCATCACCATCCCAGAATTCTCTGGATTGGGAAATAAAATATGGACTAGAGTGGACTTACTGGTATTCTACTATAGATTTATTGTGATTCCAGCAATGGAAGAAATTATGTCATTGATGTGGAGACAGTGGCCACTGGAGTTGCTAAAGGCAGGGAGAAGGAAAAAGAGGTGTAATATGGGAGCATTTTTGAGATTTGGGATTGTCCTGAATGACATTGCAACGACAGATACAGGCCATTGTATAACCTGCCATAACTTACAGAATTGAGTGGGAGAGAGTGTAAACTACAATGTAAACTGTAATCCATGCTGTGTGGTAATTATCCAAATTGTGTTCATCAATTGCAGTGAATGTACCACACTAATGAAAGAAGTTGTTAATGTGGGGAAAAGCGGGAGGTGTAGGGAGTGGGACATATCAGAATCCCTTATATTTTTTATGTAATCTAAGTATCTTTTAAAAATAAATTAAAAATACATTAAAAAAAAAAGAGAGAGAGACACACGAAGAGGAAAGACAACGAGAGACGCAACAAACCAGTGAGCAAGGGTGGCTCAAGTGATTTAGTGCCTCTCTCCCACATGGGAAGTCTCAGGTTCCCTTCCCAGTGCCTCCTAAAGAGACGACTAGCAGACACAGACAGCACACAGCAGATGGACACAGAGTGCAGACAGCGACCACAAACAACAAGGGGGAGGGGATAAAGAAATAAATAAATTTTAAAAAAGAAAGAAAAGTGTCCTGGTTCAAGGGAGCAGATGTGGTTGAGCACCTGCTTCCCATGATGAAGTCCTGAGTTCAATTTTGGTACCTCTCAAAAAAAAAAAAAAAAAAGTAAGTGCCCTGGTTGGGAAGGATAATTTAATAATTTAATACTAATAATTAGTACTGTCACTGTCTCTACACAGCCCCCCTGAGCTCGTCTTTGCCCGGCCATCCAGGACGCAACCCTTTTCGCCAGGATGGGAAAGTTGGCAGTGACCACCAAACCCCGGGCCTTTTTTTCCTGATTCTCTCCCGTCTATCCAACAATTTCAGTAGGAGGTTAAAAAATAAAAAATAAAAAATTCCCCGAAGTGAGTGATTTACTTATAAGCAATTTCAATTTTGTTTTCTATTCCCCCTGGCCTCAAACAGCTCCGGTTGGCTCCTGTGCCCTGAACAATGCCCGCGGGTCCCTAAAAAAGGAAGGCAGGCCCCGCTGTGCCTTTTCCTCCCAGCCCGGGGAGTCTCTGTTCCGGGCCGACCCCCCCACCCGGGCCACAGTGTGGCCACCAGCCCGCCCTCCCTGGCGCGCCAGCCTCCCGCCCAGCTCCCCCAGCAGAGGGCACCTGAGTTTACTCTTCTCGGCAGAGGCTATTTACACAATCGTGCGGGTTTGTTTGTTGTTGTTGTTTTTCCTTTCCAGTGATACTTTTTGTGTGAGCAGCGACCTGAAGTGCCAGCGAATACAGGTCAGCTTGAGGAGACGCGGGCAGAGCCGGGGAGCAGAGCCGCTCGGGCGGCAGCAGCTCCTGGGGGTGCGCGCGGGGCGCCGCGGCGCGAGCCTCCGGGGTCAACACCGGCGGGCACCATTTTGCAGAACTCTTGAGAAAGGGAGACTGAACCGAGTTAGATGCAACCCGCGCAGCCGGGACACGCTGGGGCCCCGCAGGGCTGCGCCTGGGAACTGCGCTCGCTCCCTGCACCCTGGGGTCGCTCTTTGGGGGTTGCTGGAAACAGCCTTGCAGCTCACACTTCTGCCAGGCGACAAAATGGTGGTGATTATAAAAAGGGGTGGCACCAGGGGGTCAGAGCTGGACTTTTGTGCAGCTCGCTGGGCTCGCCCCTCTGCCCACCGTCAGACGAGCTCTCTTGCTCCCCCTTTTTCACCTTGCTACGTTCTGTGCCGCAATCGTCCTCTCCCCTGACGGCAGGGAAAAGGGGGAGTGGGAGCTGAAGGCGCAGCCGATGGGACTCCTCCACCCTCTCGGCGTTGCTAGGGGGTTGTGTGAGCACAGTTTGTGATTTGTTTTTACGTGTGCGTGAGGTGCCGAGGCAAGTTCTGAGTCTGGGTTGTTCTGCTAACCTCTGCTGGTGCATGGAACATATTTACGAGATGAGGAAACTCCTTCCTAAGTGGGCGCTAGCTGCTCTGTTTAAGATTCCTAGCAAACCGTCTGAAGGAGCGTCTAAAGGGAAAATACCCCGTTCGACACCATGGCATCTTTTGGGAAGGAAACTAGCATTTTGGTTAGTCTGCTGGGCTCTAGCAGCTGGATACCAGGGGACAATTTGTCTGGCTGTTCTGCCCTCATTTTCCTTTCCTATAATAATTGCATCTTCCTTAAGCAATAAATAGGCTGATGCAGGTAAGGGGCCTGGAGAAGGTACGTGGCAGGGGTTCAGTGAACACCAGCTATTACTATTTTATTATGATTTTTTTTTTCCACAATGAGCTCTCCATGAGGCTTGGACCATAGCTTCTCCACAAAAATGCTTAAAGGATGGATCTTGGTAGTATCTGAACCAAGAAATTCTATGGGACAGGTTGGACTCCACCTTACCTTTGACTTCCTTTCTGCTTTGTGACTCAGTTTCCCTCTGTAAAAACAAACAAGCATTCCTGACTCTGATGGTTAATTTCATGTGTCAACTTGACTAGGTTGTGGTGACCTTTTGTTTGGTCACGTAAACACTGGACTGATTGTTACCATGAGGATATTTTGTAGATGGATTTATACCATTTGTCAGTTGATTGTATCTGCATCGGATTGCATCTACCATCAACAAAGGAGATTGTCTTCAGCAATGAGTGGAGTCTCTTCTACCAATCAGTTGGAGAGCTTAAGGCCAGAACTGAGAATTTCAGAAGTCCAAGAGATGAATGTCTGTCCCTACTTCAGCCAACCCGCTTCTCCTGAGGAATTCAACATAACCTTCATCTGGCATTCCAACTCGCAGCCTGCCCTGTGGAATTGAGATTTGCCAATCTGCTTGGTCATGTGAGTCAATTCCTATAATAAATCTCTCGATATTTCTCCGGAAAACCCTGACTAATGCACCACCCTTTCTGGGAAGGCTGATAAAACACACTCAGTACAGCTTTATGGAGCCCTTATTTTGTGCTAAGGCCTGGGGGGACACACACCTTAAGCCCCACCACCCCCCAGTGTACATGGCAGCGCCAGTTTATGCGTAAGTATTAATAGTGCCCCTTTCACTCCCACCAGTGTCTTTGATTAGATGGTAAATTATAAGGGCACCCTATGCAAAATGTAACATGAGGCTGGAGAAGTTCACAGTCAGGGTGAGAGGAGTGCAAAAGGGGGTGAGGGTGGAGTGGTGAAGAGGAGCACTTGGCATTGGGAGGCAGAGAGCCCGGAGCTTGAGGGAGAGAGCTTTGGGATCCTGTCCTGCCTCCAGAACTGAGCAGCCCAGGCCCAAGCGCAAGCTGCCTCAACTTTCCCAGACTCCACTTCCTCATCTGGGAAAGGGGCATCAAAGGACTGATAAGCTGATCTTGGTAATTAATCGATTCATATATATATATATATATGGAAGCGGATTTGGCCCAGTGGATAGGGCATCCGTCTACCACATGGGAGGTCCGCGGTTCAAACCCCGGGCCTCCTTGACCCGTGTGCAGCTGGCCCATGCGCAGCGCTGGTGCATGCAAGGAGTGCCCTGCCATGCAGGGGTGTCCCTGCACAGGGGAGCCCCACACGCAAGGAGTGAGCCCGGTAAGGAGAGCCGCCCAGCGCGAAAGGAAGTGCAGCCTGCCTAGGAATGGTGCCGCACACACGGAGACCTGACACAACAAGATGACACAAGAAAAAGAAACACAGATTCCCAGTGCTGCTGCTAAGGATAGAAGCAGTCACAGAAGAACACATGGTGAATGGACACAGAGAACAGAAAATTGGGGGGGACAATAAATTTTAAAAATAAAATCTTTAAAATATATATAGATATATTTATATTCTCTATAACATTTATTTTTTTTTTTAATTTTTTTAATTGATTGACTAAATGGGAAAAAGCATGGCAGGCATTTTGGCAAGCACTGGGTGCACAAGCCAGCCCAGGACTTCTCAATAGGCCAACTAGTTGCCAGGTTAGGAGGATGCTACCAAAGAAGGGGTTTGCCCCCACAAGAAAGAAAAAAATAATTGTAGCTCTTTGTGTCCTTTCAAAAAATATAACTATTTTTGATGGTGTAATTGCTTTTTCTTCTGAACTTCCGGAACAGGGACAAGACCCCATTATCTTTAAAGTGTATCAAGGTGCTCACAGGCTGGCACCCTTGGCAAGTCTCTCTCCACTCCTCTTTCATTCCCTGGCATGTTGATCTCGGTGTTTCTCTTCACCGTTGCTCTCTCTGTCCCAGCCACTCCAGCTTCCGGCCAGTCTGAACTGGCCACAGATGCTCCCACCTCGCAGATTTTACACTCACTGTTCCCTCTGTCCAGCCCACTCTTCTCTCAAGTCCTCACGCGGTGTGCCCCTTCCATGGCCACTCGGAGGAGCCCCTCCACCCCACCCATACGTGCTCGTTGCTCTTCCTGGCTTTATTTTTCTGCACAGCTCTTATTTCTATCTGGGAGGATTTCCCCCCTTTATTTGGTGGGCATCTCCATCTGCTACTAGAATGTAACAGTTCTCCATCTTATATGCCAACATACTCCCAGTGCCTAGAACAGTTCCTGACACATAGTAGGTGCTCCATTCATATGTGTTAAATGATTAAACAGGTTGACCTCAGAGTCCCAGGCCTCCTCTTTAATTCTAAATAAAACACTACATTTCTATTCCATTCATTACCTTTCTTACTTTCGTTCTTTTTCCCTTTTTCTTGGTCTTTGCTTGGCACTCACCATTTCCAGCTTCCTCATAAAGCCAACGAAAGAGGAAGCAAAAAACGAGAGAAAATTCAGCGTGCAGAAGTAGAGTCCTCTTTCCCAATCTTGAAGTTGGAAGAGTCAAGCACTTTGCATGAATCATCTCATTTGAGCTGCATGAAATCCTTTGGGGGGAGTACCGACGGCTGGCCTGTGGCTCAGGGAGTCTATACAACTTGCCCAAGGGCCCAGAGCTGGAAAGTGATAGAATCAGCCAGAGCTATGCTATGATTTGGAAGATTCAAACCGAGGTCTGTCTGGTCCCACAGCCTAGTCATTTGACTCCAAGCTCTCCTGCCCCCATCAGGTGAACCTGTGTTTGGATTTTAAACTCTCTTTTTCTGATCTGTGTTAGGTTCCAGACTCATTTTAGAAAACAAGCCAGTGAGGCAAAAAACAAACAACAATTATAAAAAACAATACCTTCTACTGCACTGCGGTCATCCCTAAGAAACCAAGTCATTATACCCTGTATCTCAGATTCTCAACTTTAAGAACATAGAATCACTCAGGGGGTGTTTAACCCCCAGAGTCTCAGTATCGACATCTATAAAATGGATGTACTGTTAGTAGCAATAATACACCTAGGCTTGCTGTAAGTATAACAATTTTTAAAATTAAGACTCTTTCCACTGTAGTTGACCAAAACCTCAACTCAACTGGCTTAAGCAATTAATGCTTAAGTAGTGACTCCTATCACTTAAAGATCCAGGTGTTGAGAGCTTCAGGCACAGCTGGATCCAGGGATTCAAACCTGTCAACTGAGTTCATCTCTTTTATGCACTGCTCAGCTATTCTTTCCTCCACATTAGCTTCACTCGTGGGAAACCCTCTCCACCCTCCCATGTAGTAGCCACTGGTGACTTCATATATACATCCCAGCAGTAATGAAACACCCTTTTGCCAATAATTTTAGCAAAAGTCCCAAGTTCAAGTTTCGTTTGACCCACTTAGGATAGCACCATCATGAACTGGTCAATTTGCCAAGCCTGGGAATTTATCTCAACCCTGATGCCAGGATGCCAGGTTAGCCTCCCCAAAACCACATGAGCTGAAAGGGGGGGTAGTAGTTCCCCAAAGAAAAATCAGGGTGCTCTCTACCCAAAGAAGGGAAAGTGGATGCTGGGAAAACAAAAACTGCAGATGTCTGAGATACACTGCCTGGCCCAGAGAGTGCTGAGGACATTGCACACCAAGGGGGGGCCACATGCCTGGAGGATGAGGACTGGGGGTCGCTGGAGGCCCAAAATCACATCTTTAAGCTCGTGGTGCTTAACCCTGCAGGACCTTAGATTCCTGCCGAGCTTTTAAAACTTGCCCTCCGGAGCTCCAACCTCAGAGATTCTGATTCAGCTGATCCACCGCCGGGCTGAAAACCACGGCCTGAAGCCAAGGCTCATGCTTGCCTGGTGCCCACAAACCTCCTAACCATTTTGCCAAATCCTTTAAAACCTAAGGGATTATTAAGAAGTAATAACTGTACGTGAAGCCTGAATGCAAAAGTTGAAAATAATGTATTTCTTCCAATGCCTCAGAAGCTAAAACAGGACTTTGGTGATAGCAAGAAAAAGCAAAGTGAAACAAACGTGTGTGTGTGCATAGGTATATACAGAGAGAGCACACAAACCATAAGGCTGATGGAATAAAATAGCTCATCTAAGTAAAGGGTATATGGGTGTTCTTTATATTATATTTGGGGGGGGGTTGTTTTCGTTTTGTAAATTTGAAGTTATTTTCAAATAAGTGTTTTTAAAAGCTGGGGACAAAGAAAGACTATAAACAATAAACACAGTGTTCATTTAGTTGAAATGTAGAAATACACTTCATGACTCATCAAGATTAAGAATTCCAACCACACACACAGAGTATATCAAAAATCATTCTTCATTCTAATAAAATGAAGAGTTTCTATTTGCATCCAAGACAATTCAACAGTCAGAATGTGAAGTGCATCTATCCCTGAATATTTTCATACATTCCCCCAAATTAATAGGTTCCCTGGAAATTGCCGGATGTCATAGCCAAACCCCAACGGTTCCAAAGGACTCTGGGAGGCTCTCAGACACAGGCCAAGCACTTGTGCCAGAACGTTCCATGAGGCAGCTAAATAATGGAAATAATTATGTAGCATACAGCCTTTTAAAAACAAACAATGAATCTTTTCATTCAACTGCCCCACTCCTTCAAGTCTCCTAGTAACGTCCATGGCACCTTAGCGTAAAATCCAAACTTTTATCCTGGGGAAGGCCCTGCAAGAATGGGCTCTCTGGTCACTGACCCACTTCATCCCGCAGGCGCCACCATATCAGCCCGTTTTCTGGTCTTGGAACATGCCAAGGCCATTCCTACCTCTGAGCCTTTGCCCCTGCTGTTCCCTCTCCTTCATATAACTGCCTTTATCTCCTCATTTCAGTCTCGACTCAACTGCCATCAAGCTGTATTTATTTTATTCATAAAAATGACCATTAAGTGGATTTTTTTTTTTAACTTGGAAGTTCTCTTCCATGTAAATGTCGGTTCCCCAAGGGCAGGCTCTGCCTAAAAGATCCCGGTTCCCCTGGATGTGTTGCCTTACTCTGCCCCTCTCTTTGTTTTAGTTGTGCTCAACTCCCACTCCTCAAACACCCCTTCCTAAATATATTTATTTTATATATACATATATACTTCTGATTATCATTCCTCTACCACTCCTTGATAGGCTCCATGAGGGCATGGGTTTATATATTTTTATCACCACGGTATCCCAGCACCTAAAGCCTGGAACGTAATAGATACTCTGCAAATATTTCTTGAATGATTCCATGAACAAATGAACAGGGCAGGCTACAAAGTTGGCACTCAATTGATGAAAAGAAGAAAATCTGAAGACTGCATCTACACGCGTTCAAGACTTCTTATAGGGAAGCAGATGTGGCTCAACTGATAGAGCGTCCGCCTACCATAAGGAGGTCCAGGGTTGAAACCCAGGGCCTCCTGGCCCATGCAGTGAGCTAGCCCATGTTCAGTGCTGCCATGTGCAAAGAGTGCTGTGCCATGCAGGGGTGTTCCCTGCATAGGGGAGCCCCCCACACAAGGAGTGTGCCCCGCAAGGAGAGCCACCCCACGCAAAAAAAGCCTGCCAGGAATGGCACAGCACACACGGAGAGCTGATGCAGCAAGATGATGCAACAAAAAGAGAAACAGATTCCCAGTGCCGCCGAGAATGCAGGCAGACACAGAAGAACACACAGCGAATGGACACAAGAGAGCAGACAATGGGAGTGCGGGGGAACAGAAATAAATTTTAAAAATAATTTTTAAAAAAAGACTTATTATAATGCTATGATAATGAACACAGTATTGTAGGGTGTAAGGATAGATATATAGATTAATGGAACACAATAGCATCCAGAAATATCCCTACATAGTCATGGTCAATTGATTTTGTACAAAGGCGTCAAGATAATTTAATGGAAAAACAATGCTGGAACAATGGGTTGTCCATAGGCAAAGATAATGAAGTTTGACCCTTACCTCAGTGGGTTGTTCATAGGCAGAGATAATGAAATTTGACCTTATTTGAAATGGATCATAGACCTAAATGTGAGAGATAAATTATAAAACTTTTAGAAGAAAACAGGGAAGCAAAAAGTCTTTGTTATCTTGGGTTAGGCAAATATTTCTTGGAACACAAAAAGTGTGAATCATAAAGGAAAAAAATTGGTAAACTGGTCTTCATAAAAATTAAAATATTTTCCTTTCAAGTGATACTCTTAAGAAAATTAAAAGGCAAACCACAGTTTTCCAGAAAATATTTGCAAAACATATATCTGATCAAAGATTTGTATCCAGAATGTATAAAGAACTCCCTAGAACTCAATAATAAGACAAGCCATTTTTCAAATGGGCAAAATATTTGGATACATACTTAACCAAAAAAAAGACACAGAAATATCAAATAAGCAGATGAACAGGTGCTCAATATCATTAGTCATTAGGGAAAGGCAAATTAAAACCACAATGACTTATCCCCACACCCACTAGAATGGCTATACTTTTAAAAGCTTGATAATATCAGCTGTTCACAAGGAAGCAGAACAACTGGAACTTTCGTACAAAGCTGGTAGGAATGCAAAATGATGCAGCCACTTTGGCAAACAATTTGGCAGTTTCTTATGAAACACACTTAGCATACGACCCAGCAGTACTACTAGGCATTTAGCCAAGAGAAATAAAAACATATGTCCACACAAAAACTTGTAGTCAAATATTCATAGCAGTTTTATTCATGATAGCCAAAACTAGAAACAACCCAAATGTCCATCGACTGGTAAATGAATAAACAAATTGTACTCCTTCCATACAAGGGGATATTATTCAACAATATAAAGGAAGAAACTACTAATACACTCAGCGACATCCACGAATCTCAGAAAATTACATCCAATGAAAGAAGTGTATGATGCCATTTATTTGAAATTCTAGAAAAGGCGAAACTACAGTGACAGAGAGCAAATCAGTGATTGCCGTAATTGTGGTGATGGTTACATGCCTGTATACATTTGTCAGAATTCAAAACTAGACTTAATATTGGTGAATTGTGTTGTATGGAAATCACACCTCAATAATAAACACACATTTGCGTTCCTATCAACTACAGTTCTTCCCTTCCCACCTCCAGAAAAGCCCCAGCCACACAGCAGCTGTTGCCCGTCCTTGCTGCCATTCTTAGGAAGCAGTTGTGTCCCCACAACCTCCTCTCATGTTGCTGAAGGACAAGCGATATTGTTGAGTAACATCCATGCCTAAAAGCCTGGACCAAACCACTAACCTCGATCTACTCATCTGTGAAATGTAATCATAACTGCACCTGCCTCACAGGTTTGTGTGGGGGCTGGGGCTGGAGGTAATGAATGGTTTTCATGTGTTTTTGTTACAGGTGTGTGTGCGCACTATTTAATAAATATCTGCCAGCATTTCACTAACTGTAAGTTGGTCATTTATCAGTGTGCCCGGTGCTGTGCCAAGCTCTTTAGAGACATGGTTCCAATGCACCCTTTCAGGTAGGGCTTCTCCTTCTTGGTCCCCTTTTACAGGTGAGGAGTTGGGATTCAAATCCAGACCTACCTGACTGCTCGCTCCCCAGCGCTACAGGAATCCCACGTCGCATCATCCCTGCTCTCCGTTTCTCTCCTTTCCCCTCTCTCATCTTGACTCCCCAGGGAGTCATTTCCTGTATCCATTAGATCCTTCAGTAGCCCTTCTGTCCCCTGAGTCCTCCACCCACCTCTGTGGCACATCCTTTATTAATGTCTTGCTAAGACATCAAAGTGGTTAGGAAGCATCAGCTGCCACCTCTTCAGAGAGGTCCTGCCTGATTACCTTCCATCTCCTTTTGTTGCGCTATTGTTCTTCATGGCACTTACCCTTCTCTGACATTGAAGCACAGGTTATTTTTTGCTGATTATCATCCCATACACATACATGCACATATGACCCTCGCCTTCCCCCACCACCTCCCTTGGCATAGACTGTAAGCTCCCTGTGCAGGGCCACTGTATCTGTGTGTTGTTTTATTTTGACTGTATCCCTAGTCCCTAGTTCCATGTGGACCTGGTATAATCATAAAATTCTTTAAGAACCCTTGCGTTTTTATTCACAGAGAGGTTAAGCAGCTTTTCCAAGGTCACACAGCTGACTGGAACAAAGCCACAGAGCAAAAACCTAATTCCTATGAACCCTTTCAAGTAATGGTTCTGCTATATCACATTGCCCTTCACGTCCAGGTCTGAGAAGGCAGGAGGTACACTAACAACCTGATCATTTTTTAAAATCTTAATGTCATGTAACAGGGATGGCAGTGAGGGTTCTAGAGGGCATTTGGCCTAGTTTCGTATTGACCTTTTGATGTCATCTCCAAAAAGATCAGACTCAGTCACAGGGCCAACTTTACACACGTCTCATGACAGATCCTGTGATCTGTAGTTTATTCTAAAATCATGTATCTTATATATCCTATAATCTTGTGTATAGAACAATGTCAGTGCAATGAAGAGTATTCAGTGCATGCATTCATGCTCTTCTTGTGTTCAGTGTAGACACTGAAAGTATCACATAAGTTTTGGTAACCTCTGTTTTGGGCTAGCTTCAGCTTTATTTCTTGAGCTGCCAGAAGCTTAAATGAATGGGCAACAGCATGGGCCCCTCCCAGCTTCTGGGCATCCTGGGTGCTGGTCCTGGTTAGTGCCCATATTCGTGGAGATGAGTCTCTGTTGTACTTGCTCCTTGGATGTCTGAAAGAGAAAGACAGTCTTAGGCACAAGCTCTAACAGAAGGTGATGGTTATGTAACCAGCTTACAAAATGTTCCTTTTGCATCTCCAGAGAGCTCAGCCCGATCTCTGATTGCCTGTTAGTCTGCAGATGACCAAGTATGAAATTTTATCTCTGCAAGAAAAACAAGTCAAGGGCTCATGCCCCTGATGGAGAAATCATCACTTACCCAGTGAGCACCCAGAGGAAATGGGTACCTGGTTGTACTGGGTGACAGATTATGGGACACCATTGCATGTGTCAGAGCTTGAAAGGACGCTCAGTGAGAACAGATATTTGGGAGTGTGTGTGTGTCACTAACTCAAAATATGGGCAAATAGCCTTCACAAAGGGAGGAAAGAACCATTAGCCAACCATGACTCAGGCTGTGAGTTTACACTTCTGTTATGAGAGCTGATTGCTAAATCCTTTGCATTCATCACAGATACGGACATTTGAAAGAGTTGACTGATCCCAAGCTATGCCACAATTGGAATACTTTTTCATTCCACCTTGGGCAAATCATCTGTGATTGAAGCAGGCCAATTCCTTGAAACAAAAGTCCAACCTTGAACAGAGGCAAGCTTAGTCCTTGATTCTTGGATTCATCACGTTTCTCTTTTGCAAAATTTGCTTAACAGGGATAGTCGCCTATCGATAATAAATAGATAAATCCGGTTCAGAAGGAACACAATGTAATAGCCAAGACTACTTTATTTGCAACGGACAGCCACATCAGGTTTAAGAACAAGAAGGGATTCATCCACTTATCTACCTGAAGAGCCCAAGGTTGCTGCTGATGTCGGGAAGAGCTGGATCCAGGTGTCAAATGTGGTTATCAGGAGCATATCGTTCTCCGTTCCTTGGTTCTCTTTTCCTCTATGTTGGCACTATTTTCAGGGAGACTCTTTTCTTGTGATTGCCAAAGCAATCGTCTGTAGCTTCAGGCCCAGATGATCCCCATGACTAGTGAGCGCAAAGGACACATACACACACCTTTCTCCTGACAGCTCTAACAAATGTCCCAGGTAAGAATCCTACTGGCTGGGCTGGAGTCACAAACCCAGCCCAGAACCCCTTCTCCCTTTGTTGGCCATTGCACATGTATCCAGTTGTCCACCATTACCAACCAGTTGCTATGATCATTCTTTTCCAGGTCGCCTTAGGCGTTCATGCAGGAGCTCCTCTGGGCTTGCATTTAAGTGCCATGGTATAAGAAAAAATATGGATTGGTAAACCATGCCTACTCCCTGAGGAGCAAGAGGAGGCTCTTCCAAAGAGAAGGGCAGGGTTGCCCTCCCAAATCAAGCTCCCTCCCGGGTGCGCTCGCCTGTAAGAGAATTGTAAAAGCACAATCACTAACATTATAATTGCTTTCTCTTTCTCTCTTCCTACCGCCCCTGGCCAAGCTGGGGATGGCAGAGTTGGATCCACAAACTTTAAATGGGCATAATGAACAACTCCTCCTCATGTTGATGAGAAGGTCGTGGGAGGAAAAAGAAAAGACTCGAGTGAGCTCTAACGTTCCACCTCTCACTCCACTAAATCATCTGGCCTCTTTGGTGGGTGGAGCATCCCCTCTCAGCTCTCTGAGGACTTCCCCAACCCCAGCCTGCAGGATCAGTGGGAGGCGGAGACTTGCCCCAGGAAGGAGGCCTGTGGTGTCAACAGGGCCACAAGTCAGATACCTCCACCAGGAAAGGTAAGTCAACTTGACCTTTCCACTACTCCATGTCCTTCCTCCTCTAGAAGGAAATTTTCCCTGGGAAGGACTCTGCATCATAATGAATTGCCCACAGTCAACTTGGGGCCTCTAAAACCAGCTGATGTGGCCAGCTTTAATAGAACTTCTAGGAACTTAAAAATAAAATTTTCATGGCTTCTCACTTTTATTCCTGCCTCCCTTTTCCTCGTAGCCTTGAAAACATTTACAAAAATAATAGTAAATTAAAACTTTAGAAAACAGTGAAGCACTTTCCTGTCTGGTCTCTCTCTCTCTCTTTTTTTTTAATGTCCAAAATAATCCAAATAGCATTTCAGGGTTAGGATACTCATCCTACCTAAATCCCAGATCTTTTCATCCCAAGTCAGAACCAAGCTGAATGGCTGCCCTCACTCCAATTTGTAGCTTCTGACCCAGCTCAGGGAGTAGGATTAAAAACTGCAATGGAGTTTGAATTCACGGGCATTCACCCTTGAGCCAACTGCTCTGAACTTCGCTCTTTTCTAAGGATCCGGGCATTTCCTTCTCCTGTTTCCTCAGAACCTGCTTGGGAGTGTCCAGGGGAAGGTAGTCAAGAATAGAGGTACAATAAAAATAAACAAATAAATTGAGAGCCTGTCTATTTCCTGAAATAGATTTTTGTGATGGTAAAGAGGGCAAATGGTATGAAAAGACAGGGAGAAGTCAGGTGAATCCAATATTGTTATGTCTACATCCTTCTAGGTTACTCTTCAGGGTCTCAGGATTACAAACAATGGCCCTTTCTGCCGTGGGACACAGAATGACTAAACTTTTTCTAGCCTTTTTCTAGTTCAGTGAGAACTACCACCATATATTGCTAAGTCTTTCCGTACAGACTTCACTTGGAAAGGATATTGTTTCAAGCCTGGACAAAGCTCATATTGTCGCGTTCCAGTCCCAGTTATTTTAGGCAAGGAAGGGGACTTTCCACTGCTCCCTATAATCAGTTCTGAGCACTCAGCTCTGAGTAACCATTTCCTTGTAATCTGTCAGAGCCCAAGTTATTTAACAGAAGAAAAAAATCCCCTGATTTTCTGCATAAAATTCCTAGCCAAGCAAACCACTCTAAGAAGGAGCTGATCAGTTCACACAGGAGCAAAGACGGGGCCTCATGCAGTGGAGAGTATGTGAGAGACTTGATTTTAAAAGGAAGGATTGAAATAGGTCCGTGTAAGTTCCCAGGTAGACTATAAACTGCCAGTTATTTAACTTCAACGTTGATGATAGCAATTGCTCTCATTTATAGCAAACTTATCACGTGTCAGGCATGAGACAAAAAACTCACTAGCTCACTCAAAACCATGGTCGCAAGGGCCTTATTTGCAAGTGTATTGTATTTAAGCTTTATTTCTTAGAAGAATCAATTAATGTATATCAAGTAAATAACAATAGAAGTGGCCACAGCAGATAGGGCAAAAATCCAAAATAATATGCAAATGACAATTAAGAAACACTGCACTAGACAATACAATATCTAATACAACAATTGAAAAACAAAAAAGAAAAAATTGTAAATACAACAAAGAAAGTAAAAATAAACAATAAACCATTTATTAAGCCTTAATTAGTAAATGCCAGGCACTGGGCTTAATATTTTATAAAGTGTTAACTGTTCTACTCCCCTAAATCCTATGAATTTGGAATTATTGTTATGCCCATTTTACAGATGAGGAAACTGAGGCTTAGGAATGCTAAGTATTGGCTCAGGGTCACATGACTAACGTGGCAGAACTAGGATTCAGTTCCACTCCTGCTAGAGCCCCGAGCCCATGTGAAGTTGTTGCTACTTGTACCAAGCACACTGCTGGGTCATGGACAGGTTCAAGCTGAACGATGCCACTCACTCCTCTCAGCAAAGGGAACACCTGGATGTTGCTGGGAAAGAAGCCCCTTCCCGCCCATGCACGGTTAGAACATCAGCCTCCTTGAGTCAAGATTCCCATCATGGGAAGTGGAGGTGGGTCAAGCGATTGAGCTCCCACCTACCACGTAGGAGGTCCGTGGTTCGGTTCCTGGTGCCTCCTATATAAGACAGCGAGCTGGTGCAACAGACAGGCTCAGCAAGCTGATACAACAAGATGATGCAACAAGAGACACAAGAAGAAAAACATAACAAGAGACACGACAAAGCAGGAAACAGAGGCAGCTTAAGCAATTAGGTACCTCCCTCCCACATCAGAGGTCCCGGGCTCTGTTCCCAGTGCCTCCTAAAGAAACAAAGAAGACGAATAGACAAAGCAAATGCAAAACAATGAGGGCCTGGGGAGAGATAAATAAATAAAATCTTTGAAAAAAAAAAAGATTCTCATCATCCGTGAGTCAGCCTCCAAGCTAAAAATTTATCTCTGCAGTGACAGGTGGTGACGTGGTCACCCTGGCTCTGTGCTCCTCCCCTTTTCCTATAAACCAGCTGTGTTTCGTGGATGCCTTAGCTCATAACCTCTGCACACATGGGCTTTTATAGAGCACACAGTAACTGAGCCCTGTCGCAGATGGCTGTGGTCGCAGCCACATCTCCCTAACACCTCAGGGTGCACCTTCCCTGGCTGCTGTAGCCTTTTTTTTCCCCTCCCTCCTCCCTCCTCTCTCCTCCCACCACCCTGCTGTTTTCCTATGTTTTTGCTGTGTGATCTTCTGTGTCTCTTTTTGTCTTCTCTTCTGGCTTTTCTCCTCTAGGATTCATCAGGATTTGATCTTGGGGACCTGTGATGTGGAGAGAGGTTCCATGTCACTTGTGCCACCTCAGTTCCTGGTCTCTGCTGCACTTCACCTTGACTCTCCCCTTTGTCTCTCTTTTGTTGCATCATCTTCCTGCTTGACTCACTTGCACAGGCACTGGCTCACTGTACAGGCACCGGCTCGCCATGCAAGGGTGCTTTCTCTTTTTCTTTTTTTTTACCAGGAGGCCCCAGGGATCAAACCCAGCCCTCCTGTACTGTAGGCAGAGGTGTCCCTTGAGCCACACCCACTTCCCTGCTGTAGTCTTGACTGCTAACATCTCCCGGGGCTGCTCATTCTCAGACCTGCTCTCGGCAGAGCAGGTGCCAGCCCACCTGGGGGAGTAGCCCCTCTCCCACATCATGGGAACAGCCCATGGCCATTGGCTGACTGTCTCAGGGTGCAAGAGACCAGCCTCTGGGCTGCAAGGTGGGGAAAAGGCTGTGATGTGACATCCAGAGCTCCCGTGGGACCAGGCTGAGGCTGCTGCCGTTGAGGCCAGCCCGTGCTTAGCTCCTCCTTTGCTGCATTCTGCGCACATGCCCGCCCCATTTCTGCTTTTCGAGCACCTGCGAGACAGTCATGCACTGCCCGCCAAGGCAGTAGGCACTGGGGCCACATGTGAGATAAGACATGGCCCTCAACCTTCAGGAGCTCGTGCTGGTGGAGAAAAGAGTGACATAACCCCAAATGCCATCGAATAAGAAGTATAACGACTACACTTTTCCCCTTCTCGTATATAATGCTTCCCTGTCCCTAGGCCCTGTGCTCTACTTAATTCTGAGAAAAAACCTATCAGACAGGTACCCAGTTTAATTCCTTTTAAGAGACAAGAAAACTGAGGTTCAAAAAATGGGTTAATTAACTTGCCTGGTGTTACACAACCATTAAGTGGTAGAGCTGGGATTTGAACCCAGCTCTCTCCAAACCTCGTCACCCTTTTATACTGCCTCTTTTCCACTTCTCCAGATCAGAGGTCAGCAAACTAGGGTTTGCCAAGGGCCACTGCCTGTTTTTGTGTATAAAGTTTCATTGGCCCACAGCCAAGTCCTTTCATTTACATCTTGTTTATGGTTGCTTTTAGTCTACCAAGGCCAAGTTGAGCAGTTGTGACAGAGACCCTGTGGCCCGCAAGCCAAAAATATTTACTGTCTATCCCTTTACAGAAAAAAGTTTGCTGATCCCTACTCTAGAGGATGAGCTCATTTTCAGCCTCAGATAAAATGTGAATTCTTTTCCCTTTAAGTCAAGATTGTCCACTCCTCTGTGCTCTGTAACAGGAGCTTAATATTTAATCTTTGAAGAAGGGAGGATCTTGCCGGTTGTATTAAGTTCTCCTGCAGCAACTCACCCGAAGACAAATTCACATGATCTGATTGGCCTGTGTTAACCTACTGCTTCACCTAGTCACACTTTAAAAGGAATTCTATCATTTCCTCAACGGATGATCCTTGTAGAGAAGAGCGAGGAAGTTTCCTCTTGAGATTTCAGTCTGGAATTTTCATTGTTCTAGTATATCCCATTACATTTGAACCACCCCTAAGAAGTTCCTCATCTAACTTTTTATTTACTGAACTTCAATGCTTGGAAATGGTGATGGCCTCCTCCCAGGGTTTTTCATCACACCACTTTCAGGCTTTGAGCTCTTTTCATCTTTTCCTAAAAGTCAATCACTTCTTAATTATGCTTTTTTGGCCAGTTTTTGAACTGCATCCAAGTAGTTTTGTATAGTGGGATGATTAAATATGACTACCAAGGGACTGATTGAGAGGAAATATACCTAATTGATCCAGTACATTGAATTTGAACCCAAAATACTAGTTTCCTCTTTGTGAAGGCTTCTTCTGGTCACCAGAAGTTTCTATATGTGCTATTTGTGAGCGGAGCTAATTATGCCTGTTATTTGACACCCCAAGACTCCTTACATTTGAATGTAAACTCTTGCACTAAGTAAAAATTGGGAAAACCTTTCTGGAAAGCAATTTGATCATACATCCTTTGATCAATAGCTCCACTTCTAGAAATTAACCCCAAGCCTTACAGTCTAATGAAATAATCAGAGACGTCACCAATGATGTGGATGGAAGGATGTTCATCACAGCAATGTTTCAAATAACTGGAAAAATGGGGCATATCAGTTATTATTTAAAGAAATGGCTAAATAATTTTCTATCTTTCCGAAAGAATGTTTTAGACATAAAAATGATGTGCTTGAAGAATTTCTGATAATGTCATAAAATGTCCATGAAGCAATGTTAAGAAAGCAGGAAACAAAATTATATATTAAATAATACCGAACTTGTAAAACACACAAATACATCCTTATGTACATACATTACATATATTTTGTAAATGTGTGGTGCACATTACTTGTTTATTGTTTTGCTCATGGCTGTATGCCCAGGATCGAGAACAGGCTTCCTCAACAGTGGCTCTCTTGACATTTGGGGCTGGACAATTCTTTGGTGTGGAAATTGTCCTCTGCATTATAGGATGTTTAGCAGCACCCTGCCCTCCACTAACTAGGTGCCAGCAGTATCCCCCCACCTCCATCTGTGACAGCCAAAATGTCTCAGATTTTGCCTAATATCCTAAAGGAAGCAAAATTGCCACTGGTTGAGAATCACTAGTCTAGAACATATATTCTAGACTCACTAATATTGTTGAATAATTCAATGACTTAGAAAACATACATGGAAATTTCAATCGTTTTCTTTTGTTAGTGTGATCATTTCCTTTCGAATACTTCATGGTAATTTTTCAGTTTTCCAAATCAGCATATGGGGGTCCCTGTTCACAGACCTTTATCCACACCTCCAAAATCCACAAAGCTCATTTGACAGCAAAATCTAGAACCTTCTGAGTTTGTTGTGGTCTTTAGTGATCTCACCTGCCCAGACATCCATGCATTTCTCTGAGAAAGTATTAATATGATATTCAATATTTGGTGCATATATTCATTTAACTTTTCTAAAATAAGAAAAATTTTGGACAGGAAAACATGCCCGGTCCCTAGGTTTTGCCTGTATTACTTTCATTAATCAGTGGAGGGAAGAAAAAAACAACAACACATGAAAAGCCTCATGATACTCCCCTACTCAACAGAATAAAATAAAATTAAGGCAGTACATATTAAGTAAACACTCACCCAGAAAACTGTCTCCAAAAAGTAAATTATATGAAAAAAAATTAGGTTATGGGCAGGTGTAGTAACCTTATTTTACATATACGGAAACTGACCCTTAGAGGAGTTTGAGTCAGAAGTCCCACAGCTGGAAAATGCTGGTGCTGGGGATGGCTCTTGGGTGTGAGATTGCAATGGCTCCCTTTTTAATCATCACACACAGCTGCCTTTTTTCTCCCAGTGCCACGTCACAGTGCCTAGCATATAGTAGGCACTCCATAAGTTTGGTGAGATGATTGCATGGAGTAGCGCCTTCCTGCCATGAGATGAATTTCTTAGAAGGCCAGGGTAATCTAAATTCCATCTTAAACAGGAAATAAAGCAAGATGGGGTTAAGCAGAGGCTAGATAACAGGCTGGAGCAGACCGATAAACGTTCAGTTGCAGAGTGGAAACTGCCATAGGCGGGTGACATGAGCAGTTGTGCCATATGTAGGATGCCCTTGTCGGTTGGGGGATGTAGGTTCTGGGAACAGACCCCTGGGTTTCCAATCCAGCTTTCCTTCTTACTAGGTGCATGTTAATTAGAGGTTCTGTGCCCCAATTTCCTCATTTGTAAAACGGAAATAATGATAAGCTCTCCATCACAGGTCTGCTATGAAGACTAAATGAGTTAGTACAGAAAAAGTGCATGGAACAAGAGCTGCTAAGTGCTAAGCACCCATAAAATATCCTCCCCCTCCCTCATACATCTTAAGCATTAGCTAATTTGATCAGTCATTCCCTGGGACCTAGGTGACTGGCGCAGAGAGGCAGCATTATGCAACGATCAAGGCTTTGGATTCAGATGGACTTGGGTACACATTCCTGCTCTTTGAGTGAGGAGCTGTGTGACTGGGGCAGAACTACTTCCCTCTCTGTGCCTCAATTTCATAGATAGCAACCTCAATGAAAATGTATCATGATGGTACCACTGGGAAACAAACTGGGGTGCAAAGGACTCGATTTTTTCAGTAAGAACCACCATTTTGATGAACATCCCTGTCTTAATGATGTGAAACCAAGAAGCAAAAAGGTTAGGCACCAAGAATCAAAAGATGGGAAGCAGGGAAGTGGATTTGGCTCAACTGATAGAGCATCCACCTACCATATGGAGGGTACAGCGTTCTATACTCAGGGCCTCCTGACCCGTGTGATGAGCTGGCCCACACGCAGTCCTGATGCACACAAGGAGTGCTGTGCCACGCAGGGTTGTCCCCTGCGTAGGGGAGCCCCACGCACAAGGAGTGCACCCCCGCAAGGAGAGCTGCGCCGTGTGAAAAAAGCGCAGCCTGCCCAGGAGTGGCACTGCACACATGGAGGGCTGATGCAGCAAGATGATGCAACAAGAAGAGACACAGATTCCTGGTGCTGCTGACAAGAATGCAAGCAGATACAGAAGAACACACAGCGAATGGATACAGAGAGCAAACAACAGGGGCGGGGGGGGGGCGGAGGGGAGAGAAATAAATAAAAAATAAATCTTAAAAAAAAAAAAAAAGATGGGAAGCAGATGTGGCTCAAGCAAACTACCACGCAGGAGGTCCCGGGTTCAGTTTCCAGTGCCTCCTAGCAAGACAGTGAGCTGACACAACAGGCTGGTGTGCAAGCTGACACAATGAGATGACACAAGGAGGAAAATATAATGAGATCACAATAAAGGAGGGAGTGAAGGTGGCTCAAGCAATTAGGTACCTCCCTCCCACACGGGAGGTCCTAGATTTGGTCCCTGGTGCCTCCTAGAAAAACAAGGAAGACAAAGAGACACAGCAAGTGTAAACAATGAGGGGGTGGGGAGAAATAAACCTTAAAAAAAAAAAGAATCAGAACATACAGAGTCCTCATTTCTTTCCACAAGACTAGGATGCAGGATGATTTTAGGTGGGGTATTGGCAAAATGATTCATTACTTTTAATAGTTATCCATTTCTTCTCGCAATTTCCTTCTATTTGTGTCAAGCAAAGCCACCTCCCATTTACTACAGTGACATAAAGTTTCCTTTTTATAGAAATGCAGTCAAGTATTAAATAATGGAGTGATTTAAAGAAAAATATTAAGTAGATATTAGACAAAGCAGCCACAGACAAGGTCAGAATCATCAAGTTCATATGGAAAGAGCTGGCGTGTGAGAAACACTGTGGGAGGCCACATCTGGCGATCAAAATAGCCCTGCAGGACGGTCCAGGGGCCTCTTCAGGGGCTGGGTGACTCAGCCCTGCATTCTTTCTCCATGAATCCTTCTTTACCTGAGCACACTCTGACCCAGTCCTTCCCTGGTTTCTAACCCACACACTAGAACCCTGTTACAAACTGTCTTGGTCTCCAATTTTCAGTCCTTCCTAATTTCCCACCATATGTCATTAGCTGAGACATGTGAGAGATAGAAAGGTCCTTTTGCACTCGCTGTCTCCGGAATGGGCACAAAAGAATGGCTTCCTCGTGGCTGTTTACCATGAGCTGGGCATGCACGGCTGGCTGGGAGCATCTCGGCAGCTTGGGAAGGTAGACGTGATTGCATGCCAGTTTTTACAAATGGGGAGGGGTCAAGGGCTTAGAGGAGTAATGTGGAGTCAAGGCAAAGCACCTCATCTGTGAGGACTGTGGAGAGCATCCTGGGCTGGTGGCTGCGCCCTCTCTTAGCCCAGGGTGCTGTCCATTTTGCAAAGACCAGGAAATGGCTTTCTAGACGTGAAGTTCCAGGGCCTGGAGGAGGGAGGGATGACTGTCATTTCCTTCGCAGAAGAGCTCTGGTTACAACAGGAAATGCCAGTTGACAGTCACAGCTGCAGAGGTCAGGGCTCCTGGTGGGGGGCTCACCACAGGAGCAGAGCAAGGTGCCAATCCAGGGAGACTGTCCACCTGGGAAGACAGATTTTCTCACCTTTCAAAGTCCACTGTTTCACTCTAATTTTTAAAACTGAAGTATTACTTACGTACAGTGAAACGCACAAGTCTGAAGTATTTAGTTCTGAATGTGACAATTATACATCCCAGTAATGGCCACCTAAAACAAGTTACAGGATGTTTCATTACCCCAGGAAGTTCCCCTGGCCCTCTTCCATCAGTGCTAGCTACCAGCACCTGCCTCTCGGGGCAGCTCCCGACCTGCTTGCTGTCCCTTGGATCAGATTGGTCTTTTCTAGAATTTCATATAAATGGAAGTATATAACATGCTTGCGCCTGACTTCTTTCATTCTGTCTAATTCTGAGATTCATCCATGTGGTTGCACATACCAGTAATTCATTTCATTTTATGACTCAGTACTAGTTCACTGTATGGATATACCTCATTCTTAAAAAAACAAATCTGTTTTGCCACTAATGCCGTTTGGGTTGTTTCCAGTTTGGGGCTGTTATGAACAAAGCACCTCTGCACATTCATGTCCCCAGTCTTTGCATGGACATACGTTTTCATTTCTCTTGGGTCCAATACTTAGGAGTGGAATGGCTGGCTCATTGAGTAGGTATATGTTTAATTTATAAGAAACTGCCAAACAGTTCCCCAAAGCATTTGTGCTCCCCTCAACAATCAATGACTATCTGGTTGTTTCTCACCTTTGCCAAAAATTGGTATTGTCTTTTTTTAAGCCATTTTAATGTGTGTGAAACTGTATCTCATTGTGGTTTTAAATTGCATTTCCCTGATGACTAATGATATTGCACACATTTTCATGTGCTTTTTGGCCATTCTACGTCTTCTGTTCTGTTCTGAGTTCTTTGAGCTTTTTAAAAAGTTGGGCTGTTTATCTTTTTATTATTGTTTATAGGAGTTCTTAATGTATTCTGGATGCAAGGTCTTTATTATATATATGTGTTGCAGATATTTCCTCCCAATCTGTGTCTTGTCTACTCATTTCCTTAAAACTATCTCTTGATGAGCGGAAATTTTAAATTTTGGTGAAGTCCAGTGTACTTACTGCTCTAACCTAAGGTTGCAGAGATATTCATCTATGTTTTCTTCTAGAAGTTTTCTGGGTTTAGCTTTTACATTTAGGATTCTGAGCCTCTCAAATTTATTTTTGTGCCTCAAGTTAAGTGCCACTTTGAATTGCAAAGTTATAGAAGAATGGGCCAACAAATTCAATGAATATTCATTAATTACCTACAGCAAGCCAGGTACTGTGAAGACAGCAAGTTCTTGGCCCCTGACTGCAGAGATTGGCAAACTTACTTTTTCCAGTATCTTTTGCAACCCCTCAATTCTGCCATTGCAGCGAGAAGACATCTATAAGCAAAATGTAAACAAACGGGTATGGCTGTGTTCTAATAAAACTATTTATGGGCAAATTTGAACATCATATAAATTTCATGTGCCTTAAAATAGTCTTCTTTTATATATTTTTTGTTTTTTTAAAAAGGTTTGTTTTATTTATTCCTCCCCTCTCCTTGTTTGCACTTGCTGTCTGCTCTCTGTGTCTATTCATTGTGTGCTCTCTATGTCCGCTCATCTTCTTTTTTTTTTTTACAAACATGGAAATTCCCATGCTTGAGCTACCTCCATTCCCCGCTTGTTGTGTCTCTCATTATGTTTCCTTGTTGCGTCATCTTGTTGTGTCATCTTGCTGTGCCATGCTGGCACATCAGCTCTCTGTCTTGCTTGTCTTCTTTAGGAGGAGGCACCAGGAACCAAACCCAGGACCTCCCCCGTGTGGTAAGCTGGCACCCAAATGCTTGAGGCATTGTGCCACATCTGCTTCCCTTCTTTTGTTTTTTTAACCAGTTAAAAGTATAAAAACTACTTTTAGCTATCCCTGGTCTTCTCAGCAAGACAGGCATTCAGCAAATATAAGGACAAGCTGTGCTAACAGCATCAAAGCAAAGACCAGTGCTCTGTGGGTGAAGAGATAATGGGCAGTGGATACTATAAGTGGATAATATACTATGGGCGAGATCAAAAGGAATTATAAGCACAGGTCTTACTTTGTGTCTGACAGACACTCTCCAAGTGCAGTGTGTGTTATTAACTCACTTAATCTTCACAACACTATGAGGGAGCTTCTGTTGTCATTACATCCACTTAACTGATGAGGAAACTGAGGCACCAAGCATTTTGATAACTTGCCCAAAGTCACACAGCTCATAAGTCTTAGAACCAGGACACAAACCCTGGCTCCAGGGTCTGTACATTCAGTCAGCACGCTATACCACATCTGAAAGTGGTGATTCTCAACCTTGGCTGAACGCTAGAATTCCTTGGAGAACATTTAAAACTCCCAATGTCCAGACAGCACCTAATTGAATCAGAATCTCTGGGGGTTGGAGGCAGGTTATCAGAAGTTGTATAAGTTCCCCAGGTGAGCCCAACGTGCAGCCAAGGTTGAGAATAACTGGTCAAAAGCACAAACTTCCCTCACGAGATGACAGCTCTGCCATGACCATCAAATGATCGGGAGTCAGCCATGGTGGGGAGGGATTGGAAGAACATTTCAGGCCATGGGAAACAGATATATTTTATTAGCCATCTATTTTATCAAACTACATTTGTCTTTTTCCCGTGAGAGAATTATGACGTGCTTAACGGTAATAGTAGCTAATATTTATTGAGCATTTATGCCCAAACATTCTACTAAACATATCTCATTCTTTCCATCAACGCACATGACAGTCTTAGGATGCCAAGTGCCATCTTCCCCATTTTACAGATGAGGCCTCAAGAGAGTGAGCTCCTTGCCCAAGGCCTTCCTGGTACTAAGTGGCAGTGTGAGGATGCCAAGTCCATGTTCTCAGCTGCTCAGCTCTCCTGCCCCTCTTCCTTCCCAGTGAGGTTGCCAAGGGCATTACAAACAGGAACTCTGAGAAAGGAAGTGGCCTACCCATTTCAGGTATGTTTTGTTGAGCTTCCTCCACGTCCACCTCAGGCAGGCGCTCTGTGATTCCTGCCCCCAAGTACTTAGAGTCAGAACCTTGGTGATCCTGCAGTTCCACCTTGGCCAGAGGGCAGTTCTGAGGAAGAGGCTGGCAGTGTCTCTGAACGATCTTATTCTGGGGTGAAGAGTAGACCCAAGACCAGGAGAATTTTGTTGAGCAAATTCAACATACCATCAGCTAGAATCCAGTAAGTAGATTTACAAGGCCCTTGGACAGGGAGAAGATGTGCGTGAGGGTGTGTACATTTCTAAATCTGGGTAATGCCCACAAGCCTGGAACAGGCCTGACTGGGAAGAGGAGGCCCTCGTAGGGGAAACAATATGGTACCAGAGGCCCTTAACATCCCCCAGGAAGACAATAAGTGTGTCCTCAAAACATCAGAATGAAGGAAGGAAGTCCAGATCTCAGCTCTGAAGATGCCAGGGGAGTCAGTGATGAAAGTACAATTATGGTACCAAATATTGGGACCTGGCTGACCAGGAGCCCAGGCCAGAGGCTAGCGGGGGAGCTAAAGAATCTTCCTTTCATGAGGCACTCGATGCCTACCACGAAGACAAGACCAAATCCCACTCATTCATTCACCCATCCATTCATTTATTCAACAGATATCCTTTTGAGAACCTACTATGTGTCAGGCCCAGTGCTAGGCATGGGGAATACAGTGACATGCCGAACCAGACAAACTCCTGCCCTTGTGGAGCTCACCATCTAGTTAGTGGACACAAATGGTGAGCCAATGGGCAGAGAAGGAGATATATGTGGTGGCAGAAGTGTTGTGAAGAAAATAACACCAAGAAACATAATACAAACTTCTTGAAATACAAACTTCTTGAAAAAACCTGTAGTTTAGGTGGTCAAGGGATGTCTCTCTGAAGAGGTCACATTTCAGTGGGGACCAGAACAACAAGGCAGAGCATGTCCTATGAAGATCCATCCGGGGGGACAGTTTTCCAGGCAGAGGGAGCAGCTCGTGCAAAGGCTTGGAGGCTGGCGCACATGTGGGTGAAGGAAGTCGGCTGGGTGGAGCAGGCTAGAATCACATGGCTTTACAAAAGGAGGAGACTGGAGTTTATTCTAACTGGTTGGAGACTTCAGGCAAGATTGTCTTTAAAAAAAAAAAAGCAGGGAAGTGGACATGGCTCAACTGATAGAGCATCCACCTACCATATGGGAGGTCCAGGGTTCAATCCCCAGGGCCTCCTGACCCGTATGGTGAGCTGGCCCATGCGCAGTGCTGCCGCGCACGGGGAGTGCCGTGTCACGCAGCGGCATCCCCGCATAGGGGTGCCCCATGCGCAAGGAGTGCACCCCTCAAGGACAGCCGCCCCACATAAAAAAAAAAACCGCAGCCCGCCCAGGAGTGGCGCCGCTCGCATGGAGAGCTGACACAGCAAGATAGCGCAACAAAAAAGAGATGCGGTTTCCCAGTGCCACAAGACAACGCAAGCGGACGCAGAAAAACACGCAGTGAATGGACTCAGAGAACAGATAATGGGTGGGGAAGGGGAGAAAAATAAAAAAATCTTAAAAAAACAAAAAAGCAGATGTCATGTAGAAAGTAAGGTTGGCTGGGGGTGGGGGGCGGAGTGGGCAGTAGAAGCCGAGGGATCAATTAGGAGTCTGTCGTGGTCTCCAGGCAAGAGACCACGATGGACTAGATTAGGCCAATGGGGGTAAAGGTAGAGAAATGGGCCCACGCTTGGGATGTGTTTTTCAGGTACAGTCAACAGGAAGAGCCAGCAGGACTCACTGATAGTTTGGATGTGGGGGGTGGTGAAAAGCAAGAAATTCCTTTAAATGCACCTAGATTTTTGGCTGGTGGTGACAGGAATGGGAAAATGGGGAAAGTATGCATGGGAATCGATGCCATGTGATAAATTCCATGAAGGAAATGTACTCAGTGCTGGAGGGGCGCAGAGTCCTGCCACCCGCCCACTTCACCCTCTACCCTCCTTTGTCCCGCCCCCATTTATCCCCACCTCACACCGCTCACCTCTGTTCCCATTGCCTCCAGCGCTGGGTCCCCAAGCCTTCTTCCCGGGTCATCATTCAGTCCTCAGCTCAATGTCACCTCCTCTGTGAGCCCTTCTCCGACACCAAACTGAGTCACCCATTGTCCCTCAGCTTGTTTTATTTCCTCCATGCCCCTCATTGCTCCCTGATATTTTTCTTGCTCATCTCTTTCCTTATTAGTCTTTTCCTCCCAATTCTCAAAGTCCATGGCCATGTGCAGCTTGTTCATCACTCAGACAGCAAACCAGTGTCTGGCAGACAGGGTAGTTTCTTAGTATAATGTGTGGACCAAATGAATGCACACAGTGGGGTGGGGGGTGGGGGGGGAAGTAACTCACTCCAGAAGGATGGGGAGGGTCCCTGCAGATCAAGCCTTGACCTGAGATCCCCCGACTGACCACATGTGAACCCAGTAGGGGAATGGAGAGGGGAGGAATGTTCCAAGGAAAGAAAACTAGTGCGCCAAACTGAGTTTGGAGACTCGTGTTCCAAAGTCAAACTAGCCCTCCTATTATTCTTTATCACCTGTAACCAATGAGGAAACTGAGGCTCAAAGAGGTTTAGTGATTTTGCCAGTTATCCTGCAGCTAGAAGGCACCAGAACTTGGATTTAAACTTGGGCCCCCTGATGACTCTTCCAGTGTTCTCTGTGGCATATTAACAAATACACAATAAGAGGAAAGTGCAAGTACTACATCTACATTTTATCATGAAACAATGACCCAAACCAACATTGCCAATGACAAAAATCGCCATAATAACATCAATATTAACTAACACTTATTAAAAACTCACTATATGCCAGATATAGGTCAGTGCATTGGAAATGCAATATCTAAATAAATCTTCACCAAAATGTCCTGTTGAATGGGTACTATGATTATCCTTATTTTATAGTTACACAAGGGAGGTCTGGGAAGGGTAAGTGACAAGCCTGAATTTACACAGCCAATAAGGAGCAAAGCAGAAGTTCAAACTCAAGAGCATTCCACTCCAAAGCCTTGTGCTTAACCATCCTGGGGCCTGCCTGTCAGTCACCTCCATCTGGGACATCAGGCAAAGTGGCTTTTGGCTGTTGCTGCACTGACAATAATAATAGTCATTAGACCTTGCCTTTCTGGGGTTTTTACTTTTTATATTTCTGTTTCACAAACAGTCCTTTGACAAAATTTTCTACTTCTCACCCAAACGTTTTGATGTCATGTGGACAGTCTCAGGCGGTAGAGATTGTCACGAGCTGTGAAAAAAGTAAGAGAGCTGCCCCAAGAGCAGGGGTTCTCACCAGTTGGGGGTTGACATGCCCCCAAGCTCACTGCCCCCCCCCCAGTCCCCGTGTGTCCTTCCACATGCCAAGAAGCCGATTCCTAAAACTCCTGGCCTCTCTCTGCCCTTTGCCCCCTCCGCTCTGTGAAAGAGCGAGCAATGGAGCTAGTCGGTAACTTTGGGAATTAGTCAAGGAGATAAGCTGTCCTCTGCTCTGGGTGTGCTCCTGTAGCAGAGACTTGGCATTAGGGTTGTGCTCTCTGCTCCTGTGACCGGGTTGGAGAGATTGTTTGATTCTGTGGTCAGTGTTGGGAAGCCCATTGGCCTGGACACTGCAGACATCTAGATTTATTGGGGATATTTGGACTTTTGTCTGCTTGTCCTCTTGCTTTATTTCTCACTTGGTTGAGAACTCCGGCAGGGAAGAAGGTGCTCAAAAAGCCCGACACAGGGGAGGTTGGCTTTAGCGAGAGCTGATATCTGATCTACACTCCTGGGGGCAAGTAAGTGTTGGACATGTGTCTTTTCTTCTCCATTTAATTGTTTGCTTGTTAAGCACCCATTATGTGCCTGGAACTGCACTATGTAGCTTTTGATAAGGATGAATTCTAGAAAAGGGAGCCAAAGGCAGAATCAAGACTGAATGGAGAGAAATGGATGTGGCTCAAACAACTGCGCTTTGGTCTACCATATGGGAGGTGCAGGGTTTGATGCCCAGGGCCTCCTGGTGAGGGCGAGGCTGGCCCACGTGGTGAGCTGGCCCACGCAGAGTGCTGCCCCACGCATGAGTGCTGCCCTGTGTGGGAATGTCCCTGTGTGGGACAGCTGCCCTGCAAAGGAGTGCCAGCTGACACAGAGAGCTGGCACAGCAGGATGACGCAACAAGACACACAGAGGAGAGAACATAAGAAGACACAGCAGAACAGGTCGCTGAGGTAGTGAAAGAGAGTAATCGCCTCTCTCCCACTCTGGAAGGTCCCAGGATCGGTTCCCAGAGCCGCCTAATGAGAATACAGGCAGATACAGAAGAACACACAGAGAATGGACACAGAGAGCAGACAACAGGGGGAATGAGGGAGGGGAGAGAAACAAATAAAATAAATCTTAAAAAAAAAAAAAAGACTGAATGGAGCAACGATTGAATGGAGCTGCTTTTGAGAAGCCCAGCATCCATTCCTGTCTTTGGATTGTCTTCTCCCCCACCCTCTTTTGGGCGGTCTTAGTGGGAACAACCATCAAGTCACCCATCTCCCCCCAGCCAGTGAATCAGCCCATGGTCAAGCTTAATCATCAAGCTCAGTGCTGGGATGGTAGAAAGCTCAGCTGGAACTCATCCATTCCAGAGAAAACCCTTGAGAAGACTTTTTGCTGCTTAGATACCTGAGGCATGGGGCAGCTCACCCTCCCTCCCTCCCTCTCTCCTTTCCTTCCTTCCTTCCTCCCTTTCATCCCTTCTGTCTTTCTTTCCTTGCTCTCTGCCCTCCCTTCTGTGAGTTACTCAAAATCCATCCATTAAATTTCTTTTTCAACACAAGTTAGTCAGAGTTGGTTCCTGGTGCAAGAGAAACTATCAACAGATGAACTATAAGAATTACAACCTTGGGTTCAGCACCTTCATTGACTAGCTAGGGAAACTGAGGCTAAGGGGAGACTCAAAATTTGGCTCCAGGAGACCTTGTGGCTCAAAGGTTAAAAGCACAGGCTCTTGATTGAGACAGTCCTGTATTTAAAGACCCACCTCTGCCAGTTAATAGTGACTAGCTGATGTGGGACACATTCCTTAACTTCTGAGCATCTTCCTCCCCTGAGAACAGAGGCTGAAAATAGTGCCTAGCTCCCAGGGCTGCAGTAAAGTGCTGAATACAACTTGACTGTTACTTCTCTTATTCTTTTCTTGATTTCTTCTGAGAAGTCATTCAAAACAGGAAAGTAAATTGTGAAAAAGATGCTGAGCGAGAAGTCACGGAAGAAAACCTTTCTCCAAAGGGGATGTTTATTTCACAGGCACATGGGGAGGGGGCAGCTCACCCAGCTGTTTTCCAGGAAATGGTCCACTTAACCCAGGGTGAGCTCTAGCTTTTAATGACTCGCCAGTGTGGAAGGCCTGGAAAGAGAAGAAAACAAACAAGGATGATGTAAAAGTTCCAACCAAACATGGCATAAACTCTGTGGTCTCCAAGATTTAATTGGAATACTGAGTTTGGAGGTGTTTCCCATTTCCATTGGGGAAAGAATCAAAAACATTGCCAAAATTATATCAGTAGCTAAAAAATGAATTTAGGTAATAGCAGACATCAGAAACCTAACACCACATCTTACTAGGATCTTAGCAACAATAAGATATAAATGATTAACCCATCCCCAGGTGGCTCAGAGCCATTCCCCACCCCCACCCTGCCTCTTCCCTGCTCCTTTTCAATCTTCTGATCTCAGCTCAAATGTCACTTCCTCAAAGAAGCCTTTCCAGTCTTCCTTAATTAAGTTACACTCTGAGTGTTCGCTAGTCTTCCTTCCCAGCAGGGCCACAGTTTGTAATAAGTTTCTGTTACTGTTTTATCAGTAGCTTCTTCCCAACTAGACTACAAGTCCGGTGGGGTGGTATGGGCAGGATTTTGTCTATTGTATTCACTACTGTTCACCAAGGTGGATTAATTCCAGACCCATAACAGAAACAGCCTGTATCTTTGTTGATTTAATGCATTTGGTAAGGTTCCTTTGACTATCATTCATTCATTCACTCAATAAGGACATAAATCCTTAGCCTGTGCTATTCAACAGTGAACGCCACCATCGAGTCATTCAATTATCTGATAACTATGAGCTCCTATTCTCTGCCAGACACTGACTTAGGCAC
This sequence comes from Dasypus novemcinctus, assembly GCF_030445035.2. Taxonomy (NCBI): domain Eukaryota; kingdom Metazoa; phylum Chordata; class Mammalia; order Cingulata; family Dasypodidae; genus Dasypus; species Dasypus novemcinctus. The sequence goes on along the minus strand of NC_080696.1, from coordinate 57,541,423 downwards.
GGAAGATACAGCAATGACAAAAACAGACAAAAATCCCGTCCCTGGGAAATTTACATTCTACTGGGAAGAGATCTTCAACAAATAAATAAAGAGAAGTGATAAGTACGTTGGAGAAAAATGAAGTAGGAGAGAGTGGAGGACATGGGGTTGGGGGCAAATGAAAAGAGAAATGCTGGAGCAACCTCCCTGGGTAGCGACCTCACTGAGTGAAGGAGTGCATCATGGGGCATCTGGTGGAAACCATTCTTGACAGAGAGAGCAGCACGTGCAAAAGGTCTGAGTTAGGTACGCCCTTGGATAGTACAGTTGGAGTGGAGTGAGCAAGGAAAGGAAATCAGTGAAAGATTTTTTTTTTTTTAGAAGGTACTGGCAATTGAATCCAGGACCTTCCTCATACAAGGAAGCAGGTGCTCAACTGCTTGAGCTACATCATCTCCCCAGTGAAAGACTTTCTGTTTTGTTTTGTTATGTTTCGCTTTGTTTGACGGTTTATGCCATTTTAATGTGTGAACATGTACAAGACGGCTTGTAAATGTCATTTTGGGGAAGTTGTCTTTAGAGAATAATATTTTTACTGCCACGTGAACATGCTTGCAGCTACATTTCTCTAGGGTAATGGAGTGAAAAGGGACCCTTATAATGAAAGTTGTTTCCCCTGGGAATCCGATAAGAAACACCACTGCATAGTAATAATAGTAGATATTATATATTCGGTACTTACTATATGCCATGAATTTTTTAAAAATAGACTAATTTTTAGAGCAGTATTAGGTATACAGAAAAACTAGGCAAAAAGCACAAAGTCCCCCATTCCCTTGTGCTACCCCCACCTCATGCCACACACAATTTCCCCTGCTATCAACATCTTGCATGAGTACATTTGATACAAATGATAAGCCAATAATAAGACATTATCATTAACCAAAGTCTACACTTTACATAGGGTTCACTCGTTGCATCATATAGTTTTATAGTTTTTGACAAATGAGTAATGCTAACTACCCACCATCACAGTTTCATACAGAATAGATTCACCACTCTAAAAATGCCCTGGGCTCCACCTCTTCATCCCTACCCCTTCCCCGGAATCCCTGCCAACCACTGAGAGTTTACTCTTTCTATAGTTTTCTGTTCCCAAAATGCCATACACTTGGAATCATACAGTATATACCCTTTTCAAACTAGCTTCATTTCCCAGTGAAAGATGTATGATTTTACTCAGAGATGGGGACCCATTGGGCAGCTCTGAAAAGAGGTGTGACATTTAAAACTATTTTCAAAGAATCACTCTATGGAAAATTGATAGAAGAGGGACAAAGGGAGATGCAAGGGGATTAAGGAATCTACTGACTAAGCTCTGGAAATCATTTGCCTACTGGGAGCAGGGAAGGAGAAGGATGTGGTGGCGAGTCATCAGGCTGGTTGGAGGCAAAGTCCACAAAATATGCTGATGGAATAAGTGTGGGATGTGAGGAAAAGAAGGGCAAATCAAGGATGATGCCAATATTTTTGGCCTGAGCTACTGAATGAATAGAGTTGCCACATGTAGGGACGAGAATCTGAGAGGAGCGGGTTTGCAGGGAGGGGGTAATGACGGGGACTGTGAAGTTGACACATTGGGTTTTAGGCAGGTGATGTTTGAAATTATTTGTTCCCATCCAAGTGGAGATACTGAGAAGACAGATACAGACCTTGTCCTCTTGGCACATATCCTAGTGAGGGAGAAATCCTGTGAAATTAAATGAATGAAATAGTAAAAGGTGCTGTGAAGAAAGTAGCAGGTGATGCAATGGTGAGCGGGGATGACGTAGGCCAGTGGGGACGGCCTTTGTGGAAGTGACTCTGGAGTAGAGACCCAGGGCAAGAGACAGCGAAAGCAAAGTCCTTGGGGGAAGGAATGAGCTCAGCAAGTTTGAGGAGCGGAAGGAAGGCCAGTGTGGCTGGCACAGAGTGAGAGAGAGAATGAAAGGCATGAGGTGAGCCGGGGCTGTGGCCCTTCTGGTCCACCACCACTAGCTTTGATGGGGAACCTGGTTTTACTTGGAATGTGATGGGAAGCCTTGGGAGGTTTTAAGGAGGGAGTATGTTGTCATCTGATTTCCATTTATAAAAAAGGTAACGTTGGAGAATGGATTCTTTTGGGAGGGAGATGAGTAGAGAAGTTGGAACATGGACTGGGAACCTAATGTGGATGTCCAACCAAAATGCAACATGGACTTGGAAAGGTAGGTAGAGATGGGATAGATCAGAGCAATTTGGGACACTTTTTTAGGTGGAGACGACAGGATAAGACTGGGTGAGGGAGCAGTGTTAGAGAAAGGGGACCTCCCAGATGACCTTGAAATTGTTGAAGGGCACAAGTGGCTGAAGGCCACTAAAGGAGGGGAAACATCTCAAGGTGAGCAGCTTTGGTAACAAGAAGAACCCAAACTCTCTCTGGGTCTCGTTAAGTTTGAAATTAATGAACAAGTAGGAACAGGAAGATGTATATTGACACTTAAAAAAAGTTAGAGAAATATAACATACGCACAGAACAGGGAAAGAATTAGAAGGGTCCAGCTTGACACATCCAGGTAACCAGCCTCCCAACAGCCCCTTTGTGACCCCTTCCAGTTACTGCCCACCCCCTCAGTGTAACTAATGCCCTATCTTTACACTATAGGTAAGTTTTGTTGGCATTTTAAAACCTATGATTAAGACATGATAACCAGGGAAGCAGACATGGCTCAACTGATAGAGCATCTGCCTACCATATGGGAGGTCCAGGGTTCAAACCCAGGGCCTCCTGGCCCGTGTGGTGAGCTGGCTCACGCGCAGTGCTGATGCGCTCAAGGAGTGCCGTGCCACGCAGGGGTGTCCCCCGTGTAGGGGAGCCCCACGCGCAAGGAGTGCACCCCACAAGGAGAGCCGCCCAGCACGAAAGAAAGCGCAGCCTGCCCAGGAATGGCACTGCACACACGGAGACCCGACGCGGCAAGATGACACAACAAAAAGAAACACAGACGCTGACAAGAATGTAAGTGGACACAGAAGAACACACAGCAAATGGACACAAGAGAGCAGACAACGGTGGGGGGGGAGGGGAAGGGAAGAGAAATAAATAAAAAATAACTCTTTAAAAAAAAGAAATGATAATCAGAGGTAAGCATGGAACACTTGCCCGTGTATGAAAATACCTGATTGGCTTTTATTTCAGCTCAGGTATTTTTGTTTGGATTTGGGGTTTTTTTTGTTTATTTTTGGTGGGGGGTTTTTGGTTTATGAATTGGGGTTTAGTTCCCCCCCCCTTCTTTCCACGGTGAGGTGCTCATGTGGAGCGTCTGAGTGGAGTCTGAGCTGGCCCCTGCTCAAGTTCATGCCCAGGTGAGTCCCGCAGCAGCAAACCATGAGCTACAACTGCGCGAAGGAAGTCTCTTTCCTTCTGTCCCCTTCCCTTTTTAGGGTCATTTGACTGGTCCACCCCCAAAAGATGGCTCTTCTTAAAGATCCTCTGTCCCTTGACAGCTTTTGCAGCGTCTGCTTTAAGGTTTTGCTGAAATACAGCAAAAAACATTTTATCCCGACAATGAATTTCCTCCCTCTTCTCTCTCTCTCTGCACCCCCATCCGTCCCTCCCTCCCCCTCTCCATCGCCCTCGCTCCCTCCCCCCACCCCCCAGTACTCCTGTGATTATTTCATTTGGAAATAACTCCCATCACAGTCTGCCTCCATAAATCTCTGCATCCCAGCAGGTGGAACAAGACTGCTATTATGAGCCAACGGAATCAACAGGCGAGCTACAGGCGGGAGGCCAGCGTTGAGATCTGCAGTTTCATCATGGTCGGAAGATGTAGAAATACCCACAGAACAAAAGCTGCACCTCTTTCATCCCTTTTGACCTCTCGGGAGGTGCTCACCCCGTGGCCTTTTTACTAGAAGAGTGTTTGCACCTCCTTGCCTCCGCACAGGTTTTCTACCTAAAATTAAACAGTAACCTCCGTGGCTGCACATCCTGGCAGGCTGCAGACTCTCAGACCACGAGGGCCACGCAGACACCCAAGACGAGAGTCTGCGCTGGCTGACGGGTGGCAAGCAAAACAGCTTTGGACTGGACTTTCTTTTTTTTAACAGCTTAATTGAGGTATAATTTACATACCATAAAATTCACCCATTTTAAGAAAATTAAGTGTGCCGTTCCTTGGTCTATCTATAGTCTATTTACAGAATTGTGTATTGGCTGTATCTTTTTTTAGAATGATAGAGCCAATACGCAACTGGATAAACACTTTGACCCCAAGCCCGCCCTCCCCACTTGGAAAGCTGACGATGGAAATAGCAGACAGCAGACTCTGTTTTAACCCTAAAAATAGCGGCATTCATTTCATTGCACCGTTTACAACTTACTTCCTGTGTTTTGATTCAGAGCGGCTCATATCTGCTTCTCAGAAGTCAAGTTGTTTAGTTATAACACTGGAGGGTTATTTTGTTTGTTTAGTGTTTGGTGTTTTCAGATCTTTGTTTTATCTGCGAAGCTACAGTGGCTTGAAATGTCTCCTGGTGGTATAACAGGCTATACAGAAATATTTGGTATTTAGAGCTTGAATGTTGTTCATCGCATTCTGACTTTCGAGGTTGACATAAAGAGATTTAGAAATATAAATAGTGCGCAGAGGCCTAGAACTTCTTTCTACTATCAAAATCTTATTTTATGAAGTTCTGATACATGAGACAACATGGATGTACCTTGAAGACATCCTGTTAAGTGAAATACGCCAGGCACATAAGGACAGCTACTGCATGATTTCTCTTAGATGAAGTATCTAGAACAAGCAAATACACAGAGACAGTAGATTATAGGTTACCAGGGCCTGGGGGAGGAGCAATGGGGAGTTAATGCTTAACAGATACAGAGTTATTGCTTGATGGGTACAGAGTTTCTCTTTGGAGTGATGAAAATTTTGGGTAATGGATGGTGGTACTGGTTGCAAAATATTGTGAATAGAATTAATATTACAACTGTATACATGACAGTGGTTAAATGGGGAATTTCGTGTTGTATATATGTTGCTACTATATTTACATATATTTAATCTTATTCCAGTGAAGAGATCTCTGGTCTTTGGCTTGACTTCCTCATTTGAAGAACAGAAATGAAAAGAACAATTTCAGATTGCTTGAGGATCACAGGAGATATGCAGTGAAAGCACACAGAACACAATCATTTTTTTAAAAATCTATAAATATTAATTCAACATGAATCTTGAAGTTTACTACATAGTATAAGAATAGTGCAAGAATCCTGTTTCTGTCAAGATATGTTAATAAAAACACAGTGCCTGCTGTTCACTAAGTTAAGAGGCTTGTGAAGTGCCAGGCACTGGGACTGAATGGTGGACAGGCAGTAAGAGTCTTGTGGAGGAGCAGTGGATGCTCAACATATAATTGTACAAATAATTATCTAGGTGAGCTGATGTGGCTCGCGGAGTTGAGCACGTGCTTCCCACATGGGAGGTCCTGGGTTGGGTCCCCAGTGCCTCCTAAAAACAGAAAAACAAACAAGCAAACAAATGAAAAAAATCAATGTAGCTCCATGGTTGAGCACTGGCTTCCCATATACGAAGACTGGGGTTCAATCCCTGGCCCCAATATCTAAAAAATATATATATATATATATATATATATATATATATATATATGTATATATTTAAAAAATAAAAATTAAATAAGTAAATAAATACCTAAGTACAAACCACATGAAAGATTATAAAAGAAACTTTCTAGGGTGTGTGTGTGTTTAAATCAGGTTAAAAGAATGCATTTTGCTGGTAAATTTATATCTATAGAAATACAAAAATTTTCTGGAAAAACTTGTCAGAAATTGGTCATTTTTTGTTTGTTTCTGATAGGAACTAGGGAAGTGGGTAGGGGAATGCCTTCCACCTTATACTCTATTCATCTGTACATGTCTATAAAATTTCAAGCTTCTAACTATAAGCTTCTAACCATAGCATGTGTCGTTAGTCGTCATTGGTTTGTTCTCTGACTGGTAGGCTGTAGAGGCCATTTTGTTTTCTTAATTAGCCTTTTCTCTATTAAAAACAAAACCTGTTATTTAAAGTGAATAAGCAATTTGTCTTTTTTAATATTTAATCTGTCAGGCTAAATTGATTAAATATTAAATATAGTATTATTATACTTGAAAAAGCAAACCTCATTTATGAGAATAAAGAACTCACCAACCCACACCAAGTTGTTACCAGCCTGTTCTTGCCCGTGAAGTTTGCTGGACAATAACACATTCATTCAACAAATATTTATCAAGTGCCTGCTGGGTACCAGGCATGGTCTGGGCACTGGTAGAACAGACAAATCCCTCGAGGGGTCTCAGCTAGAGTCAAGGTGGAGGGGTAAATATTATTTCAGAGTTGCAAGGAAAAGTACTGAGACAAGCAAACATAAAAAAATAAAAATTTAATTTTAAAAAAGGGACTCAGAGACGCGTTTTCTACTACTCGAAGACGCTCACCAGAAGGAGGGACTTTGTGACAGGTGAATGAAAGAACACACGGCTTTAAAAAAAACAATAAAGCCCTAGACGCGCCATCTGATCATGCGCCTGATGCACACTTGTGGCGTGGCCTCCCTCACCTGCAGATGCAGGGGGATTATCTCTAAATCTTTCGGTTCCTTATACCTCCCTTCTTCTCTCATGCTTTCAGTTCTGACTCTATGAATTCTGATTAACCATTTTGCAGCCAGTCGTTTTCACTACGCCTGGCTGAGCCCTCAGTTAATCCTCTCACTTCTTTCAACAGGTTGGTGTGGGTAGAGGAGTGCTCAACGCCTCCCCCAGGGGACATCTGGAGATGCTGGGAGATACTTTGGTCATCACAGCTGGAGGGCTGCTCCTTGGCATTTAGCAGGTAGAGGCCAGGGATGTGCTCAGCACCCTACCACGCGCAAAGATCTAGCCAAAATGTCAGGAGCGTCAAAGTTGAGCAACCCTGGTCTCCAAAACTTGGGAAAGATGAAAGAGGGAGAAAATGAGTCCCAGGCATTGCTTATTTCTTCCATGTGTATTTCTTGTCTAATTAACGACCCAGCAATTTTTGTTGTTCATGTGGATTCTCATCTCTTGATTGCTCTTGAATTCTTGATTCAACTTAACCCCGCGTTAGACCAGAGCACAATGGCATAAATCCACTCTAGAGGGCAAATTCAAACAAGGGTCGTGACTGTGGAAGTATTCTTTCTGCTTTGAGACTTTAAAAAAAGTCTTTAGATCCTTGGCTTAATCAACTATGTGGTCATCTGCATGTAACGTTCAGCAACAAAGTAAACTTTTCTTTCCTGAGTCTTTTGTCTCCAAATCAATGAGAGAAAAAGGATATCCCTGCTCCATTCAAGGCATTTCAAATGATTCTCAAATAAGAGAGGCAGCTCGGGGTGGGTCATTTAAAAGGTACAGTGCTGGAAAAGCATACTTATTAACCTTGTAAACATGCCATAAAAGCAGAAGGGGAACCTTTATAAGAATATCCAAGTGTCCTTTCTATGTATAATGGCCCTTTGTACTCTGGAATGTTCATAAGTCTATAAAATAGAATTCAAACGGAACAGCCTGGAAGAATGAGATTTCCGTGTCTCCGAGTGCCATTAAAACATGATTTTACAGTATCTTAACACTCAGAAGATTAAGTTACTGCACCCCAAGATCAGCTCAACTCTAAAAAAGCCCTTGGAACCACTCTGGACCCCACGTCCGAGGGATTCAAAAGAGGGCGCGTGGAACACCGAGTTCTGAGCACCCAAATGAGGACCCAGGTCTTTTTCCTGAAAACAACAACAGCGCCAGGAGGGGAGATTAAACTAGAGAACTGACTGAAACCCACCCTCCAAACTGGAAGCGAAGCCCCGCGGGGAGGAAGCGGGGCCTTTGACCTCGCTGCGGGCTGCTCGGCCCGGGGCCTCCCGCCTCGCGGGGCGGCGCGTTGCTCCCGGCCTCGGCGTGGGCCCCGCAGCACCTCCCGGCGGCGCGGGCCTCGGGACCACCGGCCCACCCCGCGGAGGAGGGGGATCCCGCCCGGCCCTCTCGAGCACGCCTGCGCCCCTCCACTCTGACTGCAAGTCTGGCCTTCCCGCCCCGGCTCCCCAAGGCCCGGGAAATCCCTCTCCAGGCCGGGGGTAGCCTAAGGCCTTCCTGCCGCCCTGCCTTTTTCTCTCTCCTTGCCCTTTGGCCCACTGAGCTCCAGGTTCTCTCGAACAGGCCAGCTCGGGCAGACCTCGACCGCATGCAGCGAGGAAAAGCCACGCCGGACCCCACACGGGAGATTTCGGGAAGAGGAGCAGGGGCTGAGGTTTCCCACTGAAATCCTTAGGCCTCCCCCCAGGTTTCAAAGACAAGGGGCAGGAAACTCAGAGATAATCAAATGAGCTCGGGCTGCCTCGAGGTTTTTTTTTTTAAGGAGGAAAAAATACAGGCAATTTGCCCAGAAGAACCTAGAGAGAGAGAGAGAAATCTTTCTCCTAAAATCCCTGACATTTGCTGCCAGTTTTCAGTACATACCTGACCCCAAAAAAGTCGTCTAACTGGTCGGGCTGTGGTCGCTGGCGACGGCCAAGAGAAGTAAACAGAACCTTATCATTTCAATTAAGTCTGACTTGGACGTTCTTTTCAAGTAAATATTTATCATTTTCAGTGCTAGTCCACTGCTACCCCTGCTGTTTATGCATCGGGCTGATTTAAACGCTGTTGGGATGAACGGCCCCATCGCTGGGAGCCAGGAGGGCTCGTCCACACCCCCCTCCCCCAACACTGCCCTTTCCGAGGCCACCGGGGTGGGGGGGGATTTGGTGACATGCACCCTGAGGACTTGGCTTCTCTGGTAGCTAACTTGCAGCTGTAAGTGCGGCTGGAGAAGCCCTCTGTCTTCTGGGCTCCAGTAACGCGATTTCTGCGGATCAGCTGAGCACTTCTCAATGAACCGGCCACACGCGGGCATTTTCTCTCTCTCCCTTCATTCAGGAAGTGGCAAGCCCTGAGATTCTTTCTGCTCCGATGCTATAAACAAATCGCAGAGGAAGTCAAGTCAAACTTTCCCTTGCTTCTTTTGTTCTCCCAACTAGCAATTCAGAAAACAGAGCCAAGTTTGGGGGGGGTGGGGAGTGAATTGAGGAATGCCTTTTAAAAACTGCTCTTAGCTGAAGAGCAGAAATCTCTTGCTTTTTCACATATCAGAAAAACAAAGATTCTCCCAAACATTTGGGGGAGGGGAGGAAGAAAAATACCTTAGACGTTTTGTTTTTGTTTTTAATAAAGCTCCTTTCTGAGACTTCAAAAACCAAATTGCTTCCTTGACATTACACAGTTACCAAATTTCCTGTAGAAATCTCCAGGCAGATATATAATCAAGAGAGCAGTAATGACCTTTGTGTGGACAATCGCCCAACCTGACTCAGGGCTCCTGGGTGCCCTAACTCAGGGCCACGGAAAACGAACCGTCCTGATTCGATAAGGGTGCCCCAGACAGAAAGAGACTGTTTAATCTAAAAGCCCAAATAGTTAAGTCCTTCTAATGGTGGAGGCTCCAAAGCTTTCTCGCCAGTTCTTAGGGTTTCATCTCTGGGTTTCACCTGGCTCTGAGAGTGAACCTTTTCCAACTAGAAGCACCTGGTAATCTGTGTGACATACTTACCACATCTATTCTAGTCATTGCATGAAAGAAGCCCTGTGCTAAATAACTGGAGGGATAGCAAATATTTACAGGGTGGCTCCAAAGTAGCTTCCCATATAGATTGGGTGTTCTGTTACCTTAATCCTGGTGAAAGAAATAAAGCAAATGAGAATGCCACACGATAGCAATAAACTACCTGTGTTTCCTCGATTGGTACTCTTGATACACAGGTGGAGCTTTCACCACAGCCCCAGTTTGCTTAAGCCAGTTACTCACGATCTCTGCCCTCTTCTGTAAACAAGCAATACAGGACAGGACTGTTATATGGGTCAATAACAATTATACGTAACACACTTAACCCGATGTGCAGCCAGGGTAAAGTTCTCAGTGAAAGGTCGCTCTGATTATTAAAATATACAGCCTGTGTGCGTTCTCCTGGGTCAGGAAAAACTAGCCTTGGTAGAATCTGGGCTTCATAATATTTGCAAAGTTATTTTGATGTCAGAACATGTTTGCTCAGTCATGACAGTCTCCACCCCCTTTATCTATAAATACATATACACTGCAGATATTTATAGGCTCATAGGTACCTTTAATCACTTATGCAAGTTTAATTATTGAATAAACAGTGGATGAAAGGGAAACGGATGATTCTGAAAGCCAGCTTTAATTCACGTTTTATCTTACATTCATTAAGCCGTGTATTTACTTGTCTGCATTCTCCTCTCTGCTGATTATTTTCCAAGTATGTCTTTCCCTTGAGCAACATCAGGGCTGAGAAAGTGATTTCATTTGCATTGCAGGGGAGACAGACAAACAGAAGACCCAGAGGCTGCCACCTGCTTTGAGGACTCCAAGGTATGCAGGGTTAGAAATTGTTTGCACCTCCACACCCATAACTATTTTTGAATCTTTGATGTGGAAACGTGTGATGGCTGCAATGCCCCTAAATTTCTGTAAAGCAAGTAGAACCATCATGCACTGTTGCAATTGTCATCTATTTATAGAAGCCAATGGCCTTCAACAGACTTTATGGAAAACCTACTGTATGCCCAGCACTAGGCTACGAAAGTGAATAGTCACCAGTGCTGGCCTGTCCATTTAGAGACTAGGCACACACTTGGACAACCAGAAAAGCAGGGACACCACTGTACCCTCTCCTTACCCAGCAAATGAGATAACCAAAATTCAGGAAAGCCCTTTTTTATTTCAACATACACAGATGTGTTTGTCACTTTGAAAAGCACCATTCCATTCTACGTTCGAGTTTGATTTGGTAGGGGTTGTGGGATGGTTTGGATTATTGTTCAGGAAATATTCACTCCTGCCCCACTCCAGCTTTTGCCTGGAATATATTTGCTTGCCCCACAGACGTGAACCTGGCCGTGGGACTTGTTCTGGCAAGTGGAATGCATGATGTAAGCAAAGCCTTGAAAAGCATTTGCAAAGTGCACCTTGCTCTCTTGTATTTCCGAAGATGTCACGAGAAGAACATGCCTGCTCATCCCGGGAGGATGAAAGCACCTGAAGCAGACTTGGACCCAAGTCCAGCCCAGCCTAGGTCAGCTGAACCGCGACAACTTGCAGATACTTGAATGAAAAGAAATAATTACTATATGAAGCCACTGAGTTTGGGGGTGATTTGTTACATAGCATTTTCCTGGCTATAGCTAACTGATATAAGCCCCCTTAATCTTTTCCGGTCTTAATCTAGCCATGGGCATACCAATACAGAGACGACGGAGTTGGGGGCGGGGAAGAAGAAAAGAAAAGCAAATTTAATTTTTTAAAAATGCTTCCAACACTGGAATGACTGATTTGACTTTGTTATGTAAATCAAGTCCAATCATAGCCTTTCATGTGCTAAATGAAAACTCAAGGCCCTTAATGCTAAAAAGCAGCAGCATATGGTTAACAAATAAGAGAGGTATGAGACATTTATTTATTCAGCACTTGATAAAACCTTCATGCCACAGATGCTGTGATCTAAAAAATTCGTTCATTCCTTTAAGTCTTTTGTGCTAGTCTTTGATGATACAGTATTGAATATTAATAGCTAGCCATATTGAATATTTGCCATGGGCCAGGCTCTGTTCTTAGTGCTTTTTCTAAATCAACTTATTTAATCCTCAAAACCCAATGTGATAGTTACTATGATTATCTCCATTTTTTAGCTAAAGAAGCTGAAGAACCTAGAGGTTAAGTGACTTTTCCAAGTCTCCACAATTTGTAAGTGGCAGGGCTGGGATGCAAATCTAGGCCATCTAGCTTCAGAGCCCGTGCCTGCACCTACCACGGTAAGACAGGAGTTTACAGACTAACAGGAGCTGCAACCTGAAACAAGACAAAGCAATCATTACAAATCATGGGCAGGACTCGTGCAGGAAAAGAACAGGAGACTGGCCAAGAATAATGGCAAGGAACTGTTGAGACAGGATGGCCAGAGAAGCCTTCTCTAGTTAGATGCAATTGTCTAACGGATGAATAGGATCAGACAAAAAAATGGCTGGGAGAGGGAAAAGTGTTCAGGCAGAGGGAACAGCAGGGAGGTTGGTCTTGAGGCAGTAAGCATAAGGGACTGATAAATGCTTGTTGCTAAGAGGGCAAGTATGTCTCTTATTCATTGTCCTAGTACTACCGGATTTTGTCTAGGTTCTTGACTATGCTGCAGAAATGGATTTCAAGAGCACGTTGGGTGAGTTAGGCCAGTAATTTATTAAGGTAGGGGGGATGAGAAATGGGAGAAAATAACAGATCATGGGTCCCAGGTAGAGAGGAAGGGGTTGAAAAGTGATAAAGCAGGTTGATTTACAGACTACAACTCCCCATTATAGATTATAAATGCCCAGGTTTTACTTGTGTAACGATCCTAGCCAGGGAGAAGGAGGTCGGAAATCGGGATCCAAAGGCAAGAAAGGGAGTTCACACCTGTTGCACCTTTTTCTTGCACCTTTGAACCATTAATTATTCCAACCCTTTGTTAATGGCAGGGGAGGAGTTCCAGCTGTTTGCTGTTTTGGTTGATCACCCCACCCATCAATCCCCTAGGAGGGTTCAATGATAAAGTCCTTGGGGAACATCCGCGGCTTCCCTGGCTTCCGGAGGAAATTTTCCTCTGAATGGCAGACTCTGGGCCTGAAATAGCAGCCATCTTGGGGGTAGCGACGTCCACGTGGACTTCTTGCCAGGTTCCAGATCCAACTATTGATTCTCTATCTTACTAGCCAACCTCACTAGGGCTAGGTTAGTCAGCGGCTTTATATATATATGTATATAAAGAGCTAAATAGTAAGTATTTTAGGCTTGGTGGGCCATGCGGTCTCTGTCAATTATTTGGCGCTGCCATTGTATGTGAAGGCAGCCACGTGCACTAAGTGAAGGAAGGGGCATGACTGTTTTCCAATAAAACTATATGGATGGTTTTATAGTGCCTTTTCATTTGCAGTGTGGCAGTTACCCAAATAGCACAGAATATTCATATTTAATGCATTTCCAACATATCAGGCAGCCTCCTAGGCTAGTTGACACATCCTGACCTGTGGATGTCTGGTGAGTTCTGAAAGAGAGCACTGGTCTTGCCATTAAGAGGAAGGTGCCATTTTGAATAAAAGTTGTGAAGAGACTATTGGGTTGTTCAATCATCCAATTAATAAAGAAGAATAAATGGTATCATTGGTCTGAGAAAAGAAGTCAAGTTCTTGCTGACTTGTCATGAAATAGTGGCATGGACAAAGAGAATATAAAACTTACCCTCCATCTCCACAAAGAAGAGAGTAGCAACCAACTGGTTAATGATTGTCATCATTCGAAGAGTATTTAAGATTTATCGCTGCCCAAGAAAACCTGAAAAGCTGTGACATCTTTGAGGTCATATCTGAAAGAAACTTGGTAGAATTTTTCCCAAATTTGAGATAACATCCTATAAATTTATATCACCCAACCAGTAATGAGTAGTGAAGCCAAAAGAAACTTTTAAACTGCAATAATAAAAAAAAAAACAAAATTTGATCAATCCCAGTAGAGGAACAAGGAAATTATCTCTCAAGTATAGTAGTCTCTCTATCAAAAATGATAAACCAAATTCATTGTCATATGAAAAGACAAAGAATATGCTGCCAAAATATGTGGGGGGAAAAAGTACTAAAGAAAAATTCAGGCAGTTAATTTTTTTAAATGTTACTTTTCTGGGTTTTGTGATGTTAGTGACATTTTTCAGTGCTTTCAAATCTGCAATTTGTTGTGTTTTCTTCTTTCCTTCTGAATAAATATTAACTTTCATAACTAATATTATATTGTTTCTCTCAAAGAAAGTCCCCCAAGTTGTATAAGTTTCAATGCCTACAAAACCTTGAACCCCCCCCCTGAATTGGAACCTACTATCTGAGCCAAGCTTATCTAGATACTAGAAATACAGCACTGAAGAAAACAGACTGTAGGCGGTTTTAAAATATGCCCATGCGTTCTTTGATACTCCTCCCTTCGAAAGGCAGAGATCTCTCTTTTCCACTTGAGTGTAGCCTAGACCTAGTGGCTTGCTTCTAAGGAAAAGATTATTATGGAAGCGACATTGTGTGATATCCAAAACTAGTTTTAAAATGCACTGTTCATTCTCTCTGGAAGCTAGTTGCCAGGCCATGAGGACTCGCAAGCAGTCCTATGGAAACAGACTCGTGGTGGGGAACTGAGGCCTCCAGCCAATAGCCCTCCAAGCGAGCCTTAGAATCCCATCCTCCAGCTCCCCTCAAGCTTCTAGATGACCGCAGCATCGGCCGACATCTCGACAATATCGTGGCTATTTATGAGAGACCCTGAGCAAGGACCATCAGGCAATTACTAAAGGATTCCTCCCCATCAGAAACTGTGTGAGATGAAAAATAAAATGCTGTTTTAAGTGCTAAGTTTCGGGGTAATCTGTTACATAGCAAGAGATGATTAATACACAGATGAACGTACCAGCTTTATGGCTCTTAACATTTTGATGCTCATTTTGTAGGCACCGAATACATGATTTTTTTAAAGAAAATGAAGTGGCAGTCAACTAAAGAAATGCATCAAATTATCATTTATCTGTTCATTCATTTACCCAGTATTTATTGAACAGCATTGTATGGTTTGTCTGCATGCCAGACACTGAGCTATAATAAACAAGATGGATATAACCTTCCAATCTGGTTGAAAACAAGACTCTTGCCCTACCTCTGACACCCACTCATTGAAGGATTCTGGAATCAAGCCTCAGTTTCCCTGTCCCACTTCAAACACCCATGATTATAAAATCCAAAAAATCTTACTATTAAATGTTTGTCAAAGCCAGGCATAGCAGCCCTTTCTATGCATTACCTCGTTTATGGTAGCCTTATGAGATTTTTCTTTAATCCTCTTGTTGTAACCATTTTCCAGATGTGAAAATTCGTAAGGGGGAGGGGGACACTCTGCTGAGTGCCCCTCCCCCTTGTTCTCTTCCCCTTGATAGTCTTTGCCAAGCAACCTTGCCGCTTGGCCCCATGACAGAGTTCAGCCTGGTGCCACAGGAACGGCTGTAGGGTGGTCCCTGGGGGAGGATTTGTTGTCTTGAAAAGGAAAAGATGCCCCTGGTTCCCCTCGTCTTGCCTTTCCCTGCCTTGAAAGTGAACTGGTCCAGGGACGCTGCAATGATAAAGAAAAGGGAATCGCAAAGATGCTGACCCACAGGCCTGACATCCTTGAGCCACTAGAGCATACCAGCAACTGCCTACCTCTGGACTTCTTTTAAAATAGGGGAAAAAGAACCTGCTTAAGTCTTTGTTGGCTTTTTGTTACGATGGTTACTACTTGCAGCTAAAAGCATTCCCAACTGATTTAATGAAACTGAGGCAGAGAGGGGAGTGGTTGTATAACTTATCCAAGATCAAAAAACTAAGGAGTGGAGGGACCAGAAGTCAAAACCAAGTCTGATCGACCCTAAAACCTATACTCTCAATCATGGTGCTCTATTGTCATCCTGGCTTCCACGGGGAAGCAAAAAGCTATAGCAAGTATTTATCTAATTTCCCTAATTTGATCCAAAGTGAGGAACAAGTGTAATAATTGACATTGCCTTAATCATAGGTTGTTAAATCCACATTGAAATTTTAACAAGTATCTAATTGGAAGTTTCTTAAAGGTCCTTGAAGGTGCTAAGGAATTCCTTATTATTAATGATGTTGTTAAAAAAATTGCTAAGCCTGGATATATTTTTTAGAAGAGCTAAAAAAGATATTCCCTACTTTTTTTTTAAGATTTATTTTATTTATTTCTCTCCCCTTACCCGCCCCCCCCAGTTGTCTGCTCTCTTGTGTCCATTTGCTGTGTGTTCTTCTGTGTCTGCTTGCATTCTCATCAGGTGGCACAGGAATTTGTGTCTCTTTTTTGTTGCATCATCTTGCGGTGTCAGCTCTCCACGTGCGCGACTCCTGGGTGGGCTGCGCTCTTTGCATGGGGCAGCTCTCCTTGTGGGACGCACTCCTTACATATGAAGTGCCCCTACACAGGGGACACCCCTGTGTGGCATGGCACTACTTGTATGCAGCAGCATGGTGCTTCGGCCAGCTCACCACATGGGCCAAGAGGAACTGGGTTCGAACTCTGGAACTCCTACATGGTAGGTGGATGCTCTATCAGTTGAGACACATCTGATTCCCAATTCCCCATTTCTTGATGGTCCCTTCATAAAGTATTTATGGTGCAGCTACCACATATCTGGTCATTTATTTCCTTTACCTTAGTCTGTCAGCAGTGAGTAGAGACCATACATACCATTTTAGAGATGAAGAAACTACATCTCAGAAAGGTTAAGTCGTTTGTCCAGGGTGATCCAGCTTGTGGTAGGACCAACTGCACTCAGCTCCATCTGAAGACTCCGGAGCCTGAACCAGTGCATGTTTTGGGAAGGGAGTAGTTAAGTGCTTCCCATATATGAAATGAATTCCATTCCCAGGAGATAATTTTAGTAGCACAGAGTCCAACTAAAAAACCATGATGGGTTCAAGACATAGATATTGGTGCCTTTTTTTTAGGAGGTGCCGGAGATTGAACCCAGGACCTCATACATGTGAAGCAGGTGCTCAACCACTGAGCTACAAGTGCTCTGCTAAGCTAATATATTTTTTAAATGAGTTGCTTCAAAGGAAAAGATTTTTTAAATAGCATAATAAGTAATATTAGATATGGCAGCAACTATGAAAGTTTATAGATGAGTGAATAAATCTTGGGAAATACTCTGATGGAGATTAAAGTGAAATAAGCATGGCTGTCAGTTTCTTCTCCAGCACCATCTACCTGTGACCTCAGGCAAATCTCAATCTCTCTGAGCCTCAATTTCTTTCTCTGTAAAATTAGAGTGATAATAATGCCAAACTCATAGGTTTGTTCTGAGGATGCAATGGGACAAAGCTGCTAGGCTCTTGGCAATTTGACAAGCCCTTGACAAATATTAATGGTTATCATTATTTTATTATGGTTCCTACTTCCTCCCTGTTTGCAAAGGCAACGGTCTTCTTTTTTATGATCTGGGTGTTTTTTCATGACAATTATGTACATCTTGGTACTGGAAAAATAAATGTGTAATAATCCAGAGAGCAAATAATCCCCGCAAATGCAATGTCCTAAACTTTACTAAAATCTGCCAGTTTTCCAGACCCATGGCATAGCATAAAATGTAAAGAGAACATGGTGAGGGCCCTGAGAGGGACAACAGAGGGCTTTGCTGGCCCGGCTTGGCTCAACTTTTGCTTCTCTCACCTCTCCCCTGCCACTTCTTTCCTGTTTACTCTCACTGATCAGGTTCTCCCTTCTCAGGCTTTTTCTGCAGTTATACAAGGATTTCCTTCAGTTTTAAACTAGATCCCTGCCCTCTCCCCTCAAAAGTGTTTTCCTGGTTTAGGGGGGAAATAGCAAGCATAATGGGTAATTTCCCATCATTCCAAGAAAGACCCTGAAGTAGAGGGAAATCTAAGATGGCTCCCACTGACCCCCCACCTCCAGGCACATGTGCTTGTGTAATCCCCTCCCCTTGAGTGTGAGCTGACTTAACAACTTTCTAACCAATATAATACCGCAAAGGTGATGGGAGGTCACTTCTGTGATTAGGTTAAAAGTTTTTTGGTTGCAAAGGACTTTGTCTTGCTGGCAGACGCTCTCTACTGCCTCCTGGGCTTGTTCGGTTGATGAAGCCAGCTGCCATGTTGGAGAGGCCCCCATGGCAAGGAAGTGGGGATGGCCTCTGGCCAATAGCAAGGAACTAAGGGCGCCAGTCCAACAACGCTTGAGGAACAGAATCCTACCAATAACCACCTGAGCTTCGAGGCATGTTCTTTCCCCCGTTGTGGGGTCCTCGGGGGAGACTCCAACCCTGGCTGACATCTTGATTGCAGCCTGTGAGAAACCTTGAAGAAGAGTCCCATCTGGGCTGGGACAGATTCCTGACCCACAGAAACTAGGAGGTACTAAATGTGTCTTATTATAAGCTGCTCAGTTTGGGGGTCATTGTTTACACAGACCCACATATTCAATCAACAATGAAGAGAGAAGCAAAAAGAAGGAGAGTTGGACCAAGAACTGGTCTTTCTGGATTCTGGTCACCATCTGCCTCCTACTAGTTAGGTGTTCTTAGGAAAGTCACATTTCTTCTCTGCCTCAATTTCTCCTTCTGTCAAATGAGAGGGTTGAATGAAGGTTGTAATTTTTGTAGTTTTTCTCTTTAAATATCCTCTGTGTTAGCTGGATCTTTGGAGAAGCAGCTAGCAGCTAGCAGATGGCAAGTTGGAAAAAGATATGCAAGAACTTTATTGGGGGAAATGCCCGGGAGGAAAACTGGGAGGAAGCTGAAGAAGGCTAGAAGCTGAAAAGGCTGGGAGATGAGTCAGTCCTCAAGGCAGGGCTAACCCGTGGGGAGCAGACACAGGGAAGAAGGGAGGTTGGGCAGGAAAACGCTGAAACTGTGTTGCAAGTCTCAGAAAGTTTAGGCAGAGCTCAGGTTACCCATGCCTCCCGGAAACGAGCCTGCCCTCACATCCCATTGCATAAATCACCATGGAGCAGCTCAGAACCAGGGCCTCGGCCCCAGCATGGCGATGGAGTTCAGAACAGGCCATCTGCTGCGGGCAGATCCCAGAGACGCATTCCTATGACACCCCTGCCTAAATGGGGGGCCACAGGACACACGGGGCCCACAGATGCATTTTGCTTGGGTCATGAGTGTTTAAAAACATTAGCTGCAACATCAAAACCACAACCCAACACCAAAACCACAATCCATAAAGATAAATTGGACTTCATCAAGATTTAAAACTTTTGCCTTGTGAAAGACACTGTTAAGACAATGAAAAGATAAGCCACAGAGTGGAAGAAAATATTTCCAAATCACATATCTGACAAAGGCTTTGTCTCCACAATCTTATCTTTTCAAAACTCTCAAAATATAAATTAAAAGGAAACAAACAACCCGATTTCTTAAAATGGGCAAAGGCTTTGAGCAAATGCTAGCAAAAACGATTTACACTGATGGCCATTAAGCATATGAAAAGTTGTTCATTATCATCCGTCACAGCAGTGAGATTCCACCACAAACGTATTGGCATGGCTGAGTCTTTATAAAACTGATACACCAAGTGCCAGCAAGATGTGGAGCAACTGGAACTCTCACACATTGCTGGTGGGAATGCAAAGTGGTGCAGCCACATTGGAGAACAGTTGGCAGTTTATTAGAAGAGTAAACACACACAACTTACCATATGACCCAGCAATCTCACTCCTAAGTAGTTAGCCAAGAGAAATGGAAACGTATGTTCCCACAAAATCAGTATGCAAATGTTTACAGCAACTTTACTCAGAAGTGCCAAAATCTGGAAACAAGCCAAATGCCCACCAACTGGTGAACGGATAAGCAAATTGTTATACATCCATGTAATGGGGGGGGAACAAAGGCACAAACTACTGAATCATGCAACAATATGTGTAAGTCTCCAAGACAGTATGCTATGTGGAAGAAGCCAGACACATACACACACAATTCCATGCTGCATGATTCCCTTTATGGAGCGTTCCAGAAAAGACAAAACTATAAGGATGGAGAACAGATCAGTGGTTGCAGAGATTGGGGGTAGAGGAGGGGCTGACTATAATGGGTCAGCACAAAGGACATTTTGGGGGTGACTTAAGGGTCATGGAACTGTATTTAATCTTGATTGTGATGGTGGTTTCACGGCTCTAGACATATTTAAAAACTCAAAAACTATAAACCAAAAAAGTGACTTTGACCATATGTAAATTTAAAAATAATCATCCCTGCCGTATATGTCAGCACTAGCCCCATCATTGTGCTAAACAGAAGGGCTTCCACAAACTCCCAAAATATTTCCTAGGAGGAAGCTAGTGACCCCTGTTGAAAGCTCTACCTTAGATCAAGGGGGTTGTGATGGACTTAGTTTTCGGCAGAGCTATGCAAAATTGTTTGCAGGCGCATCATTTTCTGGGCAGAAAGTCCTGGCTTCTATCAGATCTTCATGAATAAGCTCTGCAGGGCACTGCAGATAGTGTGAGAATTCACGCCTCACCTTCACTCACTGTGCGATCTTGGGCCAGTTCCCTCACCTTCCCAAGCCCTAGTTTTCTCATCAGTACGAAGGCAATGATAGCACCTGCTTCACAGGATTGCTGTAAAAATTAAATAAAACAATCTATGTTCAATCTCGGGTACTTAACGAGTCCCCAGTACATGTATTCTCTGTAAATTCAAAAGAAAAGTAAGAACCTGAGCCCTAGGGAGCAGATATAGCTCAAGCAAGTTGAGCACCCACCTCCCACATGGGAGGTGCCAGGTTCGGTTCCTGGTGCCTCCTGAATAAACAAACAAGTAAAATAAATGAAAAAAACTAACTCAGGGAAGCTGATGTGGCTCAGTAGTTGAGTGCCAGCTTCCCACATTCAAGGTCCCAGTTTCAATCCCCGGTACCTCAAAAAAAAAAAAAAAAGGAACCTGAGCCTTGGAAGATGGGGCTAGGAAAAGCAGGGGAGGAACTAAAATTTAATAAAAAGTCAATCTAAAGGAGTTCATCTCGGGAAACGGACTTGGCTCAGTGGTTAGGGCGTCCGTCTACTACATGGGAGGTCCGCGGTTCAAACCCCGGGCCTCCTTGACCCGTGTGGAGCTGGCCCATGCGCACTGCTGATGCGCACAAGGAGTGCCCTGCCACGCAGGGGTGTCCCCCGCATAGGGGAGCCCCACGTGCAAGGAGTGCACCCCGTAAGGAGAGCCGCCCAGCGCGAAAGAAAGTGCAGCCTGCCCAGGAATGGTGCCGCCCACACTTCCCGTGCCACTGATGACAACAGAGGCGGACAAAGAAACAAGACGCAGCAAATAGACACAGAGAACAGACAGCCGGGGGAAGGGGCGGAAATAAATAAATAAATAAATCTTTTAAAAAAAGAAATAAATAAAGGAGTTCATCTCAAAAGAAATTGCCCTCTCTTCCTGGAAATCTTTACCACAGATAACCTGCCCTTTTACAGGTACCCGTATCTCAGTGTACAGGCAAATTAACAATTATCAAACATCTACTGTATCTCAGACTCTCACATTGTTAACATTGTTACCCCCAATTTATAGATAAGGCTCAGAGAGAGCAGCCACTTCCCCAAGGCCACACAGCAAAGTTTGTTCTCTTCTCCCTGTACAAGACAGCCTTGCAAATCAGGAGGAGAAAAAGCAAAGAGGGCTGTCCTGCTACCTCAGGAGGAATTTCCTACTTGGCTTAATTTGCTTGCTACCCCCACAAAATCTCCACTCCCACCACCCACCACCACCATCTCCATCCTCTGAGGTCCCGCCATTCTTTACAACCTTGTATTGTACCTGTAAATGCAAATTCCCACTCCACCAAGGTAAAGCAAGTATCTCTTCTTCTTCATCATCGCCTCCCTAAGAAACTTTTTTAGGCATCTACCCTCCCCCCACGAAATGTTAATAATATAGATCCTGCATATGTACTGTCTGGATAGCTGTGCTTTATATTTATAAGAAGTAAGATTTTTCCTCTCCCCACCCCCAACCAGTTTTCATCCCTCCGAGGACAGCACAGGGCCCCTGGGATGCCCCGTGGGAGGGCTGGTGGCACAGGGAGCTGCAGCACCGTGTTAGCAGAGCTGAGCTTGGGCCTGACGCTCTTCTAAAAGATTTACATATCCTGATTCATTTGGTCCTCTCCTTAGATACTAGTTTCCAATTTACAGACAGGATTGGAGAGGCTGTATAGCTCGACTGGTCCCTTCTTGAAAAAAGGGACACTTTTCTCCCAGTTCCATTTTGGTCTTTCTCGCTCCCTTTCCATCTTAGCCTCTTACAGGTACATGGTTGACCTCCTTCTCTTCCAGGTGGCAAGACTACTCCTGACCACCCCAGATTCCATATCCTGCCAGCTTTTTTTTTAAGATTTATTTTTTATTTCTCTTCCCTACTTCCCGCCCCCCCCCCCCCCCCCCGTTGTCTGCTCTCTGTGTCCATTTGCTGTGTTTTCTTCTGTGTCCGCTTGCATTCTTGTCAGTGGCACCGAGAATCTGTGTCTCTTTTTCTGTTGTTGCGTCATCTTGCTACATCAGGTCTCCACGTGTGCAGCGCCTTCCTGGGCAGGCTGTGCTTTTTTCACATGGGGTGGATCCCCTTGCGGGGCACACTTCCTGTGCATGGGGCTCCCCTATGCGGGCGACACCCCTGAGTGGCATGGCACTCCTTACACACATCAGCACTGCGCGTGGGCCAGCTCACCACAAGGGTCAGGAGGCCCGGGGTTTGAACCCTGGACCTCCTATATGGTAGGCAGATGCTCTATCAATTGAGCCAAATCCGCTTCCCTCTCCCAGCTTTTTACACTTGTCCTGAACTGCCTTTTGAATGTCAACAGGATGCTGTTTCTAGAGAAGCTCCTAGAAGTCTTTGAAAACCTGTGGAACCAGCCTTTTCTAGAAATTAGGATCCCTAACCTTCACCATGCTCTTTACTAAAATCCCTTCAAGGATTATCAAGATTTCATCTTTGCCAACACCTGCCATTTTACAGGTGAGAAAGTGGAACCTCAGAAATGTCCGTTTTTTTCACCCAAAGTCACATGAGGATAAGTGGTAGCCGCCCCAGGCTGCAAGTTCCCACAGACTGGCTCACCGTGCATGTTCCTAACCACAGAGATAAACCACCACCACTGTCCTTAATTTTAGAGTACCCCGTCCCTCAAAGGGGTGAGGGAAGGTTCAGAAGGTGGAGGTTTCAAAGGCGGAGGTTGGGGGGAGGTGTCTTTGTGCTTTGTCTAAGTTTATCCCCCAGCCACAAAACGGTGGCCCTGGTGCTGGATTGTACGCAGACATTTTTTAGCAATGCATCTAAGAACGGATGAAGAGTTGCTACCCAGCCATTTGCTTTACTGCTCTGGCGAAGAGATTCTCCCTCACTACTCCATTACTGCCTTAGAAAGCAATTCCCTCAAGGGAGAAACTTCCTAATGAAGACAAGGCTCAAAGGGGAAGAGCTCCTAGCCAGATGGGCCCAGAATGTTTGAGCAGGTTTGACTCATTTGCTGCCCGCCATGACTTTCTCCAACTCGGTCTATGTTTGTGTTAACCTTGAAGGAGGCAGGTTAGTACAGGGAAGCGGGAGGCTTGGGTGGTAGCTCAAGACCTTGTGGACACCGTGCCCACATGCCCGGCAGACCACGTGGCCGACAGACCACGGGACCCATAGACAACAGGGCCATGAGACCCGCCGGGAAACCTCTTGAGGGCAAGGCTGCCGGAAAGACCCTGAGAGCCCTGGCTACAAGCGCCCATTTTGGAACTCTCTCCGGGGTCAAGGAGAAACCCCAGATAACCCCAAACAGGCCTCCTCACTGGGCCCCTGGGAGCTAGCAGGCGGGATCGTAAGGCAACCAATCAGAGCAGCAAACAGCTGGGGCCCCTCCCCAACTTTCTAAAGGGGGGTGCAGGAAAGACTTAAAAGCCCTGACCTGAGGTCCCCCGCGCGTCTCACTCTGCAGCCTGCCTGCACCCTTGTCTAGGGCTGTGTACTCTTCCTTTGTTCTTAATAAACTCCTTACTCCCTTGCCTACCCTGAGGCGTGTCCTCACACTCTTTTATGTGACATAAGCCAAGAATCTAGACGCCCAGAACCCAGAACCTTCCACCAACATGAAGAGTTTCCTGACTTCTTGTTGAATTAAGTGAGCACTCTTTTGATTTCTTTTCACAGTTGAGGAAGGACATTTTTCACTTCTTTAATGATCTATGCTGTTTCTTTTCATTATGTAGAAAGTAAGTGGGAGTATATCCTCTACTGTGCGCTTTATAGAAGTTAACCACTAAAAATTACCTCAGGGGAAGCAGACTTGGCCCAATGGATGGGGCGTCCGCCTACCACATGGGAGGTCCGTGGTTCAAACCCCGGGCCTCCTTGACCCGTGTGGAGCTGGCCCATGCGCAGTGCTGATGCGCACAAGGAGTGCCCTGCCATGCAGGGGTGTCCCCGCAGAGGGGAGCCCCACGCACAAGGAGTGCGCCCCATAAGGAGAGCCGCCCAGCGTGAAAGAAAGTGCAGCCTGCCCAGGAATGGTGCCGCACACACGGAGAGCTGACACAAGATGACGCAACAAAAAGAGACACAGATTCCCGGTGCCACTGATAAGGATAGAAGTGATCACGAAGAA
Organism: Dasypus novemcinctus; assembly: GCF_030445035.2. Taxonomy (NCBI): domain Eukaryota; kingdom Metazoa; phylum Chordata; class Mammalia; order Cingulata; family Dasypodidae; genus Dasypus; species Dasypus novemcinctus. Next base: position 57,517,068 of record NC_080696.1, on the reverse strand, counting down.
CACATAGCAAATGGACACAGAGAGTAGACAACTGGGGTGGTGAGGGAAGAGAAATAAATAAAAAATAAATCTTTAAAAAAAAATTACCTCAGATTGCCTCCTCAGCATATCTTTGGGGAACTGTCTAATTCCCAGTTTTCAGGTAAGAAAAAGGAGGCTCAGAGAAGTCAAGTGACTTGCCTAGGGACACACAGCCAGGTACTAAGAGAAGGAGAATTCAAGCCCACCTTTCTCTAGCCCCAGAATCTGTGTGCTTTTTTTCACTGCAACATTTTGCCCATATATAGCTCACGCATCAATCAAAACTTTCTCTTTCAGGCACCTCTCAAACAGAAACTTGAATTTCCCACTTCTAACTCAATGAAATGTCAAAAATAAAATTACCAAAAATAAAATTGACATTTTCAGTCAATTGCCTTTCAGGTTCTTGAAACTGGCATGCATGCAATTATCTGTGCCCTTTTCTCTCTCTCTCTCTCTCTCTCTCTCTCTCTCTCTCTCTCACACACACACAAGGTAAAACTTGAATTGTAAGCTCTGCCCATGACCAATTAGCAAACTTACTCCTATGAGTAAATGCTCTATTGCATTAGCAGTCTGTATGGAAGGCTAAAAAAATAAATCCCCACAAATATTTTTAATTCCTTAGCCATGCTTTCAACCATGTTGTCTTTTCAAAAAGAAGTGATGAGGAAGCAGATGTGGCTCAAGCAATTGGGCTGCCATCTATCATATAGGAGGTCCAGGGTTTGTTTCCTGGGGCCTCCTGGTGAAGGCAAGCTGGCCCAAGCAGAGAGCTGGCCCACAACGAGTGCTGGCCTGTGCAGAGAGGTGGTGCGGCAAGATGATGCAACAAAAAGAGACACAGAGGAGACACAATAAGAGACACAGCAGACCAGGTTGCTGAGGTGACACAAGAGATTGAGCACCTCTCTCCCACTCTGGAAGATCCCAGGATCGGCTCCAAGGGCCGCCTGAAGAGAAGACAAGCAGACCCAGAAGAACACATAGCGAATGGACACAGAAAGGAGACAGTGAGTGCAAAGCAGTGAGGCGGGGGCAGGGAGGGGATAAATAAATAAATAAATATTTTTAAAAAATAAGTGAAGAGTAAGTTCATATAAGATGTCATAATTATAAAATGTTTCAAGTTGATCAGTTAAGAACAGAGAATAAGAGGTCTCCTTCCATTCAATAAGTCTCAACAAAAACAACAAGATTGTTTTTATTAACAGCACTTAATATATTTCAAAATTGGCTGAAAAATGTGCACATGACTAATATGAAGTCCTTTCTCTGTGTGCTGGGCTGTAGACCTGGTGAAGTCAAATGGAGGGTCAAGTTTACAGTCATACACACAGCCTTCGACGGGAGAGTCAGCGCTCCTGGCATCACCGCTTACTTGCCATTTAACTGTAAGTGTTAGGCAACCGCACAACCTCTCCAACCCTTGGTTTTGTCATTGTAAATGGTGATAATAAAAGTCCCTACAAAAATAAAGAAACAAGAATTTTTTTTTAAAATGCCTACATTGTGCTGTTATTGGAATGATTTCCTGAGTTCTTGGGACTATTATGCGGCACCCAGAAAGCATTTTACTAATGTTGGCTGTTATTATTATTGAGGTTTGAGGGATGTTTCATGAATAAAACTGTGCGTAGGGGCTAATTTGGATCGGGAAGGTCTAAAAGCAGATTTCGTCCAGAGCTAAAGGAAGGTTTTACAGTCCCTAAATCCCCGCTTCTGTCATCAAGAAGTTGCTCCTCTACTGTATCCATCCAGTGGAATGAGCCATAAAAAGGAATGAAGTGCTGACTTGTGCTACAGCATGGATAAGCCTAGAACACACGATGCTCAGTGAAAGAAGCCAGACACCGAAGGACAATTACTGCCTGATTCTACTTATATGAAGTATCTAGAATAAGGAAATTCATAGAGACAGAAGGCAGATTAGAGTTTACCAGGGGCTGCGAGAAGGGCAAATGAATAGTTACTGCTTCATGGGAACATAGTTTTTTGGGGTGATGGGAATTTAGGGTCATGGATAGTGGTGATGGTAGCTCAACACTGAATGTTATTTTTTTTTTTTTTAAGATTTATTTACTTTTTTATTTCTCTCCTCTTCCCCTCCTCCCTCCCCACCCAGTTGTCTGCTCTCTGTGTCCATTCGCTGTGTGTTCTTCTGTGACCGCTTCTATCCTTATCAGTGGCATCGGGAATCTGTGTTTCTTTTTATTGCGTCAACAAAAAGACAGCTCCGGCTGTCCCCATTCCTGAAAGCTGCGTCTCACCTGGGCAGACTCGTTGGCCCAAACCCTGAATGCACCACTATCTGACAGAGGCACTCTCAGGACAAATAAAAGGAAGCAGTTCTTGTCTCATCAGGCACCGGAATTGCCCTGGAGGAGTGGGACAGGGTGAAATCATTCATTTACTTAATAAATATTCCCTGATTTCCTGATATGTGTAAGGCATTCCCAGGCTGGGGAGAGGGCAGCCAACGCTAAGCACGGTTCCCTCATGCAACAAGTTCACATCCCTACCTGGGAGACGATCCACAAGTAAACAAGGACATGAACGGGACAATTTCAGAACAGAGTGAGGGCCAAGGAGAAAATGAAACAGGACTGCATGATGGAGAACGGCTGTGGGGCAAGGACCTCTGGACAACCTGTGCAAGGGAGCACCTCTGTGCGCTCAGCAGGACCTAGGGTGCTTTCCTTGAAAAGGATGGCCCTCAGCAGGCACCTGGGAACGTGGATTTCAAGATGGTTCCCACCGTTTCCTGATAAGAATGGTTCAGGGGCCTAAACCATTTGTACAAACAATGTGGTTTCTACTGAACACCTGCTTTCCTTCTGGAATTTTGGAATACACAAGGCAGAAGGTGCCTACGTGACCAACCCCCAGTAAAAACCCTGGGCTCTAGGTCTCTAATGAGAGTCCCCGGTAGGCATCACTGCACTTGTGTTGTCCCAACTTGCTGCTGGAAGAATTAAGCATGTCCCTTGTGAGGATCCTTGGAAGCTCATGCCTGGTTTTTCCAGACTTCGCCCTGTGTGCATTTTCCTTTTGCTGATTTTGCTTTGCATCCTTTTGCTCTAAGAATCATAGCCATAAATAAGACTATATGCTAAGTCCCATGAGTCCCCTTAGTGAATCGTCAAATCTGGGGGTGGGGTTGGGGATCCCCAACATCTTCTCTTTGAGGAGATGCTATTTGAGTTGAGACCTGAATGAGGGAAAGGAGCTAACTTGTGATATCTAAGAGAGAAGCCTTTCAGGCAGCCAGGATGGCCAGTGCCAACGCCCTGAGGCAGACTGGAGCTGGGAGAGCTTCAAGGGGAAAAAAATTAAATGTGGCTGGAGCATTGTCTGGGCGGGACAGAGTGGGCGAGGCTGGTGAAGTCAACAGAGGCAAGAGCAGGTGGGGTCTCAGACGCTGAGAGGAAGAGTTTGAGTTTCATTCCGTGGGTGGTGGGAAACCCCTGGAGGACTTCAGAAGGAAATGACTGAATGGTGATAGCAGTCAGCAGGACAAGAGAAAGTGAAAAGAACATTCAGCTACGTTCTCCTAAAAATTTTTAGTTTTAAATCTAGGATCTAGAAGTCCAGCCTCATTCCTGCCCAACCCCAGTCTCAATTCCGAGCCAAATATTAGTACCTGGTGGTTTAGGAACCACATTGGGTCTACAAATGCTTTGGCTTCCCTGTGCCCTCCCATCCATCCCACATGAAAAACTGAGATAACATGTTAGCAACAAAAGAAAGCCTCTAAAACTCCCTTTTGGACTTCTTTTAAACAACGGGCATCACTGAGTCTGTAATCCCACACAGCAATGCCGCTGGCAATGCTCCTAGGCCGCCACCTTCCTACCAGCTCCTGCATTCTTCTCCACCAGCCTCCCCTGCCCAGGTGACTGCAAGAGTCCAAGTGCAGCCCAGGGGCCACTGTCACACCGTTTATCAAGGAGCTTGCTGAGGATTTTTTGGTTTACTTTTTACACATAGCACACTTTAGCCATCAGACAAGGTTAAACCATAGGTGAGTGCCATTTTTCTAGTTCAAAAATGGTCAAATACCAGTGATTTCATATGGCTCAACCTAATATTTTTCTCCCTGGTTCCCAGAGGCTTTTTGGCTTGCAACCTATGCTTTCGCCAGAAGCAACTTCTTTCAGAGCTTCACAGCCATGTGATTCTTGCTTCTCTGTCTTCTCCTCTACTGTTCCCTTAGCCTGGAGGAAAATTCCCTTTCAAGTTGGTTTCAGTTGAGGTAGGCCTTCCTCCAGGAAATGTCACCTGACCCTTCAATGTCCGGGCTGGTGTGTTCCCTGAGTTGACCTACAGGACACTCTTCTTCCAATATCAAGCATAGCCATCATCATAATAATAGCTAACAGTTAATAATAGCTAACTTACCATAAGCCAATGCCTGTCATTCTTCTAAGATAACCTCTGCTGGCTGTGAGGATGGGCCACCTCCTTTACACAAGTGTAATATAGATAGATAGATAGATAGATAGATAGATAGATAGATAGATAGATAGATAGATAGATCGATGGATAGATGAGCGAGACAACTTCATTTAATTCTTAGAACAAGACTGTTACTATTACATATACTATATATATAATATATATAGTATATATATAATATATATATATATAAAATATACTATTATGCCCATTTTAGAGGTGAAAAAAGTAAGGCATAGAGATGTATCATGACAGGCTTGAGCCCACATAGCTAGTAAGTGACAGTGCCAGGATTGAACCCCTCTCCCTGTCTCCAGAGCCCATGCTCTGCCCTGGATCATAATTGTAATTACTGTTCACTTGTCTGTCTCCCCAACGGGACTGGAAATTCATCCAGGACCGATCTGTATTTGTGCTGTCCCCAGCGCTTCTGTGGCATCTGCCACAAGAGAGGTGCTAAATGCATTTTCGTTTACTGGATTTGACAGAAGGAAAAGGGTAAGGAGATGCTGGCAAAATATCAAGGATGAGGTCTTCTTTTAGATGTTGGGAACCATTGCTGACAAAGCAGCTAGAGAACTGATTAAAGGGAGGGAGCAGAGAACTAAGAGGGGAAAAACGAGCAAGAATGGGACTTTAATGAGTCTATTCGGAGTGTTGTGAGGGCAGTCACCACACGACATGGTACCGGGCTATTCCCCGCAAAACTAGTTGAAAGCCTGAATAAAGGATCAAACGGATATTTATTGTCTCTTGATAGCCTTAGAGTAGCAATCAAGAGGGAGATATTAGGGAAAAGAGGGACCTAACTGCATTTTGGCATGCTGGAGGACATCTAATGCACAGATCTTTGACTAAATAGTTGTGATACTTTTAATATTCATTTGCAAGTTCATTGACTATTTACAATGTATATACTATGTCTGAGTCACTGCTCCAGTGAAGAAAAACAAAGTCACAGACAATATGGAACTTATATCTTGGAGCTGCCCAATCTAAAATGGCCGCGCCAGCTAACGGACACTTGAAATGAGCCTAGTCTGAATTGAGATGCTCTGTAAACGCAAAATACACACTTTTGATTTTAAAGACTTAGTCCAAAAAACTGAATGTACAACATCTCAGTAACAATTTTTCTATATTGATTACATGTTGAAAGCATAATATTTGAGACATAGCGGGTTTAATAAGATATACTATTAAAGTTAACTTCACCTGTTTCTTTTTGCCTATTTAATGTGGCTTAAGAAAAAATTTACATTTCATATGTGACTTGTACTTCTATTTCTATTGAGTAGCAAGGCTTATAAAGCAGTAAATAAATACATATAGTAATATAATACCTTGTAGGAATGAATGCTTTGGGGTAAAAAATGAAGTTGGGCAAGAAAATGGAGATGGTGGGGGCACTGAGGAAGTAATATTTGATTATCCAAAGTTGTAGCTAAATCTTAATTTCTAGGAAAACTGATTAGAACCTGTTCTTTCATTGTACTATCAACCAAAATTCAAAATGAGTACTCATAGGGAAACTGAGGGAATGAAAACAGTTGAAAGATTTTGTTCCTCCTTCTGTGATATTTGAACAATCTTATTTAGGCAAAAGTAATAAAGATTTTACAAATAGATTTTCCCCTTCCCTGTAGCAATTTGTAGCCAAATCATCCATTTTTATTCAATTTGAATAAAACAAAACAACCAGAGCTTCAAATCCCTCAAGGTTCTAGCTCAGTCCAAATAATAACTGCGTTTCCTGTATCTATAGAATAAATGCATGGTAGTGTAAATTTTGTTTAAAGTAGGCAGAGGCACTTAAAAAATCTCCCATTTTAAGGGTATTGCTATTACTGTAACAGGGTAATTTGAGCACCTCTCAAAAGCATAGTATGAAAACATAAGCCCAGATTAGAGAGTTCTTACCGGAGGGAAATGAAAGCAAACAAAAATTGAAGCCATGGAACTGTTGAAACTATAAAATACTGAACTTTGATCATCAGGAAGCCCTCGAAACGTCAGGTGCATGGGTCAGACAGAGCTGTTTATTAGATGATGGATTCCAACATACACAGGTGCCATACGTTCATTGCATTTTAATTAAATTTGACAATGGATGCAGTGTTTGAAGTTAGAACTATGAGATCTTGTACATAATTCAAGTGCTATATTTAGGGGACTCAAATCCAATAAAATAAATCATTACAATGTTTTTATTTCACATTTAGGAAACCCTAGGTATATCACAAATCATAATGTGCTGTTAACACCAAATCCCACGCATCAAAACCTTGGCATAGACCAAACCGTGGGAATTAGAACGGTTCCTACCACTTAGGAAAGAATTCTACTCTGTTTTTTTATTCCGAGATCTTGGATTTACATGAATCAAAGACATTAGATTTATTCCCTGTCTTGTCTCCTTCCTCAAGAGAAAAATTTTTAAAAGGCCAAAAAGTATTTCCTTTGTGTTCTAAAGTTATTTCCAGTTTTTCCTAGTGACTCTTAGAAATAAAAATGTGGCAAATGGCTCACTGGTCAGCTCCTGAGACAATGACTCATGTGTGCCAGACATTATTTCAGGTTCTATGGGAGCCTGGGGAAAGAATTTTGTTCCAGTCACTCCTATGTTATGCTTTTTAAAATGAGGTGGTAGCCAGAGTCCTCGAATGTCCTTGAATGAGAAGAATGCTTTCTGTCATATCTGTTTGCTGGGACTTGAAGACTTAAAAGCAATTGAAGTAATTCCTTCTACTCCCTGCATGTGGATGGCTTTGTGTATTTGAGGATGTGCTGGGAAGAAGAGAAGTATGACTTACTTCCCCATAACCACACATTGGTGTGCATCTCATTTCTTTAACTCACCTTCATCCACGTGTCTGCAAAAGTCGGCAGGGGTAGGATCTTCTCTCCAATCCAAATGCCAACAGAGAAAGCTCATAAGTCTGAAACAAACCTTCAAACATGAAGGTCATAACGAAATGTCATCAGAAAGGAAGTAAGTCCTTATAACAACAAAAACAAACACTGCTGGAAGATGCGAGAGGATAATAAGAATGTGCTCAACTAGAAAGCTGTTCATCAGCTTCCTTAATTTCCAGCTGTAGAAATATGCGGAAGGAAAAACCTCTCCCCCCACCCTATGAAGTGTAGGAAGACATCTATTTTGACTTTACAACCGAGGCAGGAGATGGGGGTGAGGGAGTGGGAGATGGGGGTGAGGGAGTGAGAAAGACTATAAACAGAAAGACTCTATAAACATTCAGAGACTCCTCACCAAACACATAACAAAATCCCCCACACACACACCCTTTCTCTCTCTCTGTGGTTTCCCATAGCTTGTACTATTCAAATGTAAATTGTTATGAAGGGAAGAGAAGTCCCCAATTTAAAGAAGGCCTAATTCTTCCAGAAGCACCCAAAGCTTCGCTGGGAAGCCATCTTTTAGGAGATATCTTACTGTTGGAGAAATGCATGTGTTCATTTCAGCTGTTGTTCGATTTGAAAGCAAGAAAATGAAAAATGCTTCCCGTGTACAGGTCCCGGGTTCAGTCCCTGGTACCACCCAAAAAAAAAAAAAGATCCTATAGTGATCACATCATTATAGCAGGAAGCGTAGGAAGATTGAGAGGGAGAGGTGATGGCTCTTTTGTCTGTTTTTTTAAATTATTATTGTTCTAATAATGATTAAAGTGATGAGTGCACAATGAAGTGATTATACCAAATATCATTGATTGTACACTTTGGATGGACTTATGCTTTATTAATATGTATCAATAAAATTGATTTGTTAAAAAAAAGAAAGAGAGCGAGATGTCCCCCAAGAAAAGCCCGTTTCTACAAACAGGCAAAGAACAAACACAGCATTCTTAACTGAAAAAATCTAAAGAGGATCTTGCATAATAAGTTGTGAACCTAATCCAAGAGTCAAACAATGTTGGCTCCAAAAGGTGACACTCTAAAATTTTCCTCCAACTGGTTTAGATCAAGAAGCAAATTTTCTCTCTGGTGCACTTGGGAAGTAAACACTGACTATCAGTCTCTTTCAAGAGCTGAATCATTTAGCCCCTGCATCTGACATGAGATTAGATCATTTGTTTGTTTCTGGGATATATTTTACCCTTGACTACAACTGGGAGTCACAATTTGTTCAAACCCTTTCTGGCAATTTCTGATTTGTTCAGACAAAGACCAGAAGCTTAACTCCTGCTGAATTAACCGGTTGGGTTATTACCAAGTTGGAACACAGCCAGAAGTCTGAGAACATACACCCCATATGCTGTTGGAACATAATATCTGCCTTCATAAAGGCTGTATCGTTCCAGGACCACTCTCACCCACCAGCTAGCTCCCTTTTTTTTTTTTTTTCCCCCTTTTTTGGAAATTAGTGATAAACCAGGTGAGCAGTTGGTTTCCATAATAATGAAAATATTTCGATATCCCCATTCTTCTAACAGTGATACCTCTACATTTACCAAACAACCAATCGAACAACAAATAACAAAGAGAGAAAGAAAGAAAAAGAGAAAGGAAAGAAGAAAGAAAGAAAGAAAAAAAAAAAAGAGAGAAAAAGAATAACCCAGAACCACCAACATCTGGGTGGACTGTTCTGACAAATCAGAAGTCACCCAAGGAGTTTCCATACTCAATTTAATTGAAGACTATGTTTAAATAATTCCTCTAGTTTGCATGGCATATCGCCATTTACTCAGGACATCCACATATATTATTTATTTGCTTGTCTGATACAATTAATCCTATTTTACATTGGAAGAAATCAAAGATTAGAGAGATTAGGTAATTTAAGAAAGATCACACAACCAGTACAAGCTGGAGCCAAGAATAGGAGTTGGTATTTCAGTCTTGGCCAACTACTCTTATTATGGCATCCAGAAGTTTTCGTTCCTTCTGGTTTTCATATGCCATTCATACGTATCTCACATTTCCAAGAGGATCCACAAATTTTTATGAACTCTATCCCAAAGTTATTTTGTGAAAAATTAATGCACTGCACTCAGTCATAACCACAGCAATGGTTCATGGCACAGTAAAATGCGCCACCTCCTTCTGTTCCACTCAGAAAACACATTGGAGTTGGTGGTGGACCAAATCATCTGTCTGGCATCTCTTCTCATGGGAAACCACCTTACTCCATAGATGGGAAGCACTTGGAGATATTCTTGGTTGTCACAGCTGGGAGAAGGGTAGCTACCAGCATCTAGTGAGTAGAGGCTAGGATGCCGCTGAGCATCCTACAATGCCCACGAGAGCGCCCACAACAGAGAGTTATCCTGTCCAGGCATGAATGCCATGGAGGATGCAAACCTCTGCTCCCTAGAATGCTGCTTAAGTCATGGGACCTTATGGGCCTGACGCTCTCCCCACCCTGCACCAAGGAAAGGCATGGGACCCAAGTTGGCCAACTGGAATTGCCTTTCCTCTGAGATTTTTAACGGGGCTGTTGGGAAAAGTGCTCCCTTTTTCTTTGAGATCAAAACCTGAGGCCAACATAAACTTAGCCTGAGAATGAAGACAAGGAGAGGCAAGCAGACCTGAGAGAGGTAGAGTATGAGAGAGAGAAAGACAAAGAGAGTTCTGAGAACCTCTTAGCCCTCTTAGACGTTTGAGCTAAGAGAATCTTAAAATTACATCTTTTTTGTAAAGGACTTTATTTTAGGAGTTTTGCTTAAGATGGTTTGCATTAGACTTAAAGATTTGCAAGCCAAATCATCTTGGTTAATACAGAGGCAGGTGAGTGAGTGTTATTATAAGAATACCTTGACTACATTCTAGCTATTATTTTTAAAAGCATGTATCATTCACCAGTGTCAGTATTTTAGCTACTATTTGTAACAAAAAGCAATGCATGCCATTGGTCAAAAGTAAAATTTCTTTCACGTATTCTGCCCCCTACCAGGGAGATGGCTCCCTCATCTGTTTTACTCATTGATTTTGCTCTTTGTTTTGTGCTCGTTGCTTTTGCTCATTATATGCTTGTTGTTTTTTGCTCATTGTCTGCTTGTTGTATGTTTGTTTTTTCTTTAGGAGGCACTGGGAACTGAACCCGGGACCTCCCATGTGGGAGGCAAACACGCAACTGCTAGAACCATATCCACTCCCCTCTTCTATGTATTTTTAACATAGGAATTACCAGAGTAACCAATTTATGGCTTTTCTTTTCTAAAAATATATTATTTATTTATTTATCTTTCAAAAGATACTTAGATTACATAAATGTTACATTAAAAAATATAGGGGGAAGAAGATGGGGCTCAAGCAATTTGGCTCCCATCTACCATATTGGAGGTCCAGGGTTTGATTCCTGGGGCCTCTGGTAAAGGCAATCTGGGCTGCATGGCAAGCTGGCCCAAGCAAGAGCTGGTGCAGCAAGATAATGCAACAAAAAAGACACAGAGGAGAAACAATAAGAGATGCAGCAGGTCAGGGGACTGAGGTAGCATAAGAGATTGAGCACCTCTCTCCCACTCTGGAAGGTCCCAGGATTGATTCCTGGTGCCACCTAAAGAGAAGACAAGCAGACACAGAAGAACACACAGTGAATGGACACAGAGAGCAGACAATTGGGGGGGGGGAGTAAATAAATCTTTTTTTAAAAATGTATATATATTTGGGATTCTCATATGCCCTGCTCCCTACACCTCCCACATTTTCACACATTAACAACATCTTTCATCAGTGTAGTATCTTCATTACAATTGATGAACATATTTTGGAGTATTGACACTAAGCATGAATTATAGTTTACATTGTAGTTTACACTCTATCCCACACAATTTTGTAGGTTATGGCAATTTATATAATGGCCTGTATCTGTTGTTGTAATGTCATTGAGGACAATTCCCAAGTCCCAAAAATGCCCCCATATTATATGTGTTTTTCCCTCTCCTTCCCCTCAGAACCTCCAGTGGCCACTGCCTCCACATCAATGATATAAGTTCTTACATTGCTAGAATCACAATAAGTCTGTAGTAGAATACCAGTAAGTTTACTTTAGTCCATAGTTTATTCCCCAGTCCTGAGGATTCTGGGATGGTGACACCCACTCCACCTCTAATTAAGAGGGAGCTTCAATCCCATAGGGCAAAAGGATGGGATTCTCTTGCTTGCAGTTGTAGACACTCTTGGTTTCTTGGGATGGTCATTGTCCATCAATCATCTCCTTGTTAGTTGTCCTGGGTGGGTCCAGTGAACTGGAGAGTAGGTGTTGCAGCTCCATTAAGATTCAGGACCCAGCTGGTACATGGTCAGCCAAAAGATTTAAGCCTCTTTTATGTACACCTATCAACTCTAGTACTAATTATAGGTTCAAATAGAAGAGGCAGAAGAGCCTTGTGTAGGGAAACCACAACTGAGTCCAATTTTGTCACACTGGGGACCATAAATTTCAAAAAAGGGCCTACTGGCAAGGTACCAAACTCCTGAGCTATCCGCCCTGGCTATAGTTTCTGGATGTCTCCAGAACTCTCAAGAGTTCTGCTATTTGAGGCAATATTTACCATGGTAGTCAAAGAGATCCTGCTGAGTTGTGCATATATGTAATCTCTGGAATGACCTCCCAACTCACTCTGAAGACTCTTAGCCATATAAACTCATTTGTCTTTACCTTTTCCCCCTTTGGGTCAAGGTGTTTCTCCAGTTGCATTGCTAGTTGGTGCTTTGTAGTAATCCCTTGGTGCCAGGGAGGCTCATCCCTGGGAGTCAGGTCCCATGCTGACTCCTGGGGATACATTTTGCTGGGGGGAAGGTAAGCATTTATATGTTGAGTTTGGCTTAGAGAGAGCCCACATTTGAGTAAGAAGGAGACTCTCAGGAAGTAATTCTTAGGCACCCTATAATACTAAGTTAAGTTTCAATTTCAAAAGTAAAGGTTCATAGGTACAGTCATCAATATCAAGGGCCCATCAATAGACCATCCTCCTTCACTAGATACATTGCCCCTGTATCCAGGGGTTTCTTGCTCTTCCATTAGAGAAGGTGGCAGAGCTCCCCAGTACAGTAATTGGATATTCTTTCGGTTATTGTGTGAATCTCTACGTACTGTGACAATGCCCCATGAACACTTCAACATATTTATATGCCTTATATATATGCCCCAGGTAAACCTCCTCCCATGTATCCCCCATCACTGACACCCCACACCAATGACCCTCCCCTGTCACAGTTGTAACCCTTCTGTGATCCAAAACATCTTAAAAAATGAAGCCAACAAAATAACAAAATATAATTAATAAGAAAATGAAATAATCATGATAGTTTAAAAAATAACAAATAAAATATAATTTTTTAAAAAAATTTGGAATAATAAAAAATAAATTAAAAATATAAAATTAAATAAAAATGTTTTGACATTTTGTCTCTCATCACTGTAAAATCTGTTGTTTTGTATGTGCAGTGATATTTTCTTCCATTTATTCCCACAATATCTTATTTTTTACATTTTGTCTTCAAAGAAGTTTTAGGTTACAGAAAAGTGACATACAGAATGTAGGAGATTCGCAGACACCCAACATCCTCCCCCTTTTCCCTTTCCCCTAATAACATTTTATATGTGGATGATATATTTGTTATAATTGATGTACAAATATTGAAACATAGCTATTAACCATCATCAATGGATAACATTATGGATTACATTTTGAACCATATACTTTTATAAATTTTGATGACATTTAACATGGCCTGCATCTGTCACTGCAAGATCATGTTGAACACTTCCATAGCCCCCCAAATGGCCCCTGTTCCATGTATTCTGTTCCTCCCTCCCCTCCCCTCAGGGCCTACAGCAACACCAGGCTTCCCTCCTTGAAGAACAAGATTCATTGTAACTTGCAACAATGAGGGCTTGACATATCAGCCTGTCCTTCCCCATGACGCATTGCCTAAGCTCTCAAGAGACTCCCACCCCTCTATCTGAGAGCATAGCAGGCCTCCCCAGGATGGGAGTCCACCACCTTCCCACTCCGTGTGTGGTCTCCACCCACTGATACAACACACTCTGATAAGATGGACACTCACACACTCCCTGGAAGCCTGCCTTATGGTTTTTCTTTAGCCAGACAGGGAAGAGCCAAACTAAAGATCTAGTCATTGAAATAATCTGAAGAGTTACAAATGCCAATTTGACTATGACCAAATAATAGTCAATATTTTATATTAATAGTTTCATTCCATAGGAGATGAGATTGAACATTAGATGTCCAGGGATTTCCAAGCATCCTCTTCCAGACATTTCATGCTATCTCCAGTGGGATGGCTAAGATGCATATCAGGCTCAATCTGCCTGGAGAGGAGGGACCCAGGGAGAGGAGAAAAGACTTCCTCAGTTGTGGACATCCCCACAATAACCTACAAAGCCCCCTCCCTTTCTGCCCCTCTGCCCACAACTCCCTACCACCACCACTACCACCTGTCCAAACCTCATCTTGAGGTTCCTCCCCTTCACCCACTCCTCTCCAGCCATTTGGGACTCTTTCCTGTTCCTGGAATAATGCCTGGCAGGTTCTAGCCTCAGGGCCTTTGCCCTTGCTGTGACTTCTTCCTGGAATGCTCTTTCCACACAGGCCCCAGGGCTATGGTCTAAAGTTCTGCTTTGTACAGTAGCTTCCTCTGATGTCTCTACCATTAGGACCCCACACCCGCCTTCATCACTTTCTGGAATGCTCATCCCCATAGGATATGCAATATGCTTTACCTATTCATTCATTTCTTTTCTCCTCTGCTGAAATGCAAGGCCCCTGGCAGCATGAGCTGCAACAATTTTGATCCCTGCTATATCTCCAGCACCCGTATCAGTCTATAACTTATAATAGGTAATCAATGAAAATATTGGTTGGATAAAATGAATGAATAAGGAATGAATGATTACTTATTAAATGCAGAACAGAACAATTCCAAATATCAATTTACAATTCCAAATATCAATTTTCTCCCAAGGAGGTCTGTACTCAGAGAAGTGGGACAAATTATATTCTTGTAAATGTTCTTTGCCTTCAATTTCATTTCATCAGTTCTTCTAAACACCTTAAATTTTTTTCTCAGAATTTTGTCTCTCTCTTGCTTTTTTATCAACAGCTCTCCTTATCTGGCCAGAGCTCCTTTACCAGCAACTGATAAGCAGGAGGGCTTGCTGTCCCAAGGCTATAGACAAGATTCTACTTGCTGAGGCTGAATCAGAAAAAAAATAAAATTAAAAAAGAGCATCTACATGACCACGCCTACAGGAAGATGCGGGCTTCTCCCAAGTCAGGGCTGTGCTTGGATCTTCGTTTCCTCTTTCAGGAATGAACGTACAAACGTTCCACCCCTTCATTCCTGGCCACGCACTATCACAGACACACACACAAGGACCGCCCCCCCATCCACTAACGCTTTCTTTATGTCCTCTGCCTGCTGAGCCCACTGATACCAATATAAGTATCAAACGGTGCAACAGATATGAAAACAAAATAACAACAACAAAAAACCACAACAAGGCTCCTGTTGGCACACCTTTCAAAGTAACAGCAGTGATGAGAAATTTCAGAAGAAATTTGGGTGCCAAGCAAGGAGGTTGAAACTCAAGCTTTGATGCGCCAGCAACTGGGGATAATACTTGTCAAATCTGGGGACCCTCTGGGGAGCCAAGCGCAGCAGCAATCCTGCTTCCCTGGCTCTTTCTGGCATGGACTCTAGTGGAGGAGGCGGCGCTCAGGATACTGGGAGCCAGGAAGGCATTTGCATGACGCTCGGGAGAGCATCAAGCCCATGATCTCAGATCAGCCAACCAGGGAGCACATTCCCAGCTCAGACCTTTTGTCCCCTGTCCCAACCCTCCTCGTGGGATACGAAGACACACGCGTCCGGCCCTTCGGAGCTTTATTTATTAAGTGAAAGCTTTCCAGTTCTGTCCATTTCTTCTGTGGATTCAGACTGAGCGCATCAGTGCCACCCCATGAGGCTGGCTGCCTCCGTCTGGCTCGTAGACCGGTGCGGGGCACAGACAGTGGGAACCAGGCACAGCAAAGAAGGGCGATCAGGGTGAACCCAGGTGATGAGGAACCACCAAACGGGACACCCAGGAAGGGGGGTGGGGGCGGCTTCCCAGGGGAAGCAAATCTGGATTCCCACCCTGTGTCTGTTGGGGTTCGCTGAGGGAAACGGGGGAGGCTATTCCAAAGGTCCGGCAAGCAGAGACATAGAGCACGGCAGGGACAAGATGGAAAAAGAAGGCGCTGGAAGAGAAAGCAGCCGGAACGGGCGGAGCTCGGACTCCAGTTAGGGAACTTGGACAGTGAGTTGCAGTGGGGTAACCGGTGAGAGGCTTTAGCCGAGCCCGGAAATGGCCAATGGGCATTGTGTTTCAGCGTGTGGGGAATAGGCTGGAGGAGCAAAACCAGATGCCCAAACAATCCACCCTGTGGTCCAGGATTTGCAGTTTCATTAACGTGTAGATTGCATTGTAGTTGTTTTATTTTTGTCTTTTTTTTTTTTTTAAAGATTTATTTATTTATTTAATTCTCCCCCCTCCCCTGGTTGTCTATTCTTGGTGTCTATTTGCTGCTCTTGTTTCTTTGTCGCTTCTGTTGTCGTCAGCTGCACGGGAAGTGTGGGCGGCGCCATTCCTGGGCAGGCTGCTCTTTCTTTTCACGCTGGGCGGCTTTCCTCACGGGCGCACTCCTTGCGCGTGGCCCCACGCGGGGGACACCCTTGCGTGGCACGGCACTCCTTGCGCGCATCAGCGCTGCACATGGCCAGCTCCACACCGGTCAAGGAGGCCCAGGGTTTGAACCGCGGACCTCCCATGTGGTAGACGGATGCCCTAACCACTGGGCCAAAGTCCGTTTCCCCTATTTTTGTCTTTTTAAAAATCATGTTTTCTGATTTTTCAATAGTAAACACAAATTATTATAGAATTGAGGGGGGGGAACTTGGCCTTCTTTTTCATGTGGTGGGGAGCAGGAATAGGACTTTGATGAGGAAAATGACACACCCTTAAAGGACACTCCTCCTCCTCGGTTGAGGCATGTTATATAGTCTAGAGTTGAAGGGGACCTCTGGAATTGCACACAGACCTAGCAATAACTAGGGGGTGTCTTCCTGGGCCCCAGGTATTTCATGAGTTAGCTCAATTCCCTTCAACAGTTCTACTAGGTTGGATTATTGTTCCCATTTTACCAGTGAAGAAACTGAGGCTCAGTGAAGGTCAAGGCCACATAGTCAATTGTCAGAAGTGCCGTTCTTTATGCCAAAAGTTGATGTTGATAGTGACCTGCCATTAATCTCATTCCTTTATCTTTTTTAAAAGATTTATTTTTATTTATTCTCCCCCCTTCCCCTTCTCCCACCCTGCTGTTTCTGCTGTCCATGTTGCCTTCTTTTCTCATTTTCTCTCCTCTAGGATTCACCAGGATTCAATCCTGGAGACCTCTGACTGGGAGAGAAAATGATTCCTTGTCAATTGCGCCACCTCAGTTTCTGCAGCGCTTCACCTTGACTCTGCCCTTGTCTCTCTTTTGATGCATCATCATCTTGCTGCGGGACTCACTTGTGCGGGGCACTGGCTCACCACGCAGGGATTTGTGCGGGCACTCATGCAGGCACTAGCTTACCATGTGGGCACTGGCTTGCTGGGTAGGCACACTTTTCTTCTTTTTCACCTGGAGGCCCCAGAGATCGAACCCAGGTCCTCCCATATGGTAGGCAGAAGCTCTATCAGTAGACCCACATCCGCTTTCCTCCTTCATCTTTTGTCATCGTTATTCTTCATCACAACGTTGTTTTCATCCACATCTGTGTATTTGTGTGTATGCATGTATGTGTTCACGGATGTTCTGTGTGTTTGTGCACGCACGTGTGTGCCTCACAGGCCTTCTGTGTGTTTGTGTCTGCACGGGTGTGCTCACGGCCCCTCTGTGTGGGGTGCTCTGGACCTCCCTGTCATCTTCACGGTTCACTGGGACTTAGTTGACAGAATGGCAGCTGCAGGGCCCTATGGAAATGGATTTGTATCTGAGCGTTGCTTCGGGCTTGCTGTATGACCTTGAGCGGGTCACTTAGCCTCTGCGTCTCAGTCTCCCCATCTGTAAAATGGGGTGATAAAAGTACCTGCCCCGCAGGGTTCTTGGGAAAATTGCAGGATGTGAGGTGTATGAAGTGCTTGGCACAGTGCTTCGCTCTCAATAAATGTCATCTTTTTTTTTTCCACAAAAAGGATGAGGAAAAGTTTGACAAGAGGTTAATTAAAATTAGAAGGCTTCTTACCACTTGACCCAGCAATTTCAGAGTTAGAAATCTGTGGATGTGCTCCAACTGGACTAATAGTGAACACAGCCAGGGCGACCATCCTGGTTCAAACATAGAAGGGTTTCCATGCCTGCTGATCAGCGTGGGGCTTCTCCCCGCCATGTCCCCCAGCCACCCTGGCTGTCTTGGCACTGCTGGGAATCATCTGGGCTTCCCCAGGATCCAGCAACTAAAGGGTTCACACCTGCTAGTGGAGACCTCAGGGACCCCAGCTGTCAGCTTCCCATAGGTTGGCCCAGCCTCTGCTCCCAAGTCCAGAGACATTTCCCTGTGCGGTTTGCTCATTTGCTTGTTGTTTTATTTATTCTCTTTTTATGGCACAAAGCTGAAAACAACTTAGAAGCTTTGTAATAGGGAACTGGTTAAATAAATTACAAACTATCCATCTTCTCCAATATCATGCTGCCTTAAAAAAAGAATGAGCTAGCATGAATACTAGACACTAACGACAGCCAAGACAGATCATTCAGTGACAAAGGCAGGCTGTCAAAGTGTATGTATTAAATAATCTCATGTGTGCAAAATAAAGTGAACATTTACGGGTGAATAAATCTATATAAAACATGGGATGCACTTAGACT
Organism: Dasypus novemcinctus; assembly: GCF_030445035.2. Taxonomy (NCBI): domain Eukaryota; kingdom Metazoa; phylum Chordata; class Mammalia; order Cingulata; family Dasypodidae; genus Dasypus; species Dasypus novemcinctus. The sequence continues at coordinate 57,498,712 of NC_080696.1, read as the reverse complement.
GTACATAGCACGCAACTTACATCATTTGTTATTACTTAGAAAGAGTAAACATTACCAGAACAAAGATTCTGTCTTCCAATTTGGTCATGTATAAAAAAATTTTAAATATATCCCAAATATATGCATCTGCTTTATAGATAGACCTTATAGAGAGAGAGCCTGTCCCATATTAGACCCTGTTGGCAATTACCTCAGGGAAGTGTTGGATATTCAGATGCCCAGACAGCTTTTTTGCTGTTCTGTTTAAAATGTTTGGTTCTAAGTACATGTTACTATTATTGTTGTTGATGTTCTTATTTTGTAATGGGAAGACTTGCAACAGCAGAACGAGGAACACCTTGGCAGGAGTGGCTGCGTGGCGCCTCTAGCAGCCCTGTGTGTCTTGCGTCCTGCGACACTCGGAGGCTGGGACGCGTGCAGGAAGTACAGGGTTAGTACCCCTTCCTGGGCAGCCTGCTGCCAATGCCCACTGTCATGCAATTAGGCTAATTAAGCAATTAGTTCACAATTGGCAGCAGACACCTGCTCTCAAAGGTGACAGCTTCAGGAGGTGGAGGAGGCAAAGTGAGAAGAGCAGCTGATCGTGGAGACTTGAATTGCAACCTTGGGTGAACAAGGGCAGATAAGCATTTTTTTTTTAAAAAAAGGAGCATCTCTTCAATCATTGAATCAGTATGATTGGATTCATTCGGTGTGAGAAGCTCTGTACCATTCATTCCTTGGGAACTGAGGAGTGAGCCCTCACAGAGCTTACAGGCTGGTGGAAATAAGTCTATTGAACTGGTATTAGCAATCTTAAAATAGACAATAATAATGACTGATGTTTATTCAACACCTAATATATGCCAGGCACTGATCTAAGGCTTTTCCAACGTTAATTTGTTCAACCCCCACCATACCCTAATGAGATATAAACTACTATATCTAGTTCTCTGAGTCTGGGACACAAATGTTTTGCCTCATGACTAGGATTGCCAGATTTAGCAAACAAAAAATACAAGACTCCAAGGAGAACCAGCAAGATGGCTGCAGAGTAAGGCGCTCTTAGAGTCAGCCCCTGCTACAGGGCAGTTAGCAAACACCCAGAGCTCTCTGGAGCTAGCTGAAGCACCTGTTTGGGGGCTCCAGGAGGCCAGAAGAACATCCTGCCATATCCTTGAAGGAATGGAAGGAGGAGACTGTCCAAACACAGAGAAGACTCCTAAGTAGAGGTTCCACGCTCCAGAGGCCAATCCTCCACTAGAGGCACAAGCTGCCTCGGAAGCTGTTCTGCGGCTGGAATTGAAAGCTCCACTCCCCAAAAATGGGGGAGAGGGAGACAGTTGGACACCAACTTCAGCTACTGATGAGTAAATTCAGTGGGCTAAAGTAGAATCCTGAGAACAGCTAAAGTTTGAAAGTTTCCAAGTCAGAGTCCGGGAGCCACCATCATAACTCTGCACCTGGCACGAGGGGAAGTGGGGCGGACTGAAAATCCCAGTGCTAGTGGGGACTGGCTTCTTTCCATCCAGATGAGATTGCAGCTCTAGCCTAGGCCCCAGCCCCGCCTCTGGCAGAGAGGAAGCTGCAGGAACCTGCGCCAACCTCTCCTGGAAATTACCGGCCAAGCTGCGGAGGCCAGTGATTATCCTACTTTGGTGGCATGAGCCGCCCAAGAAGCTGTTCTGTGGCTGAAATTGGAAGCTCCATTTCCCAAAAACAGGGGAGGAGGAGATTGTTGGATGCCGATTTTGGCTACTGATTGGTAGACTCAGCTGGCTAAGATATAACCCTGGGAACATTGGGGTGTGAATTTGCCCAAGTCAGAAAGAGTCAGGTGGCTGCTGTTTTGACTCCACCCCCAGCATGAGGGGAGGCTGGGCTGACTGAAAATCACAGGGAAGGTAGGAACCAGTTTCTTTCACCCAGATTGGCCTGCAGCCCTAGCCTAGGCTTCAACCCCACCTCTGACAGGGAGGGGGTGGGCGGGCCCTGTATCAACCTATCCAGGTAGCTACGGGTGCCTTTGGCTGGCACAGAATGAATAATCAGAAGTCTACCAGGGCAACTGTGGTCATCTTGGACTCGCACTGCATAGATTGCTGCCCACACCAGCAGCTCCATCTCCACCCCAGGCAGGGAAGAAAGGGGCAAGAAGCGTCATCAGTCTCTCTGGGAAACTACAGTCTAGGCCTCCACAACTTGGATTATTCCACACAGCTGTGACTCTCTCCCTACCCCTGGCAAAGGAGAAAGTTGGGAGAAGCGTCATTGGTCCCTGGAACAATGAGGGCAGTTTGAGCCTCCACAGTTTATAGCACCAATTACAACCTTGGCTCTAACTGCACAACCAGCAAGGGAGAAAGGGCAGACAATTCTAAACTAAAGAGAAAAACTGCACCCAGATGCAGTTTTATAATCCAGATGCCAAGACACCAACAAAAAATTACAATCCATACCAAGAAATCGGAAACTATGGCCCAATTTATGGAACAAGATAAGCCTCCAGATGACATAAAGGACTTGAGACAACTAATCATAGATATTCAAACAAATCTCCTTAATAAATTCAATGAGATGGCTAAAGAGATTAAGGATATTAAGAAGACAATGGATGAGCACAAAGAAGAATTTGAAAGCATACATAGAAAAATAAAAGATCTTATGGGAATGAAAGGTGCAATAAATGAAATTTTAAAAACATTGGAAGAAATAGCCTATGAAAGTGAACATACAAAAGAACAGATGAAGAAAAGAATGGAAAAAATTGAACAAGGTCTCAGGGAATTAAATGAAAGCAAAAGGCATGCAAACATATGCATCATGGGTGTCCCAGAAGAAGAAAAGGGAAAAGGGGAAGAAGGAATATTTGAAGAAATAATGGTAGAAAATTTCCCAATCCTATTGAAGGACGTAGCTATCCATGTTCAAGAAGCACAATGTACTTCCATCTGAAAAAATCCAAATAGACCAACTCTGGGACACATACTCCTCAGAATGTCAAATGCCAAATCCAAAGAGAATTCTGAGAATAGCATGAGAAAAGCAATGCATCACATATAAGGAATACCCAATAAAATTAAGTGCTAAGATTTCTCACCAGAAACCATCAAGGCAAGAAGACAGTGTTCTGATATACTTGATACTACAAAGAAAAACTTCCAGCCAAGAATATTATATCCAGCAAGACTGACTTTCAAAAATGAGGGTGAGTTTAGAATATTCACAGATGAACTGAGAGAATTTCTAAGCAAGAGACCAGAATTTCAGGAAATACTAAACGGTGTGCTAGAGCCTGAAAAGAAAATACAAGAGAGAGAGGCCTGAAAGAGAGTCTGGAAATGAAGATTATATCAATAAAAGTAAGTAAAAATGTCAAAAGAATGATGAAAATAAAATATGACAGTAAAACTCAAATAGGAATAAACTTAACCAATGATGTAAAGTACTTGTATTCAGAAAACTGCAACTCAATGTTAAAAGAAATTTTTAAAAGACCTAAAAAACTGGAAGAACATTCCATGCTCATTGATTGGAAGACTAAATATCATTAAGATGTCAATTCTACTCAAATTGATATACAGATTCAATGCAATCCCAATAAAAATTCCATCAGCATTAAAAAAAAAATTGAAAACACAATCATCAAATTTATTGGGAAGGGTAAGGGGTCCTGAATAGCCAGAAACATCAGAAAAAGGAAAAGCAAACCCTCATCCCCAGACTTTAAATCATATTACCTAGCTATAGTGGTAAAAACAGCATGGTACTGGCATAAAGACAGACACATAGACCAATGGAACCAAATTAATGGTTCAGAAACAGACCCTCACCTATATGGTCAAGTGATTTTTGACTAGCCTGTCAAACCCACACAGCTCAGACAGAACAGTCCATTCAACAAATGGTGCTGAAAGAATTGAACATCCATAGCTGAAAGAAGGAAAGAAAACTGCTATCTCACACCTTATCCAAAAATTAACTCAAAATGGGCAAAAACCTAAAAATAAAAGCAAGAACCATAAAACTTCTAGAAGAAGTTGAAGGAAAATACCTTCAAGACCTGGTGGTAGGGAAGTGGACTTGGCCCAGTGGTTAGGGCATCCATCTACCACATGGGAGGTCTGCGGTTCAAACCCCGGGCCTCCTTGACCCCTGTGGAGCTGGCCCATGCAGAGTGCTGAGGCGCACAAGGAGTGCCATACCACGCAGGGGTGTCCCCCACGTAGGGGAGCCCCACACACAAGAAGTGCGCCCCATAAGGAGAGCCACCCAGCACAAAAGAAAGTGCAGCCTGCCCAAGAATGGCGCTGCACACATGGAGAGCTGACACAACAAGATGACACAACAAAAAGAAACACAGATTCCCGTGCCACTAGCAACAACAGAAGTGGACAAAGAAGAAGACACAGCAAATAGACACAGAGAACAGACAACTGGGGCGGGGGGATGAGGGGAGAGAAGAGAAATAAATAAATAAATAAATCTTTAAAAAAAAGTGGTAGGTGGTGGATTCTTAAAGGAGGTAAGAGGAGGACTGAGATTGACTACTGATATTTAATGTATGTAGAAGTTTTAATTAGCTTTACTGTAAAACTGTGGAAATGTATAGAGTGGATGGTAACACATAGTGAGTAACAGCTAGTTTATAAATGGGGATGTGACTGAAAATGGTAGTCTAGGTATGTAAATGCCAACTGACAGAATGCTAGAGAATAATCTAGGAACGGAATAGCACAGTAAACCAAGAGGTGGATGAGAATTGTGGTTGATGATACAAATGCAAGAGTGTCCTTTGTGAGCTAGAGCAAATGTACATCACTACTGCAGGGTGTTGGGAATATGGAGAAACATGGGAAAAATACAGCTGGAGTGACTTATGGACTGTGGTTAGCAGTAATAATATAATATTCTTGCATCTATGTGAAAGATGCACTGTGTTGATAATAAGGCAGTATGGCAAATGTGAGCCAAATGTACACTATGGACATGGTAACTAACAATCAGATGATATTATCCTATCTGTAACAAACGTTCCACCATAGTGCAGTGAGTTGATGGAGGAGTGTTGTTTCGGAATTCTGCACATGTGCATGATTGTTTTATAAGTATACAACTTCTGGCATAAAAAAATATATTTAAAAAATAATCATAGGGTGGGTTGGGGGGAAAACATACCAAATGTAAGGTAAGGACTATGATTAGTAGTTAAGATTTTGACAATACTCTTTCATAATTTATAACAAGCATCTCACAACAATGCAAGGTGTTGGTGGAAGTTTGATGTATGGAACCCCTGTATGATGTTATGCATGTTTGCTTTGTAAGTTCACAACTTTTACTATACACTTAATTGTTTATGTATGTTCACATATAAATGATATAAATATAATAATAATAGGAAATGTTGGGGGGAAAATACTTTGGTTAGTAGTAATATTTTGACAATGCTCTTTAATCGTTAGTTAAGAAGGTTTAACAATAATGCAAGTTATTGGCAGTAGGGTGAGTTATGAGAGTCCTGTATGATGCTATATATGTTTGTTCCGTAAAGTTCACAACTGTTATTTTACACTTATTGTTTATGTATGAGTAATATACTTCAATAAATTAATTTTAAAAATCAATAGTAAAAAAAAGAAAATACAAGACTCCAAATTAAATTAGAAATTTGGATAAATAATGAATAATTTTGGTATAGGAATGTCCCAAATAGTATGTCCCAAATGGGACATCCTTATCTAAAAAGTTATTCATTGTTTATTTGAAATTCAAACTTAACTGAACATCCTATGTTTAATCTGGCAACACACTTATAATACCTCTGAAATTCATATAAGTCCTCGAAGGGATGGACTATTTATAATTGATAATATTTTTTTTCTTAATGAACATAATAAAAGGCTGCATTTTCTTGCTTTCAGTGGCTTCTTGGATTGGTTGGACTGTAATACTAGTGTCCCCACTTCATTGACAAGGAGACCGAAGCTCACAGACATGAACTCTCCCAGGCCACAAAGCTGGTGGCACAGCCAGGATTTGAACATGGGCAGGCTGCACGGGTGTGCTGGTAGCCCCTCCATGCACGTTTGACTGCTGCGCTTCTAACTAAGGAGCCGCCTTCCCAAAGTCAAAGGTCAGTTGACCCTGGGTCATTAGCAACCACTTGGCTTCATTTCTGCTTTCCCTCTTCTTTTCCTCAAGATCATTTTTGGGTCTGTGTCTTTAGGTATTTGGCCATGGAGAGCTGGAATTCAAGTTCAAGTCAAAGATTGCAGAGCCTTGACTTTGTGAGCTTCTCTGCTATTAGTCAATGATGTCCCATAAAGAGTGCCCACAAGCTTCACACGGGATTCAAGTGCTGCCAGAGCCTACAAGTCCGCCCAGAGCAAGCCCTCGGTCAGAGTGGGCCACGTGGTCCTACTTCAGCCCGTGAGGCAGTGTGGTAAGAAAATCCTCTTCTGGGCTCAAATGCCAGCATTCATTCAATCAACAAATATTTTTTAGGGCCTCGTATACATCAGACACTGTTCTAGAACTTGAGATACAGTAAGGAACAAAACAAAAATAAAAATCCTTGCCCTCATGGTGTTCAACCATACAGAGATAAAGAGTATAAATAAACATATTATACAGTATGTTAGAGGTGATAAATACTATGGAAAAAAATAAAACCAGTAGGGGAGGGAAATAGGAAGCGATGGGGAGTTAACAATTTTAGATGGGAGGGAGGTCAGGAAAGTTCTCAACAGGAAGGCGATATTTGAGCAAAGCCTTGAAGGAAGAGAAAGAGGGAGCCAGGCAGAGACCTTAGGGGAGAGCAGCCCCTGCGGAGGCAGAGTGCAAAGGCCCTGAGGCTGGCGCATGTCTGGGAAGTCTGAGGACACCAGTGCAGCAGGTGTAGGGTGAGTGAGAGGGAAAGTAAGAGTAGCTGAAATCAGATGGTCAGTGGGAAGGACAGAATCACCACCACCAGCTACACGGACTGGGTTTTTGCCCTGAAGGAGGTGGGAAACCTGTTAACTATATGTTCCTGGGCAGATGAACTGAGCTCTCTAAGCTTTGCAGACGTGAAATGGAGATGATAATAGAACCTTCCTTGTGGAGTAGTTGGATGAATTAACCAAGAATTACAAACAACTGACAAGGTGCCTTCCAGCCACCTTGTTGTTGTGTCCATTATTGTTGTAGAAACACCCAACTTCTTTGTACCTTAACAAGCACATAGTTTTGTTCGTGGGCCCAAATGAGAGTGTGTATTTCTAGATGGCCCAGATAGATTTGAAAGACTTTTAATATCCTGGTTGAGTCGTTTGTCCCTTTAGTCACTTGGCAAACACTTCCTGTATGCCTCCTTGAGTCATGTTCCATACAGGGTGCCCGGTATCTGAGAATGAAAAAACAACTCCTCGGTCTCAGGAGTTAAATCTAGAGCTTGGCTGTGAATGGTAGTAGCCTGTAGAGCTGCCTTGTTCAGTGTCCTTTTGTGGTCCCTCTGGTCCATGCAGGGCTTTCGAAAATCTGAAACAGTTGCCAAATTTAAGAAAAGAGACATTTAAAAACAAGTCCAGATTCCTACTTCTCTTGAAAAATCTAGAGCTCAGCTGCATGTGGCCACCACCAGCCAGACCAGACCAGCAGTTGCACCCCCAGACCCAGCACAAGCTCCACAGGTCACATAGGTGCCTGAAGTTCACCCCCAGCCCCCTGTGGTCACCTTTCAACCTTCTGTGGACGTGGCCTAGCTTCAGCCTTCATGTTTTGACTCTGGAAAAATGCTACGGGAGAGGTAAGGTGGACTCTACTGGAGAAATCCAGAAGGTCTTCATGGCAGATGCAACGCTTGAGCTGGGACTCATCAGAGATGTCAGCCAGGAAGGCAAAAGCAGAGGAACCAGCTTGTGCAAAGGCAGAGGGACAGACAAGGCTCCTGTGCTGTTTGTTTCATTTGTCATTTCTCAAGAATGCCTACTCAGGTGAAGAAATGTTCTAAGGCAGTACCTTCCATGAGCGCCAGGGGAAAGTGGCCATCGGTTTGCTAATAAAAACACAAATGGGAAAAGTGTATACAGTAGGAGTGCACCTTGTATAAGTGTTAGAAGCAGGAGGGCACAGGCTTTATTTTCAGGGGAGGGAGTACCTGGCTTAGTGTGGCTTTAAGCTGTGTGTACGGAGGTTAAAGCCAGCACCTGAGGCTGAGGGTGAGGATTCCCCCTGACCTGGATCTAAACCCGCAACTTACCAGTTGGAGAAATTTGAACAATTTATCCTTTCTGAGTTTCAGTATTGGAAAATGGGAAGGATGATAGTCATTGTAGTAGAATAAGAGCCAACATTTATTGGGTGCTTATTGTGTGCCAGGCACAGTACAATGAGTGTGACAGGTATTATCTCCCTCCTCTTCCCTTATAGCCATCCAAAGTATTGTCTTTTTTTTTTTCCTTTTTTTATTATTATTTTTAAAGATACATAAATCACACAAAGGATATATTGTCTTGACATCTAATGCAAAACCAGGTATTCTGTCTCCAGAGCCCACACTCTTCAATGTTGTATATCACGACCTTTTAAATAATTAGAAATTAAATGTCTATAAGCACCCTGAAGCAGAGACTAGGATTTTTTTTTTTTGGTAACATATATATATAAAACAAGATCTGTCACTTTAACCTTTTTTTTTTTAAGATTTATTTATTTATTTAACACTGCCCCTGGTTGTCTGTTCTTGGTGTCTATTTGCTGCGTCTTGTTTCTTTGTCCGCTTCTGTTGTCGTCAGCAGCGCGGGAAGTGTGGGCGGCGCCATTCCTGGGCAGCCTGCACTTTCTTTCGCGCTGGGCGGCTTTCCTCATGGGCGCACTCCTTGCGCGTGGGGCTCCCCCACGCGGGGGACACCCTTGCATGGCAGGGCACTCCTTGCGCGCATCAGCACTGCGCATGGCCAGCTCCACACGGGTCAAGGAAGCCCCGGGTTTGAACCGCGGGCCTCCCATGTGGTAGACGGACGCCCTAACCACTGGGCCAAAGTCCGTTTCCCACTTTAACCATTTTTAAGTGTGCAATTCAGTGGCATTAATTGCAGGTACAATGTTGTGCTATCACCACCATCCATTACCAAAACTTTTTCATCACTCCATACAGCAACTCTGTAGCTATTAAGCAAAAACTTCCCATTTCCCCTCATCCCCCAGCCCCTGGTAACCTTTAATCTACTTTCTGATCTACTTTCTGTCTTTATGAATTTACTTATTCTAGATATTTCATGTAAGTGGAATCACAGAAGTCTCCTTATGTGTCTGGCTTATTTCACTCAGCATGTGTTCTAGGTTCATGCATGTTGTAGCATGCATCGGCACTTCATTCCTTTTTATGGCTGAGTGATAGTCCATTCTATGTCTATGCAACATTTTGTTTATCCATTCATCTGTTGATGGACACTGGTGTTGTTTCTACCTTTTGGCTATTACAAGTAATGCTGGTAGGAACATAGTTGTACAAGTATCTATTTGAATGCCTGTTTGCAAGTCTTTAGGGTACACACCTAGGAGGGGAATTGCTGGGCCATATGGTAAATTCTACGTTTAACTTGTTGAGGAACTAGGGACATGGTTTTAATCACTGACATCTGCATCCCCTGTTCCCTGGACAGGGTCTGGCACAGTGCACGATCTAGTAAGTGCTTTCTGGGAGAAATGAATACAGCATACCCAGCTCTGGGGCCATATGAGTTCAGGAACTGGTGGCTGCCCTCATGGCGACACCACTGCAGTTCTTTGAAGAACGGCTGGGAAACGTCTGCAGGAGCCTCATGCCTGCTCCATGTTACATGTGCCAGTTCAACCCAGCTTGTCAACTTGTCTGGCAGCTGGCGTGTAATTTAAAATAACAAAACTCAGAGGAGGCCCTGAAATAAGCACCCAAGTCCTCTTCTGTTGCTGGAGTATATTCCTCCAACGACAATCAGGAAACATCACCTCTGAGGGCAAGATGCAGGGTGGAGATAATTTCAAAAGTCAGAGTGATAAAAATAAATACAATTTAAAAGTATGTATATACGCACACATATATAAAGTAAGTCGAGATGAGTCTAAAATCACATGAACTAAGCTATGCTTGAAAATCCCTTGGAACTAAATCTCCCATGATGATGAATGTATATGGCCTGAGCTGTGCAGCTCAGGGGTCACTTTTATGCACATTTAAGTTTGAGGATCCTCTGAGCTGGGCTAAAGAAATGAGGAAAAAGACCCCCTCTGTGCCAGTGTACATGTAGGTATGATTTTAAGACAACTGTCATGTCCCAGCAGTAAATAATGGATGGTGGAAAAGTCAAAGCAGCTTTGCTTGCTGTGGGTTCACTTCCATGTGCTCTAACATTGTCTTTCAATCTTAATATGCCTTCACTGATTTGTTTGCAGTCGTGAGAATTAAATGGAGTATATATCTGTTTGTGTATGGAGGAAGGAGGGTGTAGGGAATTGTCAATTTAACCTAAAAATTAAAGGCACATATAATGTATTTCAGATTGACTCTGCAACTACCAGTCTGTTTATGTGTCAACAATTCTGAGCCCTTTCTCCATACTAAGTGCTGTGCAGGTTCTAGGAAAAGAAGGGAGATTGAGTCATTCATTCAGTCAATATTTATTCTCCCTACATTCCAGGCAGAGAGTGGGAGAAGTGTACAGAGGTGAACGGGTCCGCCCAGGAACCCTCACACATTTCTGGTGGGAATGGAAATGATGTGGCTACTCTGAAAAACCGTCTGGCGGTTCTTTCAATGATAAACCTTATGACTCAACAATTCCACTTCTACATGTATATCAAAGAGAAATGCAAACATGGCCGTGCAAAAACTAGTAAACAAATGTTCACAGACGTATTATTCATAAAAGCCAAAAAATGGAAACAACCTAAATGCCCATCAACAGATGACAGAATAAACAAAATGTGGTATTGGCTATGAAATGGAATATTACTTGATCATAAAAAGGAGTGAAGTACTGATTCCTGCTACAATGTGGATGAACCACGACAATATACCAAGTGAAGAAACCAGACACAAAAGGTCACATATTATGCGATTCCTTTGATATAAAATTTCCAGAAGAGCAAATCTATAGGACAGAAAGTAAGTTAGTGGTTGCTTAGGACTGGCAGGAATATGGGGCTTAAGGTGGGGTGACAAGGAAAGGGTATGGGTGAAATATTCTAAAATATTATAAGATTGACTGTGGTAATGGTTGTATAACTCTGTGGATATACTAAAAACATTGAATTGTATACTTTAAATGGATGAATTATATGGCATGTGAATTATATCTCAATGAAACCATTAAAAAAAAAAAAGAGCAAGTATATCCTGGACCATCAGATAGAAAATTACTTTGAGAAAAATAGAGTAGGAAAAGATAGCGTAAGAGGTAAAGCTCTATCTTAGAAATGTATCCGTTAGTTTTAGCTGTGTAACATACCCTGAAGTGCAATAGTTTGAAATAAGCATTTATTACTGATTTTGAGGCTACAAGTCAGCCAGGTGGTTCCTTTGCTCAAAGTTGAGCTCACTCACACTTGGTCAGTCTGCTGGGGTTGAGAAGGTAGTTCTGCTGTCTGGGGTAGGCTCTCTCACGTGTTGGGAGTTTGGGCGGCTGATTCAGGATGAGACAGCTGGGCTTTCCTCTGCAAGGTCTCTCATCCTCCAGTGGGTGAGGCCAGGCTTATTGACATGGCAGCCCCACAGGAGAACACAATCTCACAAGGCCTCTTGAGGCCTAGGACTGAGCTGGCACACTGTTACTTGCATTGTATTCTGTTCATCAAAGCAAGACATGAAGTCAAGAGATATTCAAGGGTTGGGAAATAAATCCCACCTCTTGATAGAAGATACTGCAAGATGACTTTGCAAGGGATATGGGTACAGGAAGAGGTAAAGAGATAACGCCACTTTTTGGAACCAATCTACCCAAAGAAAGAAGAAAAAGCAAACTGTAAAAAAAAAAAAAGTGCAGGTAATCAGGCACACAAGCTAATCAGGTAAGAATAAAACTACTTTGTATTACAGTTTGGCAGTTTCTCATACATGCGCCTACTCTATGACAGAGCAATTCTATTCCTAGTTATTTACCCAAGAGAACTGAATATACATGTCCCCCCCAAAAGGATTTATAAAAAAATGTTTATAGCAACTTTATTCATAGTAGCCAAAAACTGAAATAAAATACAGTAAAATAAATGTCTATCAACCAGTGAATGGGTAGACAAAGTACCAGCTATGCACACAATGCACTATGACCCAAGAATAATTTAAAAATGAACCAAGGGTACACACAATAACACGGATGTCTCAAAGACATTACCGTATTGAAAGTAGCTAGACAAAAAAGTGTGTATATTATCCACGTTTAGTATCAATGCTCCAAAATGTGTTCTTCGATTGGAATGAATATACCATACTAATGTGGGTAAATGTGGGCAGTGTGAAGGGCATGGCGTATGGGAATCCCCTATATTTTTTATGTAACATTTATGTAATCTAAATATCTTTTTAAAAAATTAAAAAATTTTTTTAAAAGTGTCTATGTTATCTTTTTCCATTTATATGAAGTTTTAGGACTGGCAAACAAACTGAGCGATGGTTACAGAAATCAAAACAGCAGGGTGAGGGGGTTTTACTGGGAAGAGGCAGGAGGGAATTTACTGGATGATGGAATGTTCTATTTCAACTGGGGCAGTGGTTACAAGGGTACAGAAATTTGTCCAAACTCATTAAACTGTCCTGAAAATCTTTGCCATTTATTTTACGCAAATTGGGATCCAATTAATAATAATCATATTAAAATAAAGTAGGGCTTCAAAAGGCTTTCTTAGAAAGATGTGGAGGAACTGGTCAGGTTTCACAGTGTTAGGAAAGTCTAAGATAGGGGGCCTGCCCCCTCAGGGAAACCTGTAAGCTTTAAGCTTCTCACCTGACCTTGTTACTACAGAGAGGAGGAGAATTCATTTACATTCTCAAGAGACGTCAACAAACGGTGCGCGGGTAAATTCGTCCCAGCTCACTGTGGGCTCTGTGGATTTGCGTTGCCTGAGCTGAGCTTTGTTTTCCCAGGAGTGCGCTGTCAGGAGGAGGCGCCAACATCTGCCAGCATCGCCTTCCCGGAGTCAGATGGCAGGAGGGGAAGTAAAGATCCTTGGGGAACTTTCTGTAGAAGTGAGACCCCATGCAGAAACTGTGAATGGAGCTCACGGCCTTTAAGTTATGGAAAAGCCAATGAGTCCCTTGCTGAGGAAATCACTCATTTGAACAGGAAGACTAAGAAATGTTCTGTGCTCAAATCAAATCTTTGGGTGGTCCTTACCAAGGAAAATCTACAAAAATCCTGGAGTAGACCCCTCAAGCTAGCCCCAGGCTAAGTAGAGCAAAAGGCATCATGAAACAGGACCTGCTGTGCTGGGTGTGCGTTTTAGAACAACCGATCCTGCACTGAAATGCATCCTTTCCCCCGTAAAGACAACATAGTCTGGTTTCAACATCTCTCCGAGATCAAAAGAGGAACCGAGGACCTGTTCTATTAATAGTTTGCATGTCCTGAGCCCCGGCTGGCCCCCGCAGCCTACTTGCAGGGTTCGTACTCGGCCCACCGCACCCCTAGATGCAGCCATCGTTCTCTTCATTGCACAGCTGAGAAAATGGTGGCTCCCCACAGCCTGTCTGATTCCGAGGCTCTGCTTTCAAAGTTTAACAAAGGGGGGCTTTGAGTTCCTCGTTTAAAAAAAAAAAAAGTTTATATTTTATATTCTCTTTTGCAAAATAATCTTTCCTTATTCTGACTCCCCCACTCGCTCACGTGCTCGGGTTTACAATTACGGCTCCCCCCCCGCCGTATAATGTTACTTATGGGGGTGTAAGGGAAGAAGAGAGGGCAGGCTGAGCGCGGAGAGGACGCATCTGGGCCCTGCCGAAGGCTTTGTCTCCCCGCGGGGCAGGAGCCCAGGGGTGGGCGGGCTGCGCCAGCACGGCCACTAGGGGCAGCAGCGAGTCGCTCGCCGCCCGGGCCACTGTGAGCGCAGGGGTTTGGATTCCAGGCGGTTGCTTCAGCCACCCTGTTAGATTCTTGTTGTCCATTTGGATTTAACAGGTTTCATAGATTTGTTTGTAAATTTTCTTTGGACTTAAGGTCCTCTAAAGATTTAAACCTTTTATGTTGGTGTGCGTTTATGGTCATTAGACACGTTCACACTTGGGTCTACAGGATTTTTGTTTCTTTGAAATAGGTCTGAGTATGCCTCGTATTTCAGTGAAACTGTCTTTAATCACTACTGCCCCACCACTTTATTCTTTTAAATGCATAAATTACTCATATGTTTCATAAAGAAATTTCAAACTTAGGAGTCCAAAAAAATGCAAATAAAAGCCAAATACAATTTCTCTGTGATATCTGCAAGTGTTTACATGTATACGACATATAAATACATATTGCGTGTATAGATATTAAAATTAAATTTGTATATAGTTTAAAATTATAAGTCCTGAGTTTCTTGGAGGAAATAAATATATCCATCCATACAATGCAGATAAAAATGTATATCTTTGTACAGCTTTGAGATGCCATTTGACAGCATGGCTCAATAGCCTTCAAAATGAGATGGCTTTTGCTGTAGCATTCCACTCCCAGGAATTTATCCTAAATGAATAACCATGGAAGAGAGAGAGAGAAGGAAATGAAGGAAGGAAAAGAAGAAGGGCAGGAGGGAAGGGGTTAAAGCTAGAACGCCTGACAATAGGCGATTGTTTAAGATTTCCCCTCTGGCATATGGCACAGGCCTTTTAAAATGTGCTATTGGAGAACATTTAATGTCATGTTGGAAAAGTAATCTCAAAATATTAAGAGAAAAATCAGTATATTAAGCATGTTCCTTTTTCCCTAAAAATATGTATGTTTTTAAATGCAGAGAAAAAAGACTGGGCGGATTCATAACAAAATATCAACATTGATCATTACTGCATAGTGATCTTGTTTTTTTCTTTTTGTTATTGGATTTTCTAAATGTCCTACTGTGAAAGAATATGAACTCTGGAAATTAATGTGACATAATGATCCCCGGGGTGAAACAAACTTGGGTTAGACCTCAGCTGCGTCAATGTTTCTGAGCGACCTTGAACAAGTTATTTTGCCCTCTAAATCTCAGTTTCCTCATCAGTAAAATTGGAATACATTTAGTATGAGTTCAATAAGCATTATCTGTAATGAGAAACAACTGGCGAAAGTATTTTCTTTTAATTAATAATATGATGAAGTGAACATTTCTCAGACTTCTAAGCATGCTAATCAAACATTTTTTTTTTCCTCTAGGAAGCTCTGCTAGTAGAAAAAGAGAGAGAGAAAAAATAAATGTCCCAGTATAGCTTTACTCACCCTGTAACCTAAGAATATTTCTCTGAGTTCTGAAAGTCACTATTAAGCCTTTATTAATCATTTTCTCCCAGGACTATTCCTCCTTCCTTAGGACCAGTGGAAATGTCTGAAGACCTTTTTCATTGTCACTCTCGGGGTCCATAGATCTCCTGGCACCTAATGGGTGGAGGCCAAGGATACCTGAACATCCTACAGTGTACAGACAGGCCCCCACAACGGAGACTTACCAGGCCCCAAATGTCCACAGTGCCAAAAGTACAATCCACAAGCAGGGTTAATGGATGAAGCAGCATGTTTCTATCTTCATCTAAAACACAGTTAGAAAGACAAGCATGAAATAACTCGTTGACATCCAGAGTAGAACATGGTGGACTGTAGGGTGAAGGTTAAGAGCTTGAGTTTTGAAGGATGACAGATCTGAGTTCAAAACGCAGGTTCCTCACCTACTCTCTGTGTGACACTGGCGAGGTCTCTTTACTTCTCTAAAAGCTAGTTTCCTTATATATCAAATGGCACTAACAGTGAGTAGATGGCAGGGCCATCTTAAGACTCAGATGTGACAAGGTACATAAAATCCTTTGCCCAGGGGTAGGTATACATTGAACTCTCAGGAATGAAGAGATCGCCAAATGACGATGATCACTCTAATTGGAACAGAAGTGAGAAGAGGAGATGAGGAACGGAGGAGAGGCACTCTTGACCGTCGTTAATTTGAGTTAGGGCTTTTTTTTTTTTTAAAGATTTATTTATTTATTTAAATTCCCCCCTCCCCTGGTTGTCTGTTCTTGGTGTCTATTTGCTGCGTCTTGTTTCTTTGTCTGCGGCACGGGAAGTGTGGGCGGCGGCATTCCTGGGCAGGCTGCTCTTTCTTTCCATGCTGGGCGGCTTTCCTCACGGGCGCACTCCTTGCGCGTGGGGCTCCCCCACGCGGGGGACACCCTTGCGTGGCACGGCACTCCTTGCGCGCATCAGCGCTGCGCATGGCCAGCTCCACACGGGTCAAGGAGGCCCGGGGTTTGAACCGCAGACCTCCCATGTGGTAGATGGATGCCCTAACCACTGGGCCAAAGTCCGTTTCCCTGAGTTAGGCTTTTGTAAGTGCTTCAGAATGCTCATCACAACCGAGTGCATTTGATCTGTAACCCAGAAGCAACCCAATTTATGGGACAATAAACCTGATCAAACAATATCACAGGGAAGATTGTAAATACAATGCTGGACAAAATTGTTTTCTAAAATAATAAGTGCTGAAGCAATGATCTTAAGTGCCAAGAAAGGCATTCAGGATAGTCCCTGGCTAAGAAATGTTATTTGCATCAAAAGCAAATGTCACAGGATTATCAAGGTCAAAACCCAGTCCCAGGAAGTGAATGTGGTTCAAGCAGTTGGGCGCCTGCCTGCCACATGGGAGGTCCTGGGTTCAGTTCCCAGTGTCTCCTAAAGAAGATGAGCAAAACAGTGGGCTGGGACGATGGGCTGGCATGGCAAGCTGACACAACAAGATGAAACAATGAGGAAACAAAATGAGAGACACAACAAGCAGGGAGCAGAGGTACCTCAAGCAATTGGGTACCTCCCTTTCACGTGGGAGGTCCTGGGTTAGGTTCCTGGTGCTTCCTAAAAAGAAGACAAGCAGACATGAAGAGCACACAAAAAATAGCAGACAGCAGACACAAAACAACAGGAGATGGGGGAAGAGAAATAAATAAATTTTTTAAAAAATTTTTTTAAGTTTTAATTAAAAAAGAGAAACAATCCCAAATTGCAAACCCAAAAACCATCACTTAATATCCTTGAAATATAAAGAACACATATAGATCATTAAGAAATGCAATCCCCGTAATGAGAACTATAAAAGGCTCATAGACATTTGCAAGGATTTTCAGCTCATTTGTGGGGCTGCAGCACTGTATCTCCAGGGGCTGTTGGTCACATCTTAGTCTGTATGAGCTTAACTAAGTTGGCAGCCTGCCTGACCATAGGTGTGAAAAACAAAAATGACAATCATAATTGAAACAACAGGATATTATATTTGATAGGGTTTTTAATGGAGATTTATTGACATATAATTGACATAAAATAAGCTGCATATTTTTAAAGGGTACAAGTTTTAAACTATGTATATACCCGTGAAAGCATCACCACAAATCAAGACAGTGAGCATATCCATCATCCCCAAAAGTTTACTTTGTAATCCCTCTCTCTGTTCCTTCCCTTTCATTACCAGACAACCACTGATCTGCTTTCTGACACTATAGATTGGTTTGCATTTTCTAAAGTTTTCCATAAATAGAATTATATTATAGGTGCTCTTTTTTGTCTGACTCTTTTCTTTCAGCATAATGGTTTTGAAATTCATCCATGTTAACACTCTTATCAATACTTCATTCCTTTTTATTGCCGAGTAGTATTCCATTATGGATATACCATAATTTGTTTAACCATTCATCTGTTGCTGAACACATTTTCAGATTGGGGCTATTACAAGAAAAGCTACTATAAACATTTGTGTACAAGTCTTTGTATGGACATATATTTCATTTTCTCTTGGATAAATATCTAGGTGTAGAATGGCTAGATCATAGGATAGGTGTATGCTTAACTTTTTAAGAAAGAGCTTATCTGTTTTCCAAAGTGGTTGTACCATTTTGCATTCCTACCATTACCATATGAAAGTTCCAGTTCCTCTATATCTACCAACCATTGGTATGATCAGTATTTTAATTTTAGCTGAGTATATCATAATAAATAAAGTAACAGCAATGACAATATTTTTAACTATAAATTGAAAGAATGTTTTCATTGTTAATACCCCAGTGTTGGCAAGAAGTCAAAGGAAAATACTCTTGGATACTTATAGTAAAAATGTAATTAGCATAGTTTTCTGGGAGCCAGCTTGGCAATATATATCAAATGCCTCAGAACCATTTTTATTCTTTTCATTTTATTGAGCAAATTTCACTTCTGGGAATTTATCCTAGAAAAATAAGGGTACAATGCTATGTATCTCTTTAATAGTATAAACATGAAATAATGGAAAAGTAATCAATAGAAGATTGGAATGGTGCCTCCATTCTCTAGAATGGTGTGCAGTGATTAAAAATTATTTTGCAGAAGAGAAGTTGATGGCATGGGAAATCTTTCATGATAACGTAAGTTGAAATAAATTTCCCAAACACTAAATGCAGTGTGAAGTCTGGGAGGCAGCTGTACCTCGGGGTTCATCATATAGGCTCTGGGATGACAGCCTTGGGTTCAAATCCTAGCTCACAACAACCCACAAACTCACAAACAATGCTCCTCTCTTCTAGAATCCTGGTGAGAATGGATGAGGTAAAGCAGGTAAAATGCTTTGTACATGGGAAGCAGATGTGATTCAAGCAATTGGGCTCCCACCTACCGTATAGAAGGTCCAGGGTTTAATACCTGGGGCCCTCCTGGTGAAGGTAAGCTGGCCATGTGGTGAGCTGGCCTGAGCAGAAAGCTGGCCCATGCAGAGTGCCAACCCACACAGAGAGCTGGCGTAGCAAAATGATACAACAAAAAGAGACATAGAGGAGAGGCAATAAGAGACACAGCAGACCAAGGAGCTGAGGTGGCACAAGAGGATGAGTACCTCTCTCCTACTCTGGAAGTTCCCAGGATCATTGAGAATACAAACAGACACAGAAGAAACACAGCGAATGAAAACAGAGAGCAGACAATGGGGGTGGAGAGGGAAGAAATAAATTAAAAAAAATTTTTTAATCTAAAAAAAAAAAAGCTTTGCACATGCCCACTCAGATAAAACCCATGATGTTACTCTTTCTTAATGGTGTTTTTACAAATGTACCATTCTAAACCTTGGCCTGTATTTTCACTGTTAATCTTAGCCTCTATTTGCATTCTCTAAAAATGAAGATCAAGATCAATAGTGGTTGTTTTGGTGACACAAGGTTATGGGTGTTTTTTGTTGTTGTTTAGTTTTGTTTTTGTTTATTTGCTAGACATTACCTTCTAAACACAGATTAGTTTTGTAATTAATAAGAGTATATGTCAATCAGAAATAGAATTATGGTTAGATGTTTTTTCTTCTGGCCTATTTTTCTTTCCTTTCCTAGTGTTTTCTCATTAAATATGGATCACATATTTTGAAAGTTTAAATTAAAAATAAACTAGGCAAATCTTATGCCATTACATACCTCTTGAATTTATCATTGAATTGTCCTGATCAAATTGGTAATGATATTTGGGGGACAGGGAACAAGGGAATTCCTAACTGTGACAACACCAAGGTCATGGGAAGACTGGCAAGGTAAAGGGCTCTAAAGCGTCTGTCAGCATGCCAGATGCAGCAAAGGCTTTCTATAAGATAGTGCCCACCATGCATAGCTCTGCACAGGCTGCAAAAGTATAACCTTAAGTTTAGAAAAGACTGGAGGTTTGACCATACATTCATTCAACAAAAAATGAATGAGTGCCTGATATATGCCAGGCATTTTACTAAGCTCTGGATTTACACTGACAGAGGGAGGGTTTGCAAGCAGATGGTCTCCTCCAGAAGTAATGAAAGCATTAACTAACCTCAGCTATTAAAAATGCAGCCCACAGGCCAGAACCAGCCTTTAAACCTGATTTGTTTGGCCCTAAAAAACTTTTTAAATTATTCGAATTTTTTTGCCAGTTTGCCGAATATTTTCAATTTTGGAGCTGTCACATAAAGATCTAGTCCTAAGGCTAGAAAAAAAAGAAAACTTTTAAAAAAATTTATTCTCCCCCATCCCCCAGTTGTCTGCTCTCTGTGTCCATTTGCTGTGCGTTCTTTTGTGTCTGCTTGTCTTTTCTTTAGGCATTACCCGGAACCGATCCTGGAAACTTCTGGAGTGGGAAAGAGGTGCCCAATCTCTTGCACCACCTCAGCTACCTGGCCTGCTGCATCTCTTATTGTCTCCTCTGCGTCTCTTTTTCTTGCGTCATCCTGCCGCACCAGCTCTCTGCTTGGCCCCGCTTCCCAGGCAGGCCAGTTCTCCTGGGCGGGTCAGCACCCCAGCGTGGGCCAGCTTTCCACTCAGGCCAGTTCTTTGCACAGGTCAGCTCTCCGCAGGGCCAGCTTGCCACTTGGGCCAGCTCTCTGCACAGGCCAGCCTATCTTCACCAGGAAGGCCCGGGAATCGAACCCTGGACCTCCCATATAGTATATGGGAGCCTAATCACTTGAGCCACATCTGCTTCCCCTAAGACTTTTCTTGAAAAAATTAGTAGATCCTATGCACCCTGAGGCCACAAGCAAACAAAAAGGTAGGTGAGGTACACTTTTGTGCAATCCTAATTGGTAAAATCGATCGCACTGTTGTGCAAACTATGTGTGTGCCTGTCTCAGCCCCCTGGTGTATCCATGAGTACCTTGAGAGCAGGCCCTAAATGTCCCCATGTCAAAATGGGGACATTTCACATAAGTCATCCAGATGTGGTGGACGGAGCCACTACACCGTAAAAGCAGTCCTCTCTAGCTCACCACAGACTCCTGCCTGAGCTGAAGCAAGGCCCGCGGGTTAGCCATGTCTCACTGGTGGTAGAGAGAGGGGCCCTGGGATCAAGTGGCAAAAGCCTGGTTTTCAGCATGGCTGGCTTCTAGCCAGGTGACCCAGGGAAAGCCATTTCATCTTTCTGTCTTCTGGAACCGACGTGAGGCATTTCAGACTTGTGACCTCTATGAATGTAAAATAGTTCATTTGTTTCAAGTCATTAAGTTTGCAGAGACTTCTAAAAATATTCATTTTTTTATTAAGAAGTTATAGGTGTACAGAAAAATCATGCAGAAAATAGAGTTCCATGTTGTTGTATAATTCATTCCTTTTTATAGATACATAATATTCCACTGTCTGTACATACTACATTTTGCTTAGCCATCTGTCTGTTGAGGGATACTTAGGTTGCTTCCATCATTTGACAGTTGTGAAGAACGCTGCTATGAATATCAGTATGAATATCTGTTCAAGTGCCTCTTTCGGTCCTTTTGGGTATAAACCTAGAAATGGGATTGCTGGGTCATATGGTAATTCTACACATAACTTTTTGAGGAACTGCCAAAAAGTTTTCCCCAAGAGCTCCACCATTTCACACTCCCACAAGCAATGAATGAGACTTCCTATTTCTCCTTATTTTAAATTTTATATATTAAGAAGAGCAGTTATTCCCATAGTTGTGAAATGGTATCTGATTGGGGTTTCGATTTGCACTTCCTGGATATTGAGCAACTATTCATGTGCCTTTTGAACTTTTGTTTACCTTCTTTGAAGAAATGTCTATACAAGTCTTTTGCCTATTTTTAAAAATTTCAGTCTACCGTGTGGAGCTGGCCGTGCGCAGTGCTGATGCGCGCAAGGAGTGCCGTGCCACGCAAGGGTGTCCCCCGCGTGGGGGAGCCCCACGCGCAAGGAGTGCACCCGTGAGGAGAGCCGCCCAGCGTGAAAAGAAAGAGCAGCCTGCCCAGGAATGGCGCCGCCCACACTTCCCGTGCCGCTGACGACAACAGAAGCGGACAAAGAAACAAGACGCAGCAAATAGACACCAAGAACAGACAACCAGGGGAGGGGGGGAAATTAAATAAATAAATAAATCTTTAAAAAAAAAAAAAAAAAATTTCAGTCTAGTGGTTTTTTTCCTTAAGTTTTGCCTGATTTTTAAAATTGGGTTGTGTGTCTTTTTGTTGTTTAGTCATAGGATTTTTAAAAAAATTTGTTTTATTTACTTCTCCCTATCCACTCCTTGTATGCACTTGCTGTGTCTGTTAGTCTTCCCTGTTTCCTTAGAAGGAACTGGCGACCAAATTCAGGACCTCTGATGTGGGAGGGAGGGGCTTAATTGTTTGAGCTACCTCTGCTCCCTGCTTTGTTGTGTCTCCCATTGTTTTTCCTCCCCACTTCTCTAGTTGCATCATCTTGTCATGTCCACTCGCTTTGCCTGTCCATCATGTCAGCTCATTGAACTTCTTTAGGAGGCATCAGGAACCTCTGTTCCCCGTTTTGCTATGTCTTTCATTTTGTTCCCTCTTCTTGTGTCTCCTGTTGTGTCAGCTTGCCACACCTGCCCGTCACACCAGCCTGCTGTCTTCTTTAGGAGGCACTGGGATCCAAACCAGCAACCTCCCATGTGGTAGGTGGGTGCCCAATTGCTTGAGCCATATCCACTTCCTTAGTCATAGGATTTTTAAAATATTTTCTAAACATTAAACCCTCATCAGATGTGTGGTTTCCAAATATTTTCTCCCATTCTATAGATTGCCTTTTTACTTTTATGGTGAAATCATTGGATGTACAAGAAATTTTAATTTTGATGAGGTAGTAATGTATTTTTTTCTTTTGTTGTTCATACTTTAGGTGTAAAGTTTAAGAAATCGCTGTTTAAGACAAGGTTGCTTACACTCAAAGTACATTCAACAAAAGGAAAACTAGATAAATGGGATCTCCTTAAAATTAAACACTTTTGAACCTCACAGGACTTTGTCAAAAGGGTGAAAAGGCAGCCAACTCAATGGGAGAAAATATTTGGAAATCACATGTTAGATAGAGGTTTAATATCCAGGATATATAAAGAGATGTTACAACTCAACAATAAAAAGACAAATGACCAATTAAAAAATAGGCAAAAGACTTGAATAGATATTTGTCCAAAGAAGAAATATAAATGGCAAAAAAACACATGAAAAAATGTTCAATATCACTAATGGTTAGGGAAATGCAAATCAAAACTACAATAAGATATCATTTTGCACCTATCAGAATAGCTACCATTAAAAAGACAAAGAACAACAAGTGTTGGAGAGGATTTAGAGAGATAGGAACACTTATCACTGTTGGTGGGAATGTAGAATGGGACAGCCATTGTGGAGGACTGTTTGGCAGTTTCTAAAGAATCTGAATGTAGACATGCCACGTGACCCTGCAAAACCACTACTGGGTATATATCCAGAAGAACTGAGAGCAGTGACACGAACAGATATCTGCACACCGATGTTCATAGCGGCATTATTCATGATTGCCAAAAGTTGGAAACAACCCAGGTGTCCATCAACCATTGAATGGATAAACAAACTGCGGTATATTCACACAATGAAATATTATGCAGCTGTAAGAAGAAATGAAGTCATAAAGCATGTGACAACATGGATGAACCTGGGGGACATTATGTTGAGCAAAGCAAGCCAGATACAAAAGAACAAATACTGTATCTTCGCATTATTAGGAACCAAATATATTGTATGATTTTAAAAAAAATTCATATGCATCCAGTACAAAAAAAAAAAAAAAAGACAAGGTCCTGAAGATGCTTCCCTGTGTTTACTTTCAGGTTTTATAGTTTTGGTTCTTATACTTGGGTGTTTGATTCATTTTGAGTTGATTCTTTTAAATGGTATGAGGTAGAGTTCTACCTTCACTCTTTTTCCTATGGATATCCAGTTTTGCCAGCGCCATTTGTTAAAGAGACTAACCTTTCCCCATTGAGTGGGCGTGACATTCTTCTGAGAAATCAACTGATAAATATAAGGGTTCATTTTTTAAAAATTTATTTTTATTTATTTCTCTCACCTTCCTCCTCACCCCCCAAGCTGTCTGCTCTCTGTGTCCATTCGCTGTATGTTTTTCTGTGTCTGCTTCTATTCTTGTCAGCAGTACTGGGAAACTGTGTCTCTTTTTGTTGTGTCATCTTGCTGTGTCAGCTCTTCGTGTGAGCTGTGCCATTCCTGGGCAGGCTGAACTTTCATTTTGCATAGGCGGCTCTCCTTATGGGCACACTCCTTGCACGTGGGGCTCCCCTATGTGGGGGACACCCCTGCGTGGCATGGCACTCCTTGCAGGCATCAGCACTGCAAGTGGGTCAGTTCAAGGAGTCCCTGGGTTTGAACCGTGGACCTCCCATGTGGTAGGCAGATGCTCTATCTGTTGAGCCAAGTCCTCTTCCCAAGGGTTCATTTCTGAACTTTCAATTTGACTCCATTTGTCTATTTCTGCCCTTGTGCCAATATCATGCTGTTTTGATTTCTGTAGCTTTGTAATAAGATTTAAAATCAGGATACTGAGTTCTCCAGCTTCATTCTCCTTTTTTTCAAAATGGTTATGGCTATTCAGGGCCCCTAACCCTCCCATGTAAACTTGGTGATTGGCTTTTCTATTTCTGCAAGGATGGCTATTGGAATTTTGAAGAGGATTGCATTCAATCTGTAAACCACTCTAACCACTCTGGGTAGAATTGACATCTTAATATTTAGTCTTCCAATTCATGAGCATAGAGTGTCCTTCCATTTATTTAGGTCTTCTTTGATTTCTTTTAGCAATGTTTGTAGTTTTCCATGTATAAGTTCTTTATATCTTTGGTTAAATTTATTCCTAGATATTTGATTCTTTAAGTTACTACCATAAGGGGAAATTTTTCTTGGTTTCCTCTTCATATTGGTCATCACTAGTATATAAAAACACTACTGAATTTTGCATGTTGATCTTGTACCAGCCACTCTGCTGATTCATTTATTAGTTCTAGTGACTTTTTTGTGGAATTTTCAGGATTTTCTATATATAAGATCGTGTCATCTGTAAATAGGGAAAGTTTTACTTCTTCCTTTTCATTTTGGATGCCTTTTATTTATTTTTCTTATCTAATTGCTCTGGCTAGACCTTCCAGTTGAATGTTGAATAACAGTGAGCACCCTTGTCTTGTTCCTGATCTTATTCGAAAATTTTTCAGACTTTCGTCATTGAGTAGGATGTTGGAGTGGGTTATTCATAAATGCTCTTTATCCTGTTGAGGAAATTTCCTTCTGTTTCAAGTTTTCTAAGTGTTTTTATCAAAAAGGAGTGCTGGATTTTGTCAAATGTTCCTTCCCCACCCCCTCTTTTTGTCAGTTGAAATGATCATGTAGTCTCTTTTTTTTTTTTTCTTTAGGAGGTACTGGGGATAGAATCCAGACACCATATATGGGAAGCAGGCACTCTATCACTGAGCTACACCCACTCCCCATTTACCCCCTCCCTTCTCTTAATGCTGTACATTATATTAATAAGTTTTCTTATGTTGAACTCTCTTGCACACCTGTGATAAATCCCACTTAATCATGGTGTGTGGCAGTTTGAGTCTTTTGTGGACCCCAGAAAATCCTGTTCTTAAAGCTAATCCTGTGCATATAACCTTATTGTAGGTGAGAACTTTTGATTGAATTACTTCAGTTAAGAGCCCTTGATTAGATCTTATGACCCAGGGTGCTTCTTAATAGTCTTACTGGAGTCCTTTATAAACAAAGGAATAAAAAGCCAGACATACAGGAGAGGAAAAAAAAAAAAGGTGCAGAGACAGAGAGGAACCCAGAAGCTGAGAGAGAAGGCTCCAGGAACCAGAAGTTGAAATCGGCAGAACACAGAAGCTGAGAGGAAGCCACTTTAAGAATAAGCTGAGCACAATGAACTTCTAGGCTCCCGCAAACTGAGGCCTCATGGTTCCCTCCCCTGTGAGAGCTCACTGTTAAAGGAAAACCAGCAGGCGAGCTTCCTTGAGGCAACTCCTCCTTTGATCAGATCGTGCTGTGGCAGTTAAATGGTGCCAGTGGTTTAACAGCATGTTTTTGGGGCAGTTCCAGTGCAGGCCAGGGAGCACCATCTCTAGCTGGGTTGTCCTCAGGCCTGGCCACCCTGCGGTGGTTGCCGCACAGCACAGATTAAAGGGCTTTCTGCCATGATCAAGCACATTCCCTTTTTTGGCTGATGTGCCTTAGACCAGTGCGTCCCCCACCTCCCCTTGTACTCAGAACACCTAGGATTTAGATGCCCACTCCACACCCCACCCCACTCCTATGGAATGGAAACAAGTCTGCCTTAACTTGAACCTGGAGTGCATGTGCTCAGGGCCAGGAAGTGTCAGCCAGGGGATCCAGGCAGGTTGGAAGCCCCAAAGGCCACTCCCTCCAGTTCACTGAACTTCCCCCAGGTGGCTCCTATGCCCGGCCATCATGTGATTCTACACCTTCGCCTCCAGTCCACACAACACCCCTTACCCATGGTGATCCCCATGCAGGCCCCCATTCCCCTCCCCATCCCTCCATGTGGCTCCACCCCCCCTTACATCTCCCCATGGAGCTCCCTGCATGCAGCTCTCTTCCTTCGGATGTACAGTGGCTTGGGGTTAGGTTCTCCCAGAAAGCCTTAATCCACTCCTGTGGGTGTGAACCTACTGTAAACAGGACTTTTTGAAGATGTTCCTTTTCATTTCAATGTGGCCAATTCATCAGGTTTGGTCTTGATCCTATTTCTGGAGCCCTTATAAGGAAGGCCATGGGGAAGAGAAGCAGCTGAAAGTCAAAGGAGCTCAGAAGAGAAAGGAGAAGACACCACCATGTGCACTGCCATGTGATAGAAAAGCCAAGAGCAAGGAGGGCCAGCAGCCAGCCCCAGAAGGCCAGTCTTCAGGGGGAAAGCATCACCTTGCCGATGCTGCCATTTTAAGTCTTTCCTAACTTCAAAACCACGAACCCTGAAATTCCTATTGTTTAAACCAACCCATTGCATGGTAGTTGTTTTAGGAGCCAAGAAACTAAAACAGTTTTGTACCAAAAAGTGGAATGTTGCAAATACCTAAAAACATCGAAACAGCTTTGGCATTGGGAATGGGAAGAGGCTGGAAAAATTATGAGGGCTCGACGATAAGTGAGAGCTGTAGAAAGAGTCTGTGTCTCCTTAGAAAATGCATCGTTCATCATGAAGAGAATGTTGGTAGAAATATGGACGTTAAAAGTACTTCTGGTAGAATACCAAGTAGAATACCTGTATTTTATTCCTCCATCCAGTGTACCCTGGGATGGTGATGTCCACTCCACCTCTGTATCGAGAGGGGGCTTAGCTCCCACATGGTTGATGGATGTGATTCTCCTGCTTGGAGTTGTAGGCTAGTAATGAAAGAAACTATAGCATTCATCTGGAGAAAGTGGCCATGGTAGTTGCTGCAGGCAGGGAAAGGGAAGAAGAGATGTGATGTGGGAGCATTTTCGGAACTTGGAGTTGACCTAAATGATACTGCAGGGACAGATGCAATACATTATATATCCTGCCATAACCCACTGAACGGACTAGGGGAGAGTGTAAACTACAATGTAAACTATAATCCATGCAGTGCAGCAGTGCTCCAAAATGTATTCACCAAAAGCAATGATTGTGCCATAATGTTGAAAGAGATTGTTGATGTGGGAGGAGTAGGGGAGGGGGGTATGTGGGAACCTCCTGTACTTTTTTTTTAAGATTTTTAAAAAATTTCTCTCCCCTTTCCTGCTCTCCCCCCACCCTAGTTGTCTGCTCCTGTGTCCATTCACTGTGTGTTCTTCATGCCTGCTTATATTCTTGTCAGTGGCACTGTGAATCTGTGTCTCTTTTTGTTGTGTCATCTTGCAGCATCAACTCTCCATGTGTGTGGTGTCATTCCTGGGCAGGCTGCACTTTTTTCATGCTGGGTGGCTCTCCTTGAGGGGCACACTCCTTGTATGTGGGGCTCCCCTATGCAGGGGACACCCCTGCATGGCATGGGACTACTTGTGCGCATCAGCACTGCATATGGGCCAGCTCAGCACGCAGGTCAGAAGGCCCTGGGTTTGAACCCTGGACCTCCCATGTGGTAGGCGGATGCTCTATCTGTTGAGCCAAATCCACTTCCCTCTTGTATTTTTTAATGTAACATTTTTTGTGATCTATGTGTCTTCAAAAAAATACAATTAAAAAAAAAAGTACTTCTGGTGAGGTATGGGAGGAAAGGATGAATGTGTTGTTGGAAAGTGGAAGAAAGGCAGTCCTTGTTTTAAAATGACAGAGAACTTTGCAAAACTGAGCTCTGATGTCGAATGGAAGGCAGAACTTGATAGTGATGAAGTTGGAGATTTCCAAACTAAGTGGAAGATGTAGCCTGGATTCTCCTTGTAGCTGATAGTGAAATGAGAGAGGAAAATGGTGGATTGAGAACTGAACTGCTAAGCACAAGGAAACTAGTAGTTGTTGATTTGGAAAACTCTCACTTAGTGCTCTGAGATGAAGTGACTCTGTCAGGGCCCTGCCTGAGCTTCCAGAAAGCAAGTCCCCAGAGGACAGGTTTCCATGTGAGGGTTTAACCGAACATCCTTTGCTAAAGAGGGTGTGACTGATCATGGATCCAGTCAGCCATTTCCTTGGAAGTCAGGATTGGAAATGCAGTTATGCAGGAAGGATCTGTGGAAAGTTCTGTTGTCTGATGGTTTGGACCCCTGTAAACTGCATGCAAAGCCAACAAAGTTTTGTGAAATTTGTATGAGTTGAACCACTGTCAGCCTGTACCGAAAGGGACATGTAAGGGACAAATTGAAGGAAGAATGACTTCAAGGGCAGAACCATGAAAGCCAAGGTATGGACCAAAGAGATCTCCTCGGCCAAGCAAACTAGGCCCACCCATATGTGTGGGAGGGGCAGGGCCACCCCTGCACTTGGAGAAGGCAGAACTTGTGCCCCACTTTCAGGGAGAATGTGGCCATCCCAGTGCTTGGAGGGGGTAGGGCCCTCACCCCAGTGTTTGGGGAGCGCAGGGCCACTGTGCAATACTTGGAAAGGGTGGGTCTGATACTCCGGTAGGCCCAGATGACAGAACATGGATCCATAGATGACCCCTCAGACCTTCAGATCTAATAGAGTTTGTTCTGCTGGGTTTTGAACTTGCTTGGGACCCTGTCCCTTGTTTTCTTTCCAATTTCCCCCTTCTGAAATGGGATTGTTTATGTGATGCATGTCCCACTACTGTATATTGGAAGCAGAAAACTTGTTTTCTAGTTTTACAGGTCCATAAATTGAGATGTAAATTTACCCTAGGATGGACCTTGCCCATAGCTGATTTTGATGAGATCTTGGTCTTAGGATTGTTCTATAACAGTTTAAAGCTTCTGGGTTCTTGTGAAAAAAATGTGTGTACTTTGCATGTAGAAAAAACATGTCTTTTTGGAGTCCAGAGGGTGAATTGTGGTGGCTTGGAGTAATGTATCTCAGAAAAACATGTTTTAAACATAGCCATTCCTGTGGGTGTGAACTCTCAGAAATGGACCTTTTGGTGAGTTTTTGTGTCAGTTAAGATATGGCCCCACTAAGTCAGGATGTGTCTTAATCTTATTACTGAGGCCTTATAGGAAAAGCCACATAGAGAGAGAAAGCTACAGGGAGAAGACAAAATCCAATAGAACCCAGAAGAGAAGAGAGAAGATGCCGCTTTGTGCATTACTACGTGACAAAAAAGCCAAGGAGCAAGGATCACTGGCAGCCAGGTCCAGCATGCCACAGGGTTCTGGGAGAAAGCAATGTCTTGCTAATGTCTCAAATTTGAACTTCCCCTAGCCTCGAAATGTGTG
The DNA here is from genome assembly GCF_030445035.2 of Dasypus novemcinctus. NCBI lineage: Eukaryota > Metazoa > Chordata > Mammalia > Cingulata > Dasypodidae > Dasypus > Dasypus novemcinctus. The sequence continues at coordinate 57,468,952 of NC_080696.1, read as the reverse complement.
CCAATAAATTTGCATTAAGCTAGGAAAAAAGGCGGGGAGGGTATTCCTCCTTACTATGAATTCACACCTACAGAAATGGATTAAAAATAAAAACACGTTTTTCTGGGGTATATACAGTTTCAAACCACCACAGGGATCTTGGCTTCATACAATGAGATGGGGAGTGTTCCCTCTTCAACTTTTTGTAAGACTTTTAGCAGGACTGGTGTTAATTCTTGAAATGTTTGCTAAAATTCACCAGTAAAGCCATCTGGTCCTGGGCTTTTCTTTATAAAGAAGATTTTTATTCAATTGCTTTACTTGTTATTAGTCTGTTGAGATCTTCTGTTTCTTCTTTAGTCAGTGTGCGTAGTATCTGTACAGGAAAAATGTAGGAATTTGTACATTTCATCATTTAGATTTTCTAATTTGTCGTTTATAGTAATTCATAGTGTTCTTTTATAATTACTATTTCTGTGAGGTTTGTAGAAATGCCCCCCCCCCCATGTCTCATTTTAGTTATTTGCACCCTCTCTATGTTTTCTTTGTCAATCTAACTAAAGGTTTGTCAATTTTATTGACCTTTTCAAAGAACCAACTTTTGGTTTCATTGATTCTCTCTATTCTCTTTTTCTCTATTTTATTGATCCCTGGTCTAATGTTTATTTTCTTCCTCCTGCTTGTCTTAGATTTAGTTTGTTCTTCTTTTTCTAGATCCTCCAGTTATGAAGTTACATCTCTAATTTGCAATCATTCATAGTTTTTAATGTAAGTTTTTAGAGATGTAAATTTTCTTCTCCAAATGGTCTTTACTTTGTCCTATAAGTTTCGGTATGTTGCATTTTGATTTTCATTGGCCTAAGACAGTTCCTAGTTTCACTTGTGACATCTTTGACCCACTGGTAGTTTAAGAGTGTGCATATTCCCACATATTTGTGAATTTTCCAGTTCTCCCTCTGTTATTGATTTCTAGCTTCATTCCCATTATAGTTACAGTAGATACATTGTGTGATTTCAGTATGTTCTAACTTACTGAGACTTGTGTTTTGACCTAATATATGTTCGATCCTGGAGAATGATCCATGTGCATGAAGAGGAATATGAATTCTGCCACTACTGGGTGATGTGTTCTATATATGTCTGTTAAGTCTAGTTAGTTTAGAATATCATTCAAGTCTTCTATTTCCTTATTTACCTTCTGTCTAGATGTTCTATCCATTATTGACAATGGTGTATTGAAGTCTCTTACTATTAATGTAGAACCTTCTGTTTCTGCTTTCAAATCTGTCGATATTTGCTTCTTATATTTTGGGGTTCTGCCATTAGGTGCGTATATATTTATAATTGTTATGACTTTGTATTGAATTGGCCTCTTTATCAGTATATAGTGACCATCTTTGTTTCTTGTACCAGTTTTTTACTTAAAGTCTGTTTTATCTTATACTAGTAAAAGAGACTGCCCCAGCTCTCTTTTTCATTACTATTTGCATGGTATATTTTTTTCTATCCTTTCATTTTTAACCTACTCATGTCTTTGAATTTAAACACCATATAGTTGGGTCATACTTTTTTGTGCATTCTGCCAATCTCTACCTTTTGACTCGACAATTTAATCCTTATATATTAAAGTAACTACTGGGAAGTGGTTGTGGCTCAAGCCATTGGGCTCCCATCTACCATATGGGAGGTCCAGGGTTACTATTCCCAGGGCCACCTGGTGAAGGCAAGCTGGCCCAAGTGGAGAGCTGGCCCAAGCGGAGTGCTGGCCCACACAAGAATGCTGGCCCATGTGGCGAACAGACCCGAGTGGAGAGCTGGCACAGCAAGATGCTGCAACAAAAAGAGACACAGAGTAAAGACAATAAGAAATGCAGCAGACCAGGGAGCTGAGGTGGCACAAGAGATTGAGGACCTCTTTCCCACTCCAGAAGATCCCAGGATTGGTTCCCAGTGCCACCTAAAGAGAAGACAAGCAGACACAGAAGAACACACAGTGAATGGACACAGAGAGCAGACAATGGGGGGGGGGCATAAATAAAGAAATAAATCTCTAATGAAAAAAAGTAGCTACTAATAATATACAACCTTCTTCTGCCATTTCATTAATTGGTCTTTACTGGTCTTTGTATGTCTTATACCTTTTTTACCCCTCAATTCTTCCATTAGTGCCTTCTTTCATATTTATTGTATTTTTATTGTACCATTTTGAATCCTTTCTCATTTCTTTCTATATATTTTTTTCATAAAATTACTTTGTTGTTACCATGGGCTTAAATTTAACATTCTAAATCTAAAAGTCATGTTTGAATTGATGTCAACATAACATCAACAGCATACACATACACTGTTCCTACACCCCTCTGACTTCCACATTTTTGTTATACTTGTTATTATATCTTTACACATTGTTTATTCCAAACCTTAGATTAATTATTACATATTTTCTGTATTTGTATTTTAGAAACTGTAAGAGGCAAGCAGATGTTGCTCAAGTGATTGGGCTTCTGCCTACCACATGAGAGGTCCCAGGTTCAGTTCTCAGTGCCTCCTGGAGAGGGTGAGCTGGCATGGCAGGCAGGTGGGGCAAGCTGACACAACAAGATGATACAACAAATGAGACATAAAGAGGAAAGACAATGAGAGACAAAACAACCCAGGGAGCTGAAGTGGCTCAGGTGATTGACCACCTCTCTTCCACATGGGAGGTCCTGGGTTCAGTTCCTGGTACCTCCTAAAGAGAAGATGAGCAGATACAGAAAGCACACAGCAAATGGGCACAGAGAGCAGGCAGCCACTGCAAACAACAAGGGGGGGGCAGAATAAATAAATAAAAATAAATCTTTGGGAAAGAAATAATAAAAGCATTAAAAAAAAAAAAAGAAACTGTAAGAAGTAAAAAGTGGAGTTACATACCAAAAAATACAATAGTACTAGCATTTTTGATTACCTCTATGGTTACCATTATCAGAGCCTTTAACTTCTTTGTCACTATGATCCACTGTCTAGTGTCCTTTCCTTTTTAATCTGAAGAACTCTCTTGTAGGGAGTATTACTTGTAGGGTGATTCTGAAAATGACAAACTCCTTCATATTTCATTTATCTGGGAATCACTTAATCTCCGCCTAATTGATGAAAGACAGTAGATATGAAATTCTTGGTTGACAATTGTAGATATTTCATTCTACTGCCTTCTTTTCTTTATGGTTTCTGGTGAGAAATAGGCATTTTATTTTATTGGGTCTCCCTTGTGCGTAACACTTTGCTTTCTCTTGCAGTTTTCAAATTCCTCTTCTTGTCCTCGGCATATGAGAGTTTGACTACTATGTGCCTGAGCACAATTCTTTTGAGTTTATCCTGTTTGGGGTTTGTTGGGTCTCTTCAATGTGGATATTCATATTTCTTGTTAAATTTGGGACATTTTTTTGCCATTATTTCTTGAAATATTCCTCTTGTCCCTCTCTCTCTTTCTTCTTCAGGGACTCCCATAATACATATATAGGTGTGATTGATGGTGTCCCCAGGTCTCTCAGGCTCTATTTACTTTTTTCATTCTTTTTCTCTCCCCTCCTCAGCCTGAATTATTTCAATTCTCTTGTCTTCAAGGTCACTGATTCTTTATTCTGCCATCTCCAATCAGCTATTAAAACCCTCTAGTAGGGAATTTTTCATTTCTGTCACTATGGTTTTCAAATCCAGTATTTCTGTTTGGTTCCTTTTTAAAACTTCTGTCTATTAATATGATTTTATAGTTCATTTATTGCTTTCATAATACCCTGTAGCTCTTTCTTTGTATTTTCCTCTATTTCCTTGAACATATTGAGAATGATTTTTTTGAAGTCTTTGGTATGTCCAATGTCTGGTCTTCTTCATTGATAGTTTCTGAATTTTTATCTTGTTTCTTTGGATGGGGCATCATTTCCTATTGTTTGCTTATACAATCTTTTGTTTCATACTGGAGATAGTATTATTTTAAAGTGTTAACTCTGAGATCTTGTCCCTAAGTTGTCTTATTTCTTGATTTTGTATTCAGTTAGTGAAATTATAGAGATTTTTTTGGATGCCAGGAGCTGACAAAAACAAACAAACCAAAGCAAAAAACATCTTTCACAGTGTTTGCAAATTGACTGTGTGTTGGCTGGTGTTCTCCTTGAGAGTTTATCCCTCCTATCAGGAAGATCAGCCTGAGGCAAATGTTAAATGCAGGTTTCTCTTTGTCTTCTCTGAGACTGGTCTTGTAATGGGCTTGTGCTTAGTCACGGCCTTGCAGGAATTTGAATGCCTCTTCTACTCCCTATGTAATAGACTCTGTCCGCCTCCTGGTTCTCTACTGTGTGACTTAAAGCTTATAATGCTGTGTCCCCAGGCTACTTTGACTTAGTTGTTTTTTTACACTGCTTTACCAGTCTGCACACTGCTTCTGCTTCAGGGCATAATCTGGTCAGGTGAGCCTAAAATGAGTTTCTTGGTTCAGTCTTGCAGGCTGCCACCCAACATGCAGTCATCATAGGATGCATATCGATCATAGGATCCTGCTCCCTCCAGAACAGGGCCAGGGCCCCAGAATGGGGGCTCCTTCTGGCTCCACACTGCATCAGGAGAGGGAGGGGGGTGGGAATAGCACAGGCACCACCATTCTTCTACCATTTTTTAAAGCTGTGTTTTCTTGATTCAAAACTCGCCCAGTTACTGCAATCCTTTAACTACTTTTTGGAGTTCTGAGGAAAATAGTTCTACTAGTTTTTTCTAGTTTTTCAGAGATTCTGTGGGAGAATGCTACCCTGAAGAATCTGTGCTGCAGGTTGACTGGAAGCCTATATCAACCAAACATAGAGTTTTAAATCCTGTATTATCACTTCCTTGTGTGTGGTCTTTGGCAAGTTACTGATCCTATCTGAGCCTAATCTGTAGAATGAAAATAACAGAAGTACCTACTCAGAGGGCTATCAAAAAAATCAAATGAGATGATCATTTGGAAAGCACGTGGAATGAGGCACACCACAGATGCTCAACAAAGTCTAGTTGTTACTATTTGCCCAGATTATGATATCTGTACTATTCTTCACACTCCATTCCTCTCTACCCTCCCTGTCCCACACTTCTCACCTCCTCACCCTCACCCCAGGGCTGAGAGGTACTGGGTTGTTTACTCTAGATGCAGCAAAGGGAATGGTTCGGAGAGTGGCTCTCCATGGTGGAAAGCCTGGACTCCACTCAATAGCTGTGTGCCTTCGGATAAGGAAGGCAGACTCTCTGGGCCCCTTGTTCCTCATCCACAAAGTGAGGATGACATTTCCACTTGAGAATTACAGTTAATGCATATAATACTCTGAGCTCAGTAAACAGCTGCTGCTATCTTTATTATTACCTTATTATGTTTAGGCACTGTAGAAAATGTAATAATGCCTAACTCTGCCTTTTAATCCACAGCTTAATTGGCGTTTACAGGTCCATTTGAAAGTGGGATTCTGAACACCTTTCCTTGTAAAGTGAATTGTCCTTATCCCCAAACGTTTCTCCCTAAAACTCTTATTTGGTAAGTAAATTTACAAGAGAAGTGGTAGATAAGAAATTCATGTGGAGTTTGTCCTTAAAACACTTCTTTAATCTCCACAGTTGCTGTGGAATTTGTGTCATTTTGCTTGGGTGATCAGATTACATTCCATAAACAATATCCCCTATGTTTAAAATCTCTTTAAACAGTCACTTGTAAGTGGCTCGATGTGAACTACAGTTAATGCCTTGTTTGACTTGGACTTTCCATTGTAGATAGGGCTGACAATCAATATTTATGCCGGCGTCAGACTCCAGAAATTAAGTAGAGACCTGCGATTTTCAGAATATTCTTTTATTTGAAATAATTTCTTAGTTTTTTTTTTTGTTGTTTGTTTTGTTTAGTTTTAGTTTTTTATTGTCTTTTTTTTAAAGATACATAGAGCACACAAAATGTTACATTAAAAAATATGAGGTTCCCATATACCCCACTTCCCACCCTCCCACACTCCTCCCACATCAACAACCTCCTTCATCAGTGTGGCAACCTTAGTTTTATAATTTCCTTCTACAGAATAATTTTGATTCGTTGATTCTCTTGCAACTATCCCAAAATTGGAATTATGACTGTGCTATCACATCTCTTATTTTTGCCAGTGTTCACCTTTGATTTTCTTTCCTCAGAACTTTCAAACACCAAAATTGCCAGCTCAAGAAAAATTAAAATAAAAACAACAAAAAACAGAAGTGTTTTTTAAAAATTTAATAAGAAAATTTTAAAAAAAGATACAAAAAACAAAATATTAAAATATTAAAAAATTGCCAGCTGACTCTGGGAGAAGTGGAGAGTTTACGTTGCGCTCTTTTTTTCCTTTTTACATTGCATTCTTAAATGTGATTTTTACCAAATTTTATTATTCAAATTGAAAGGTTAAAAATCCTTCCATTTATTGGTGTTACTATATGCAGCACACTTTATCTGTGCTATCCAATTAACTCTCATCAACAGAGCCTTGGCAGTTTCTGTGTCCAAAAATACATTGCAGGTCATATCAATATTGCTGCCCCAGCCCGAGCTGCTCTCTCATTTAGATGGTACATCTGGCTGGTCTTCTTTCATTCTTGCTCTTCTTCAATCCACTGTTCACAGAAAAGCCAAAGTGGACTTTTGAAAATATACAATTCATCATGCCAGCACCCTGCTTAAATTCCTCCTGTGGATTCCCAATGTACTTCAAGCAAAACACTAACAGAAAAGCCTCCTGTGGCTGCACAGGCCGGCCCTGCTTCTCCCTGGCATCATCGGGCCCCCTCTGCTCACCCGGTTGGAGCCATCTTCCCCTTTCTCTGTCTTGAGCTAGCCAAGAGCCTTGCCTGACTTTTCCCTCTGCTTCTGATGCTCTTCTCCGAGACACCAGTTTGCTCGGCTCCTTAGTAACTGTTCGTTCTCAGCAAAAATGTCCCGTCCTCAGAGTGCCCTCAGCCAGGTCACACTCTGGCCCATCCCCTGCTTTAGGGCCTTGGTTGCACTAAGCCACCTCTGAAGTGGTCTTGTCTGTTTATTCCTGACTTTGTTCTCTCTCTCCCTCCTAGAACAGGGGAGACTCGAGACTCTCCATCTTGGCACCAGTGACATTTTGGGCTGGATAATTCTCTTTGGGGGGCCGTCCTATGTATTGTAGGGGGGTTAAGGGCATCGCTGGCCTCAACCTATTAGATGCCAGAAGCACTGTCCGCCTTACTTCCTGCCACTCCTCCAGTTGTGACCACTAAAATTGCCTCCAGTCTTGAACAAATGTCCCCCGTGTGACAGTCTAAAATTTAAGGCCTACTCTCGGCCTAAAATAGTCCTTGGCATACTATTAGTAGTTAACAATTCACCTGTTGAAAAAAAATGAATAGCACTGCATGGTAGGTGTTTCCATTTCCATTATATGGAGAAGATACTGAGGGTCTGGATGTTCACGTGACCCACTCAGGGTGACGCAGCCAGCATGTGTTGCAGCTGGATTTGACCCAGGTGGATTGAATTCTAAATTCAATCTCCTTCCTTCAGGCCACATTAATAGACAATGATAACACTAAGTGCTTACGTTATTGGACACATCTATGGGCTGTCACAAATAATCTCAATTCACACTACATTCTATGCACAAGGCACTGTTCTAAACACATCATTTAGTTAATTCCATTTGACTTTTGCATAGTGGAAAGAAATAAAAACATAACTTTAACATCTAGAAGCAGCATCCTGTTGGAGAGAACTATTACTGTTCTAAGCATTTGATGACTTCTTTTGTAAAAATTTAAGATTTTGAATAGTTAAGACATCTCATTGGTTGAAAAGAAGATAATAGAATATAAAAAGGAATACAGTGACAATTCTTACTACTATTCCCACATAACTCATTACACATGCACACACACCCTCCCATCATTTATCCCTGTTTTTCAGATTCTTGGGAGTCTTTTCAGAGTTTCTTTTTTTCACACACACCAAAAACATACTCAAACATGTTCTTGTTTCAGTCTTTCTCGCTCTTTCTCACGACAAACTCTGGCATACCTTATATCCTCTTCTGCCCCTTATTTCTTTCACTTGATATATCCTGGATATCTTTCCACCTCAGTAGAAAGAGAGCTTCCTCGTTCTTTATAATGTGCAAAAATCCCATTTTATAACTGCATCCACCTTTATTTGATGAGTCCGCTGTTGGTGGATAGCTGGGTTGTTTCTTGTCTTTCACTGTTACAAACAGTGCTGACACAAATACCCTCAACTTATATTTTCCTAAACCTATCAGAGAGCTAAATCCTCATGTTATTTAGAATTGCTGGGTCAAAAGTTTAATGTTATTGATAGATATTGTGATGGCTTCTTTGTGTAGGAGGGTCCCACTCTCTAGGCGTGGTATAAGTAGACTGGAAGGAGATGAAAGGCTGATTTGGATTAATTAGAGCAATCGAATGGGAAGAAGGTAAAACTTTAAGGTGGGTAGAAGTTTTACGAGCCTGCGAAAGGAAGACAGGAGAAAAGGTAAGAGATGGAGGGTGAGGTGGGGTGGAGGCAAGGCATCATGGGAGAAAATCCCAGTGGGAGAGATGGGTGAAGGGTTTCAAAAACCACCTCCATTTCTTCCAAACCCTTGGTAGATTTCTGCTACATTCATTTACTTTGCAGGGATAAATCTGGAGTCTCCACAGGAGAAATTGAGACACCTACTCACAGGCATAACTCTTAGTATTCATGTTTTACAGATGAGGAAGGCAAGGTTCAGAGAGGTTAGGCTAACACCAATGTTGTACAAACAGTGCACAGGGATTTGCAGTGAGGGCTGTCTGATTTTAGCCTCTGTTTTCCTTTTTTTTTTTTTTTAATTTCTCTCCCCTTCCCTCCTCCTAGTTGTCTGCTAGCTGTGTCCATTTGCTGTGTGTTCTTCTGTGACTGCTTCCATCCTTATCAGCAGCACCAGGAATCTGTGTTTCTTTTTGTTGCGTCATCTTGCTGTGTCAGTTCTCCATGTGTGCAGCGCCATTCCTGGGCAGGCTGCACTTTCTTTCATGCTGGGCGGCTCTGCGTATGGGGTGTGCGTGGGGCTCCCCTACACGGGGGACACCCTTGCGTGGCACGGCACTCCTTGCGAGCATCACCTCTGTGCATGAGCCAGTTCCACACAGGTCAAGGAGGCCTGGGATTTGAACTGCAGACCTCCCATGTGGTAGGCAGACACCCTATCCATTGGGCCAAGTCCGTTTCCCTCTGTTTTTTCAATCACTTTACTGTAGCACTTTTTTTTTCAGGGACATTAAGCAACAAATGAAGAAATCTTATTTTAACATTAAAAAATACAAATACCCATGATAAAAGATGGCCACTTATTCCTGTGCCATTAAAAACAGCCAATTATTAGTGTTTATATTTTCTCTATTTTCAAAGGTTAAAGCATTCCTCTAAACCATTTGCCTGAAAGCTGTTAATGCTGAGGAACATATAGGTTAAGTACATAAAACCTGGCCAAAGTCTGGTAGTGTAGCAATTTTGGCAAAATGCCCAGTGATTTGCAAGTGTTTGCCTACCAAGTTAATAGAAGGATGTCTCCAGAAATCAGAAATGGTGGCCTTCTCTCGAAGAGCATTGACTGCCTGCCTGTTTGGTTCTTTTTAAGTTGCTCCAGTTCATAGTATGTCTCTGGTCCTGATTTCTTCCCCTTGCTCTTCACAACTGTTCCCTGGTTGCCGAGATGGCTACGGTCTTCATCAGGTCACAGTTCATCCTGGTATCTGTATCCACCAGACCGTTTCCTGAAAGTCCTTGCATTCTTTGTTTTCCTGCAGCAGATAAAGAGCTAATACTTGCATGTGTTTGTCAACATTTTGGAAAAAAATTCTCCAGGATACAGAATGCATGCTGAACAGCACACAGATTTTGGCCATCCACCCTGCCCAGGGCTGTGGCGTGCCCAGCTAACCATCCCGGCCTGAAGAGGGGAGTGTGGCCACCAGCAGGCTCAGACAACAGGACTCCCAGCACGGGAACGTGCACGCTTGCTCGCACCTGGGCGTGTGTAGGTATGTTTCATTGTCATAAATTTATCTGGGGGATTTTTTGGAAACGATGTCGAAACGGTGACACAAGAAGTTGCTGCTATTTGGGGCAGCATGACACAGGGGATGAGTGAATCTTTCAAACGTTGACACTTTTGTCAAAGTATCAAAAACACTTTGACATCGTTCGAAGTGTTTTGAAAGATGTCAGTCTTGCTGACTCCGGCTTTATCTCCACTTAGCCATGAAGTCGAAGTTCTGCAGTGAGAGAAATTGACCTACCAGATGGGGAGACACGGTGGTGGAGGGCAGGGGTCAGCGAGTTACACCTATGGGCCAAATAAGGCTTACTGCCTGGCTCTGTAAATATGTCTTTGCCTAAAGGTCAAATTTGAGCTGCATCTCTGAGTAAGATTTTTGACAGGCAGAATTGGAAGGAAGGGCATTCTAAGACAGGGGTTGGCAAATTAGAGTCAATGGGCCAACTCTGGCTGGCTACCAGTTTTTCCAAGTAAAGTTCTATTGGAACCTAGCCATACCATTTGTTGATGAATTGTCTAAGGCTGCTTTCACTCTACAAAGACAGAGATGAGTAGGTAATGACATAGACTGTTTGACACACAAATCCTAAAATATTTACAATCTGTCCATTTACAGGAAAAGTTTAGCCACCCTTGATATAAGAATTAAACACTTTGGCTGTTAGTTTAGATATAACTGGGTTCAAATTCCTTGGTTACACAGCTTTCCCACCTATAAAATAGGAATATGAATACTTTTAGGTTCATGTAAGAGGTAAATTAAATAATCCTAGTAAGGAATTACTCAAGGATATGTATTATGATGCATCTAAATTAAAGATTTTCAGAGGTTTTCCTGTATTCTTGATGCCCTGGATTATCATCATAATAGATCTCTTTCACTCTTTTTTTTTTCTTTAAGATTTATTTTTTATTTATTTCTCTCCCCTTCCTGGCCCCCCCCCCCCAAGTTGTCTGCCTCTGTGTCCATTCGCTGTGTGTTCTGTGTCCACTTGTATTCTTGTCAGCCGCACTGGGAATCTGTGTCTCTTTTTGTTGCGTCATCTTGCTGCATCAGCTCTCCATGTGTGTGGCGCCACTCCAGGGCAGGCTGCACTTTTTCACGCTGGGCAGCTCTCCTTACGAGGTACACTCCTTGTGCGTGGAGCTCCCCTACGTGGGGGACACCCCTGCGTGGCACGGCACTCTTTGCGCGCATCAGCACTGTGCGTGGGCCAGCTCACCACATGGGTCAAGAGGCCGTGGGTTTGAACCCTGGACCTCCCATGTGGTAGGCGGATGCTCTATCCATTGAGCCAATTCCACTTTCCCTCTGTCACTCTTATAAAAATTAAACATCAAAACTACTTGAGAAATTTGGGCAGCCATCTTTCCTGTTTCAGGAATAGTAGATCCATAAATTATTTGCTGCATATTTTCAATGTATTTAATGTCAATTAATAGAGTCATGGCAACTGAGGAGGTGTCAGGTGGCATGCCATGTGGCACAGTCTTTAATCTATTCTGGCCATCATTTTGATTCATTTGGTTCAGAACTAATGTAGCCTGGGAGCAGATGGTGCTTAAGCAGTTGAGTGCCTGCTTCCCATATGGGAGGTTCCGGGTTCGGTTCCCGGTGCCTCTTAAAAAAAACAAAAACAAAAAAACAACAAACAAGACAAAAGAAAATACCAACCCAGAGTTGCCAATGTGGCTCACTGATTGAGCGCCAGCTTCGTACACATGAGGTCATGGGTTCAACCCCCAGCCCCTGGTGTCACAAAAAAAATAAAAGAATTAATGTCAACAGATGAACTATCTAGGAAACAAAATTTAGCATGATGAGAGTAAGATTCACAGTGATCTCTATAGCCTCAAATGAAGGATTGTTGGAAGAAATAAGAAAAAATTTACCAGGGATTGATGTGGAATCTGGCATCAATTTCTATTTAAGTCCAGGGATGGGGAAAGTTGGCCAGACAGCACTTCCTGGGAAGTAGATCTGGGGCTTCTAGCTGGCCAGAAGCTCAATTTGAGCCAGATGTATATAGCTGCCAACAAACAAATGATCATAGGCTAGTCAGTATATGTCTTATGGACTCCAAGGAAGATAATGCAAGAAAACAAATTATATGAGCTAGACAGACCACATTTGGAAAATGGAGGTCAGTTATGGAGACAAATTCCAAATCTTAATGGGGATATTGCCAAACTCAAATGGGCTGAGGGGGAGAAGGAGGAGCAGCCAGAATGATGAGTTGTCTGGGAACTATGTCATAATGAGGAATGAGTGAAGGATTAAGGGATGTTTCCCAGGAAAAAGATGACCACAAGAGGCGAGAGAGCTTTTGGGAAGCTCTGAAGGTCTTCCGTGTGGAAGAATCTGCCTTGCTATCTCTGTTGCTTCTCAGCAAATCATGGAGAAATAAACGTGAATGTGGCAGTTTGATAATATTTACAAATTCCAAAAAGAGATATTGATTATACGTGTGAACTTGTCTGTTCCTCTGGGCACGATACCCCTTTGATTGTATTAAATTCAGAAGTTTCACTTTTACTTTATTAAATCAAAATTAGGGCTTTGATTTGACCACATCATTAGAATGTGCAGGGTTGATTTCCCACCCCCTTGGTAGTTATATAAATGGACCCTCAATCAAAAACATGGCAGTTAGATACACAGAGAAAATATATGGAGGAAGAGAGACAGCTCCATAGACACAGCAGAGGAAGAGAGATGAGCCATTCATTCACCTGATAGTTTACAGCTGACCTTGTGAAGAGACCAGAGCAGCTGAGCCCAAAAAGAAAAGAGCCCTGGGAAGAGAGGCAACCTCTGTGCAGCCTACTGCTGAGATTGGAAGAAGCTGGACCCACAGAGCCTTACAAGAGAAGAGGAAGGCAGAACCCTTGCAGATGTCACCCGCCATCTTGCTTCAACACGTGGCAGCAGAGTTTGGTAAGGAAGGAAGTAATCTTGAGTTGGACTCTTTAGGGTCTTGTAACTGTAAGCTTTCATCCCAAATAAATACCCTTTACAAAAAAAGCCAACAGATTTCTGGTACTTTGCATCAGTACCCCTGTGGCTGACTAAAACAGTAAGGTACTCACTTTTTATGGTATCAGCCCAGCTTACAGCAGTTATCACACCCCTCCCCTGTGTCCACTGCCTCAAGTGAGGTGAGTGCCTGGAAGCCATGTTTGTTCTCCATAATCCTGCCCTCCTGCTGATAACTGAATGGACAAAGAATAGATGCTAGAATAATTGGAGTCTCTCTTCAAGGAATTTGAATCTGGCCTTGGTGACTGCTAATCTTCCTCTTTAAATGGTTGGGTCTGTAATGGGTATATTTGGGGCATGTGGGAAGCCATTTGTTTTTGTGAGGATGGAACAGCTGAGGAAATAAATCTACAGAGAGAAAAGAATGAGGCAGAGATGCCAACAGAAACAGGGGTGAAAAACAAAGGGTCTTGCCTGGCTGGGTTCTTTTCAGCTTCCCATTTCCTGGTTTCAGTTCCTCATGAGACCTAACTGCCTTCCTGGTCTTGGGCTACATGAGATATGCCTGTGTCCTTGTTATAAATTCCCCTTTCTTACTTCACTAGTTCAGCTGGGTTTCTTCATTTGCAACCAAAAGCATCTTAACTATTTCAGAATGCAGCAGAATGTGACTCAGTATCTAAAATATTTAACAGTGAGTCCTGAACAGACATTGAAAGAATTGCTTCAAATATCTAGGAATGAATTTAGCCAAGGAGGTAAAGAACACGTACATGGAAAACCATAAAACACTGCTAAAAGAAATCAAAGAAGACCTAAATAAATGGAAAGATATTCTGTGTTTATGGATTGGAAGAGTAAATATCATTAAGATGTCAATTCTACCCAAATTGATTTACAGATTAAATGCAATCCTCATCAAAATCCCAAAAGCCACCCTTGCGGAAATAGAAAAGCCAATTATCCAATTAGCATGGAAGGGCAAGGGGCTCCAAAGAGTCACCACCATCTTGAAAAAAGAACAAAGTTGGGAGAGTGGATGTGGCTCAGGGAACTGGGCTCTCACCTACCACATGGGAGGTCGCTAGTTCAGATCCCAGTGCCTCCTCAAGAAGACAGTGAGCTGATGCAACAGGCAGGTGCAGCAAGCTGACACAACAAAAATACAAGAAGAGGGAACATAATGAGAGACACAACAAAGAAGACTGTGGGCTGATGTGACAAGATGATGCAACAAGAGAAGTGGGAAGAAAAAACAATGAGAGACACAACAGGGAGCAAAGGTGGATCAAGCGATTAGGCACCTCCCTTCCACACTGGAGGTCCCAGATTCGGCTCCTGATGCCTCCTAAAAAAAAAACAAGGAAGACGAACAGACACAGCAAGTGCAAACCAATTAAAAAATTGGTAAAAACCTTGAATAGACATTTCTTCAAAGAAGTCATGCAAATGTTCAATAAGCACATGAGAAGACGCTCAACATCATTAGCCATTGAAACCATTTCATGCCCACTAGAATGGCTACTATCAAAAAAATGAAAAATCACAAGTGTTGGAGAGAATGTGGAGAAATAGGAATGCTCATTCATTGTTGGTGGTAATGTAAACTGATGTAGCTGCTGTGGAAAATAGTTTGGAGGTTACTCATAAGGTTAAATATAAAATTATCATATGACCCAGAAATTCCTCTTCTAGGTATATACCCAAAATAATTGAATGCTGGGATTTGAATAAATAATTGAATGCTGGGATTTGAATAGATGTTCACATACTGATGTTCATAGTTGCATTATTCACAATTGCCAAAAGTTGGAAGCAACCCAAGTACCCACCAACAGGTGAATGGATAAGCAAAATGTAGTATAAACACACAATGGAATATTATCCAGCTGTGAAAAGGGATGATGTGTTGATATGACAACATGGATAGTTTAGGTGTCACCCAGATATCTTCTCATTGCACCCTATATACATTTCTTTTCACAGCAAGCATCAATGAGATAATCTAATGACTTTGTGGAATAGTTTAATTCAACTATAAGAACCATGTAGGCAAGACCTTTTCCTGTTTTGCTTTCCGTCTTATTCCCCACGCCTATAAACATGTCTGCACATAGTTGGTGCTCATTGAGATTTGTTTGTTTGTTTTTTGGGTTTTGGATTTTTTTTGGTATTAATAAATGAACCAATAATTGAAAAGGAGAAGGGAAGGTGTAGAGAGCTTAAGGAGTTAGGAATCATTATTCCAACCTGGAAAACAGGTACTTTCATTTATTTGCCTCCCCCAAATCTGGTCTCATGCTTTCTTCCAGAACCATAATTCTAGGTCAATTTTGATCATTAGATCAAGAGTTTCTCTACAAGCCCCCATCAGGGAAACTAGAAAACCTTCACATGACCATCACAAATCAGTTTTCAGCCTTGGCTTACTTAAGATGATATTAATTGCTAGTTTCTCAGTGGGTGACATTTTGTCACTGTCATCCCTTTCTCAATGCCTAGGACATAGATTTTGTTGGCTGGTGTAAGAGGAGGTCCTGTGGTGGGCCACTGTCATTTTCTGCTTCTCATTGACCCAGCTTTCTTCTCTGTTACTTGCACCTCTCCAGCAGTCTAAGCCACTTGCATGAAATTGCATGAAAAAGAGCAAAGCCAATGGATTAGAAGAAAGCTGTCTCCAGTAATCCTCCTTGGTTGGGCAGGATGATATTACCCAACGGTTACATCTAAGAAGTAAGGAGATCCAGAACTCCAGGCTCAAGCTTGCCTCCACCTGCCACATTGAAGAAATAAGCTTAGATGGAGAAAACCCAAGTGAAGGCACTTCTCCTGGTGGGACTGCAGTCTTGAATTTTCAAACCAAACACATCCAGCTCTAAAATTTGGCTCTGCCACTGTATAAACTTGGAAAATTTACCTAACATCCCTAAGTCTTGTTATATGAGGAAAACAATAAAACCTCCTTCAGATGTTGGAGTCAGGAATAAATGAGATAAAGAATATATAGTGCTCGCTTCTGCAGCACAGATAATAAAATTCGAACAATACAGAGAAGATTAGCATGGTCCCTGCGCAAGGATGACACACAAATTTGTGAAGTGTTTCGTATTTTTAATAACATAAGAATGAAAAAAAAAGAATATACAACGTTTAATACAATGGTAAATAATGATAATAGTAAGTGCTTGATAAATGATTGCTAATATTAATGGTCCAATATATAGTCAACGATTTATTCATAGAAAGAGCTCCGCCTCTGGGAAGCGGACTTGGCCCAGTGGTTAGGGCGTCTGCCTTCCACATGGGAGGTCCGCGGTTCAAACCCCGGGCCTCCTTGACCTGTGTGGAGCTGGCCCATGCGCAGTGCTGATGCGCGCAAGGAGTGCCCTGCCATGCAGGGGTGTCCCCCGCATAGGGGAGTCCCACATGCAAGGAATGCACCCCGTAAGGAGAGCCGCCCCGTGCAAAAGGAAGAGCAACCTGCCAGGAATGGTGCTGCACACACGGAGAGCTGACACAACAAGATGATGCAACAAAAAGAGATACAGATTCCCAGTGCCACTGGTAAGGATAGAAGCGGTCACAGAAGAACACACAGCGAATGGACACAGAGAACAGACACCTGGGGGAGAGGGAGGCAGGGGAGAGAAATAAATAAAAAATTTTAAAAATTTTAAAAAAAGAGCTCCCCAAACTTTACACCAAACAGAAATCTACACTTTCCTGTCAGGTTTTCTTTTAAATTTTGCCAAGTTATAGAAGTTTGTAGCCAAGACAAAAATTATAGAACTGTTTCAATCTGCTGCAACACAGCTTACACGCAGGGATTCTTAAACTTTTTTGTTCCACGGACCCCTTTGCCAGTCAGGGGAAAACCACGGACCCCTTACTAAGTCCACACTATACTGTGTATTAGTTAATAAATATATCACACCTGCACCAATATGTCCCCACAAGAATAATGTTTTTCTAAATTTCAGTTCAAGTTCTCAGACCCCTGGTTAAGAACCCCTGGCTTACATGGCTTAAACTGTTGTATCTGTTAAGGCCTAAAGCAAAGAGAAGTACAAGTGCAGAAATTCTAAACGGCGTCATATTTTTTAAAGCACATTTTCTCTCTCTTACCTCAGTCCACTCTCCTAGTCAACTTGTGTACTGTTTAGGTATATTTTTTTCTGTAAAACCCTTCCAGTCCCCTTTTCTAAGAATGAAGGTTAAGTGGACAAAGACAAACTCAGTTAAGCTGCAGACTTTAGTGACCAGCAGCTATTTTTCTTGAGGAACTGGATCCAAACATTTCAGGGTGCAATGTGCACTGGAACGGACGACAAGCAGAACTTAAGTATAAATCACGCAGCAAACTGAGCCCTCCTATTAATCTTTCATCCAGAAACAGGCACTGTTTTAAGGGGAAATTAAAGGCGATCAATAAGCAGGCTTGCCTGGGCTGCTTCTGGCTCGAGATGCAAATATTATTCCAAATTCTGGATTCCAAAGAGATCCCTCCATTGATATGATAATAGCCTCCTCTGTTTCTGTGACCTCAGATCCTGGCAGGGCATGAAAGGATACTTACAGGAAACAAAAGGAAAGCACATTATAGAATAAACATTTGCTAAATGGACTTTGACTGTAAAGCATAATGTGTCATGTGCCAAAGGATGGAATTCTCTGTGAACCAGGTGATGATGCATTGAGGGTATAATATGTTTATATGTTCTAAGAGCTGCCATGACAGACTCTTTGTCACCCGACATTTCAGCTTCACACTCATGGTGCACAAGACAGCAAATGTGGTGTCATAATCTCAAATAGAGGCAATTGGAAATAAGCAAAATTTAGTTGCCAACAAATCGAAGGTGATCGCAACTGAATGTTGGTCACTGATTTGTAAATTCAGAGTCAACAACAAATTAATGAGAGAATCTTTATTTAGCACCCATTATTTGTGAGATATTGTGCTAGGATGCTGGGAAAACACAAATGAGAAAGTTTGGCAAGGGGGTTACAGTTTTAGGGGCACATAGACGATAATCAAGTAGAAAAATAAGTAAAGATAAATCAGGTTTTTGGTGAGTGCTATGAAGCACAAAACCAGATAATGAAAAAGACATTAACTGAAGGGGAGAAGGGAAGGTCTGTCTGAAGAAATCACATATACACAGAAATTCAAGGAGACTGGGCCAGTGACAGATCTGGAGGACCAGATTCCAGGCAGAGGAAAAGCAGCTACAAAGGCCCTGAGGTGAGAAAGGGCTTGTGTCTGAGACTCAAAGTGGCTCAGTATAACTACAGTATGACAGATGAGATTATACGCCCTCAACAAGCCAGTGCATGCAGGACCTTGTACTTAGTAATACTAGGTAAAAAATTAAATGTAATATTCAAATAAATTATATCTCCTTATCAGTAAAGATACATATCTTTTCACTAAGCCTAGGCATACTAAAAGAATCTCAAAGGTTGGCCAAGGTAATATTTTGGGTATAATAATATAAATATATTAGTATATTAATATTTATTAGGTATTTACTAAATTCTAGAATATTCAATATCTGTTCATCAAAGTCAATTTTTCTTGCTGACTTGTTTTACATGATTTAAATTCAACCCAAACAGAAGTTGACAGTATAGCACTGTTCTTATCTTTACATGAAAGGCGTTTGTAATATTTTCAGGCAAAGTCATCATTACAATGTGAGGCTAAATCTTTACTAAAACTGTGTTTTCAAGTCAAAGTCTATCTTCTGTTACAAGTCTTTCTACAATGTACAGTAAACAGTACTGTTTTAATATTCTTTCATCAATTGTAACAAAGGTGCCACACTAACACGAAGTGTCAACAATAGGGGGTATATGGGAACAATGTTTTTTTTACATGACTTTTCTGTAAACCTACAACTTCTCTAATTAAAAAAAAAGTCTCTCTGCAATGTCTAGTTAGTGTAGTCTCCAGTCTCCAAGATGGCCCCATCTACCAAGTGACGCCCTTGTGTAGCCCTCCCGCATGGTAGCAAGCTGGGTGGGTGGCCAATAGAATATGGCAGAAATGATGATGGGTTACTTCTGAGATTAGATTATAAAAGACACAGGCAAATCACAAGGCTCAGTTTGGCCGCCTTTTCAGGTGGGAAATATTTCTTCAAGTTTCTTGAATAGCAGTGAACAGCAGAAAAAGAACTGACATATCAATAGAGCAGAGCGCCCTAGGATTTCTGGATTATTCCAAGGCAAGAGGATCCCGGAAATGGGGAGAAACTGACCTTCCTGCTGACCTGAGTAGGAGGGTTTTAGAATTCCGATTGATATTGGAATCAAGGAAGCGGGAGAGCAGGATGGCAGAAGAGTTGAAAGTGCTAACTGCTATGTTCCTTGCTTGTTCTTCCAACTCTTAGGTGTGTGACCCCTTAACCTTCTTTTTTTTAAAGATTTATTTATTTATTTATCCCCCCCTCCCCCATCTGCTCTCTGTGTCCATTCGCTGTGTGTTCTTCTGTGTCCTCTTGTATTCTCATCAGGCAGCACTAGGGACCTGTCTCTTTTTGTTGCGTCATCTTGCTGCATCAGCTCTCCGTGTGTGTGGCGCCACTCCTGGACAGGCTGCAGTTTCGCACGGGGTGGCTCTCCTTGCACAGGGCCACTCCTTGTGTGGGCAGCACCCTGACGTGGGGGCATCCCTGCGTGGGCTGGCACTCCTTGCACACAGCAGCACTGTGCATGGGCCAGGCACCACACGAGCCGGGAGGCCCTGGGTATCGAACCCTTGGACCTCCTATATGGTAGGTGGACGCTCCATCTGTTGAACCACATCTGTTTCCCCCTTAACTTCTAAACCTTGGCTTCCTCCCCTGTCAAATGGAGCTAAAACAGCACCAGTTTCAGGTTGTTGTGTGGCTAGTATATGAGTTCATAGGTGAAAAGTGTTTAGCGTTGTGCCTGGTATGTGGCGTGTTATCCATATTTTTGCAAATTTTACTAAAAGCCAGGGATAACTGAGTGCTTTAGTTACTGCTAAGTTTGGTACAGTAATGGTCCCCATTTACAGATGAAGAAACTGAGGCTTGGTGGCATAAAACACCTTGGTCGTTGTCACACAGCTCATGAGGGGTGGAGTTGACAGTCAAGACTATCATTTGTCATCTAGGCACCTTTGTTCCTAACATCTGTATTATGGTTGGGTGCAAAGATACCTTTCTTCACATAGAAATGCCTGTCTTTAAGGATAGTTAATGAAACTTCTGTAACGATAGATCAGAGTGTTCTGGTTCTGTTGTGTTTTGGTTTTGCTCTGCCCCTTTGTGTCTCCTCTTTCCTTTCTGCCGTCTTTCCTTCCTTCCTTCTTTCTTTTCTCTTCTCTCTCTCTCTGCCCCTTCTCTCCTTCTCTCTCTATGTCTTCTTTTATTCCCTTGCAATGAGGGCATTTCATTTATTTTGTTTTATTTTTGAAGATTTGCTTAGTTCTCACCCCCCTCGTTGTTTTGCGCTCACTGTCTGCTCTCTGTGTCCATTCACTGTGAGTTCTTCTGTGTCTGCTTGTCTTCTCTTTATGTGGTACTGAGAACCAGGCCTGGGACCTTCCCGAGTGGGAGAGAGGTGCTCAGTCTCTTGTGCCACCTCAGCTTCCTGGTCTGCTGCATCTCTTATTGTCTCTCCTCTGTGTCTTTTTGTTGCATCACCTTGCTGTGCCAGCTCTCTGTGTGGGCCAGCTCACCATGTGGGCCAGTACTCCACTAAGGCCAGCTCTCTGCTTGGGCCAGTGCTCCTTGTGGGCCAACACTCCTTGTGGGCCAACACTCCTGCACCAACCAGGCCTCCACTTGGGCCAGCTTGCTACTCAGGTTAGCTCCCCATGCAGGCCAGCTTGCCTTCACCAGGAGGCCCCCGGAATCAAACCCTGGACCTCCCATATGGTAGGTGGGAGCCCAATCTTTTGAGCCACATCCACTTCCTGCATTTCACTTATTTAATGATTTTTGTTAATAAATTTTAAATATATAGTGCTCAGGTCTCCAGGGTACCTCCAACTACGTCATTTCACCCTCACAGGGAAGACAAATATGGAAACTGACTTTTAACCTATCTTTACAGTGAGGCCCCTTTCCATAGAGCAGTGGTTCTTACACGGGGCAAATTTGCCCAGCAAGGGACACTTGGCAATGTCTGGAGACTTTTTTGTTTGTCACAACTGGAAAGCGGGTGCTACTGGCATCTAGTGGGTAGAGGTCAGGGCTGGTGCTAAACATCCTAAATGCACAAGACAGCGCCCACCACCGAGAATCATCTGGCCTCCAATGTCAGTAGACATCCTGCATAGAGCAAACGCTGTGCTTGCAAGGACAGGTTCTCTGTAGGGCATCCCATGGTGGCTTCTCCCTCTGCAGCACGGTGGACTTAGATGCCCTCCTCCCTCCCGCCGGAGATAAGCTGAGGGGCAGGGGTGCTGGGGCCACAGACTGAGGCCTGGGAGGGGGTGATGGAAAAGGAAGCAGATAGAACTGCTTCTTGAGGGCATTCTCACTCCAGGCACTAAAGTGCTTCACATCTAGTCAATCAACAGTCTCATGACAAGTCTGTGACGCTGGTGCCATTATGATGTCATTTTACAGATGAAGGCATAAGGAATCAGGAATTTTGGGGTTCAAACCCTAGCTGCCTAAATACTTCATTTCTCCTTGATGTACTTTCTATGAAAAGCTCTGAGATTTCACTCTGAAAAGCCATCAAAATGGGCTTTCCATAAGCCCAGCATAGTGTTTGCAACTAGCAGTACAATTATGTGGGTATGAAAGTGGTTTAAAGGGGAAGTCTAAGGTCATGTATATTACTAAAAGGAAAGCTAAAAAAAAGTAACATGAAACTGTATAGCATAGTAAATCTGCATGTGAAAAATGAATGTTTTGTGTAATCTATTAACTTTAAAAAAAATAGTTAAAAAATAAAATAAAATAAATAAGATTTAAAATACCAAGAAAATAAAGTAAAAGTAAAAAGAAATGAATACAGGTAAAATTACATATATAAGACCATTTTTCATTGAAACGAACAAATGTTGGTTAATACTACAAAATGTTAATATCAGACAAAAAAAGCACATTATGCTAAGTGAAGAAAAAGAGACATAAAGTACTACATATTGTTTGATTCCATTTATATAAAATATAAATCAATTTAGAAAGATGGTGGTTATGTAGGCTGGGGAAGGACTGCTAAGGGGTGTGGACTTTTTCTTTTTGGAGTTATGAAATTGTTCTAAAGTTCTTTTTGCAGTAATGAATGCACAACATTGTGATTATATTGAAAGCCATTGATTGTGCACTTTGGATTAATCATATGATATCTGAAAATATCTCAATGATACTGCTTAATAAATAAATAAATGTGCAAGAATAGCCAGAAATAGCAGCTATGTACACCAGGGGGAACATAGAAAGACTGAGAGGGGAGGAATTTCCTTGTTTGTTTGTCTGTTTTTTGTTTATTATTACTGAAATAATGAAAACACTCCAATAATGATTGAAGTGATGACTACCCAACTATGGGATTATACCAAATAGCATTGATTGTACACTTTGGATGAATTGTATGCTTTATTACCATGTATTAATAAAACTGATTTGTTTAAAAGGGAAGGGAGCTTTCCTTGACCCTCACCAAGAATGACTCGGGGCCACTGTCCTTCAACTGTCAGAACCACCGACGTGTTCTCATTGTTCCCCTCAGAGAGTTGCATTGATCCCAAGAGGTGCCCGTGCAATAGTTTTTGTTACAAAACGTTTGCTCACTGGCCAGGCTATTTTCTCCCCTTCGCCCAATCTTTCTATTTACCTGCTGCCAAAGCCATAGCTCCAACAGTCCCTGCTGTGGAGGCAGATCACAAATGGCAGCACACAAAGGACAGTAAAATCTTGATTCCCTGGGAACTGATTCTATAAAGCCCCCCTTCCAAATTTTTCTTTCTTATTTTTGACTCCTGTACTCCATTTTTAGAAATGATGTATATCAAAAGAAAACAACTCAGTATTCAGAATTTATTTTTAAACCACAACCACAAAAACACCGCTTCGGGGAAGTTTTGAGGTTAGTGTGAGTACAGCTCCAACTGCTACAAGCTCATCAGAGCTTTACAAGGTGCTTGGTTCCGGAGTTGTAACCCAGTAAGGTTGCCGGTCCTTAGGGAGAGAGTCACCTATGTCCAGGGACTTTTTAAGAAGGGATTATAAAATACTTAGGGAAACAGATATGGCTCAAACTGATAGAGCTTCTGCCTACCACATGGGAAGTCCAGGGTTTGATACCCAGGACCTCCTGGCCCGTGTGGTGAGCTGGCCCACGTGGAGTGCTGCTGCAGGCAAGGAGTGTCACTCCACACAGGGGTGCCCCATGCAGGAGGGCAGCCCGCCCAGGAGTGGTGCCACCCACATGGAGAGCTGACGCAGCAGGACGACACACAACAACAACAAAAAAGAGACATAGAGAAGAGACAATATGAGACCCAATGAACTAGGGAGCTGAGTTGACAGAAGAGAATGATCACCTCCCTCCCACTCTGGAAGGTCCCAGGATGGGTCTCCAGAGCTGCCTACTAAGAATACAACAGACACAGAATAACACACAGCGAATGGACACAGAGAGCAGACAACGGGGGGAAGGGAGATAAAAAAATTTTTAAAGTAAAAATAAAATACTTAAAGATTGTCAACTGCAGGGGATGATGGGAAAGCAGTCTTCTGTGTATCTTTGAGCTCTGTAACGAACGCCAGTCCCCACAATTCCCTACTCCCACAAGATGATCAATCAAGGAATTTTTTTTTTGTAGTGTCTGAATGGAAAGCCCACCCGGATCTGGCCCTACTTTTCCACCCTCTGCTCCCCACGGCACAGCCTGCCCTGGTCACGGGGGCCTCTTCCCTGTCCTTGAATCCTGCCAAGCTCCGTCCTGACTCAGGCTTTTGCACTTGCTGTTCCTCTGCCTGAAGCACTGTGCCCACGTTTCTGAGCCCTTGTCAGCTTTCAGGACTCTGCTCAAATGCCACCTCCTGGGAACCCCCCATGAGAGAGGACCCCACTCACCCACCAGCTGCCTTCACATTCCCAGTGTATGTGCCTTCACCGCCCTTGTCATTTCCCAGCATCATCTTGCCCAATTGTTTATTGATTTGTCTAAACTAGGATGTTGAAAGCATTAAGGGTATTTACCACCTGACTTGTAATTAGTATTCTATCAACACTGCCATGTCTTTTATTAATAAATATAATTATTTTAACAAATGTAGTTATAATAATATAAAAAGACTATATTCAATTCTGTATTGATTATACATTTTTTTTTTACATATTCATGTTTCATTAGCTACTGTACTAGAAAGGAAGTACCTTGAAGGCAGGGACTTTGGAACACATTACCTAGCATACGGCAAGCACTCAATTACTTGGTGAATGAATGAGTGAAAGAATGAAAGAATATGACACTTCTTCTTTTCATCAAGTATGCTAATAATACTCCCAGCAGGGAAAGGAGAATCCAAACAAAAAGATTTTACAGACTCTGAATAGAAAATCCTGAAAGAATAGATTTTAGTGGGTTATCTCAAAAGGTCAGAGGAAGGCGAGGTGGCATCAAGATGGCGGCTCCTGCTGTCAAGGAGCTGACCTGGGCAGAATCTTCTCTGAGGCAGACACATCCGCTGAATGTGCCACCGTTCACCAGAAGCTGCCCACTTTCTGGAGAGTCAGAAAAGTAGCAAGGCCAAGTCCTTTTATTTCTGAGTCTGGGTTTATTTGGGTTGGAAGAGAACTTTGCACACCACCTTAAAATGTGTACAAGACTTCAAGGGGAAGCTAAAAATAGCCCAGTGGGATTATTCTTTCACTGGATGGCTATTAGCAGTGTTCACACTGCCAGAATTTAGGAGGGAGGGAGGAGGAAATAATGCTTTTCTTCAAAGGAACTCAGGAGGATTTGTGGCAGATGGCTTGTGATCCTATGCGCTGGCAAACATCATCCTCAACAACATCTGTTTAGGCAGAACATTCTCATTTTCTTATCCCTGACCTGGGCGGATGGAAGTTGTGAGGTATTTGCTTGGCTTGGCTTTGCATGTTTTGCAACTCCCCCACATTCACCTGATGAAATATCTCAAGTCTTATTTCATGCACTCACCTGGGAAAAGTGACCACACCGTCTCCTGGGTACAGGTCGACTGCCTTTACCTCTTGCATAATAATCCCATCGACCTTTAAGGGCTGACTTTGAATGTCATCTTTAGTGTGTGACATTCACTAGCTTATCTTTCTCTAACAACAAGTGTATGAAATATGTTTTCAAAAGTCCTTTTATAGATGAAACTGAGTCACAAGGAGGCTGAGCACATCAACCAGCTCCTCAAGGCTCCCAGGATTCTCAGGTATGGTTTCCTCCACAGCCTGCATCTAGCTGCAATCTCAATCACTGGGCTGACTATGGCCTCTGGCAAAGCGGAAGTTCTAGAGGTGAAGTTTGGGGCAAACCATTCTATTTATTCATCAAACATAGACTGAGTAACCACTACGTGCCAGGAAATGGATCTAGTTAACAACAATAAAGCCCTCACTCTGGAGTCTTATACATGAGATGAGGAGAAGCAAAAGCCAGATGACCACGTGCTGTGTCCATTGGTGCTAAGTTCTATGAAGATGAATGCAGGGTGCGATAGCGTGGGGATGGGTGGGACTATTTAAGGTAGGATGGTCAGGGTGGCCTCTCTGATGAGATGACATTTGTGGAGAAACTGAGTAAAGCTGTGACTGAAGCTAAGTGGCTGGGGCAGCATTCCAGGCAGAGGGAACAGCAAGTGCAGCGGCCCTGAGACAGGAGCATCCCTGGTCTGGTGCAACAGAAGGAGCACATTAAAGGAAAATGGGAGGAGGTGAAATCAGAGAGTTGGTCAATTCTGTTATTTAAGGGTATATTCATGAAAATATTGGCCCATTCTACTTTTCTCATCCTACAAAAGTATCAATGAAAATAATTTTGAATGCAAGTAGCAGAAACTCCAAATAGGTAAACAAGTAAAGAATGTTAATATATCACACAACAAGATGTTTTGAAGTAAAGTAGCTCCAGCTAATTCAACGGCTCTGTGGCCGCTTGAATAACATGGTTTTTTAAAAAGATTTGTTTTTTATTTATTTCTCTCCCCTTCCCCTCCCCGCCCCTCCCCCCCCCCCAGCTGTCTGCTCTCTGTGTCCATTCGCTGTGTGTTCTTCTGTGACCGCTTCTATCCTTATCGGCAGCACCGGGAATCTGTGTTTCTTTTTGTTGCGTCATCTTGTTGTGTCAGCTCTCCATGTGTGCAGCACCATTCCTGGGCAGGCTGCCCTTTCTCTCGTGCTGGGCGGCTCTCCTTACTGGGCGCACTCCTTGCGCGTGGGGCTCCCCTACGCGGGGACACCCCTGCGTGGCAGGGCACTCCTTGCGCGCATCAGCACTGTGCATGGGCCAGCTCCACACAGGTCAAGGAGGCCCGGGGTTTGAACCCTGGACCTCCCATGTGTAGGGGGACACCCTATCCATTGGGCCAAGTCCGCTTCCCTGAATGACATGTTTTTTGTGTGTTCGTTTTTCATCTTTCTAGTCTGCCTGCCCCAGCGTCTTGGCCTTGACCTCCCCAACTAGCTTCCCTCATTTTTGCAATATGGCTGCATAGCTCCAGACATTGTATCTTCACACAACAAAATCTGGAGGCAGCATAATAACTGTTTAGGTCCTTGAGGCGCTCTTTGGGAAGAAAGAGCCCTTTCCTTAAGGCTCTTCAGCACTCTTCTTCTCAAACGCCCAAAAAGTTATCACATTTCAATGCCTAAATTAATCATTGATTTTTAAAAAGGGCTCAGTATTTCAAAATAAAAAGTTTCTTTACATTTTGTATTATTTTGTAACTGTCCTGTAAGTTTGAAAGTATTTCAAATTTTAAATTTTTTTAAAGAAGAAAGAAAGGAATCGCTGTGGATGATGCGTGGCTTAAACTAATCAAAGCCCAGCTCCTGGGCTGGACCAAGTACTCCTGGTGCATCTGGCCATCTGAGGAAGGTGCTGGTTGTTAGGAAGGAGGAAGAGAGGCATAGTCTTGTGGTAGTTGGGGGATACTGCTTATCAACCATCCTTTCTCCTCTTCTTCCTTATTAATGAGTCCTGCAATTACTCGGGGTGACAATAAGCCCGAACAAAATCCTGATTTCCCAGGAAGCGGACTTGGTCCACCTACCACGTGGGAGGTCCACGGTTCAAACCCCAGATCTCCTTGACCCGTGTGGAGCTGGCCCATGCGCAGTGCTGATGCGCGCAAGGAGCGCCCTGCCATGCAGGGGTGTCCCCCGCGTAGGGGAGCCCCACGCGCAAGGAGTGTGCCCCGTAAGGAGAGCCACCCAGCACAAAAGAAAGTGCAGCCTGCCCAGGAATGGCACCGCCCACACGGGGAGCTGACAGAACAAAAAGAAACACAGATTGCCGGTGCCGCTGATAAGGATAGAAGCGGTCACAGAAGAACACACAGCGAATGGACACAGAGAGCAGACAACTGGGGGAGGAAGGGGAGGGAAAGAAATAAAAAATAGATCTTTAAAAAAAAAAAGCTTGATTTCCCCAACTCCCTTGCAGAAAAAATTTTTTCCTGATGAAAAGGGGTAGATTCTGTTCATGTGCATATTTTTTACTTTTCCCCATACTTTTCAAGTATGGGATATGTTCCCAGACCTCGTGGTGGGACAGCCATCGTGCAGTCATGAAGTTGAAAGCCACGGCCAAAGGCTGGAGGGGCAGGAAGGCATGAGGGGTTCAAGTCCTTGGTGGCTTCCTTGAAGTGCTCCAGGAGCCCTGGAATCTGAAACTTCCTCGTATGTGAAGAAACTAAAATCCTGTTGGTTAACCACTGCTGGGCAGTTTTTGCTTGGTGCTGCCAAGGCAATGCTAACTTGCTGAAGGCAACCAGTCGTGCCTGCTACAGAGAGCAGCCTGGGGGTTTTGGGGTAAGGAGCGCTCGAAGTGCCGTTCCCTGATGCGGTTAGGAGGAAATCTCTTGCTCTGTTCCAAAGGTACAAAGTGGAGCTGCCTCATCCCTGCACTAAACTTACACAGAGAAGCAGAAAGAAAGCAAAAGCCCTTGATTGGCTTTCTTCAACCTTCCAAGTTCAAAGGAGACCTTGGCTTCCAATGTACCCAAGAAAGGAAGGGCACAGCCAGAATGGTAAAAGAAACAAGAAAAGTTCATCCTTGGCTGTCAAGCTTCTGAGGCCCCAGTCCTGGCAATTTAAGGGATTAAAGATGTCAACTGATCTTCTGCATTTGAGCTTCTTCCTTGTGACAGAGACTCACACGCAGGTGGGAAATTGAACTTTACACTCCTCTGGTGTTGAAGAAAAAATACCGCATGCCCTAAGAAGGCAGGAGAGACAACACAGAACAAATCCATTAACAAGTATTTATTGAGTGTAGTCTCCGAGGTTAAACACAGACTGACAATTTACAGGAATCAGAAGATGCCAGGGTTGCCCTGAGGTTTACATTACGTGTAATAATAATAATAATTCATTAACCAAGCTGACATGTTTTGAGCACTTACTGTTTGCCAGTGCAGTGTCAGGGCAACACATGTTACGTGGATTTTTCGCTTTAAAGCCTCACACCATCTCTATGGGACATCATCCCATTTCACAGATGAGGAAGTCAATGCAGAGGATGGTTAAGAAATGTGTCCAAGGTCCAAGTTTTAAGTGGCAGCTCTGGGATTTACATGCAGGCCATCTGCTCCCCACGCTGACATATTTAACATCTGTGAACCCATTCAAACTCAGTGAAAGGCAACCTGTAAGCAAGTCCCAAATTTATGGCACTGAGCCTTGTTTATTTCAATATAGCGTTCTTTTTTTAAAAAGATTTATGTGTTTATTTGTCTCTCTCCTCTTCCTCCGCCCGGTTGTCTGCTATCTGTGTCCATTCACTGTCCGCTTCTATTCTTGTAAGTGGCATGGGAATCTGTGTCTCTTTTTTGTTGCATCATCTTGCTGCATCAGCTCTCTGTGTGTGCAGTGCCACTCCTGGGCAGGCTGCACTTTCTTTCGCGCTGGCGGCTCTCCTTACGGGCGCACTCCCTGCGTGTGGGGCTCCCCTACGAGGGGACACCCCTGCGTGGCAGGGCACTCCTTGCGCGCATCAGTACTGTGCGTGGGCCAGCTCCACACGGGTCAAGGAGGTCTTGGGTTTGAACCGCGGACCTCCCGTGTGGTAGGCGGATGCCCTATCTATTGAGCCCAGTCCACTTCCCCAATACAACGCTCTTGAGGCCACAATTCAAAGAAGAGCGTTTATGAAGAACATAGCCTAATTGCCTAAGTTATTCAAGAACCAGCATCATTCAACGATCAGGATTTTCTGAAAACATGCTCCGTTCCTTATAAAACACCAGGGCCTCTTCTGTGATATGTAGCCCAAAGTACTTCAGGATGCTTCTCCGAATGGCTCCTCCTTGTCTCCGAGGAGCTCAAGACCCCGCCAGAGGCACAATCAAAGGCCTCTGGCCGTGCGGTCACCCTTCATGTTCGACCTTGCCGCCCTGCTATTTCACACCGCTCCTGGGGGCTTCCTTGGTGCCAGGCCCTGTCCCGAGGACTGCACAGACAATCGAGGTTTAATCCTCTCTCGGGAAGTCTCTGCATGCAATTAACCTCATCATCCCACTTTTTCAGGTGGAGAAACAGCCTCAGCGACTTCGAGAGGCCTGCTCAACGTCTGACAGCAAACATACTTGGGATCCACCACACTGCCACGAACCTCTAAGCCCTGTCAAAGGCACCTAGCAGAGAGAAGCCAGTGGCAGCTGGAAGGTAGCCCCAGCAGACTCCCTGAAATTCGCAGATCCAGATTCGAAGCCCCTGGGAGACGGGGCTTATTCTAATTAGCACAAAAGCACCAAATGGGCTGGTGCTCGTGGAGCCAAGATTAAAACGGGGTTAACTGGAAGCCTAAATCCACCATGCTCCTCCCCCAGGGCAAGGACAGGCCCTGAGGTTTTCCTTGGTGACCAGCCTTGAACAAGCTGCTGAATCTCTCTGTGCCTCAGTTTTCTCTGCTGTAAGGTGGAGGTAGCGAGAGCATCTACCTCATAGATTTGGTGTGAGCATTAAGTCGCTAAAACAGCACCTGATGCCTAGCTCTAATTGTGCTATTTTATTATTACCATTATTATCACCATCGTTGTCATTTTTGCATCACTTTTGCACATGCTGGAAATCTATTGCATGCGTTCCGCCCCCTCCAAAATTCTTGACTTGCATGTTTTGCATCTGGCCCTGGTTACTCTGCTTGTTTTTCCTTAAAGCAAAAGCCGGCAGGCGTATTTAGTAGTTAGATGTCTAGATTCTGCCTTGTGAGTTACTGTTGTAACCAAAAAGGACTCAGCATTTGGATCAATGTCCATCTTGAAGACAGATTCGTCTAAAAGTTAAGCAGGGAAGTGGGAATCAATCCCATGCTCCCTTTGTTTCCTGCTCTGCTGTAGGCTGCTGTGTCATAGTTGTTTTCCAGTCTGTGATTCAGGCTTCCTTTCTGTGAAATGAAGGGGCACACCCCAGGAGTAAAAGGGAGCTTGCGATTGTCTGGGATTATGATCTGTGTCTGTAGAAGCACGTCGCCACCCACGCGCAGCGATCCAGTGTGGGCCTTTTAGATCAACAGCCACAGTCATCTCAAGTAATAAACGACGTAAAATTAGACAAGTTCCTGGCAGGACTTGTAAACGCTCATGGTGTGTACCTAATGACAAAGGGAAAATTAGTCCCTTCCCCACGTCTAAGGTAGGTGTCTGGGGTGAATCATGCTTAGGTGAACCTCCTTTGGGTTTTATTGTGCTCTTGGTGATTCTTTCAGAGCCTTCAGCAATGCCTGACCGCCATCTGAAAAACAAAAAAACAAAATCATACACACCTTCCCTGAAAAGTTTGAGCAAGGGAGACTTAGAATCCTAAATTGTTCCCTGGCTGTTTCCCTGTGTCTGTTAACCTTTTGTGCCTCTTTCGTCACCTCTAGCACTGCTTACTCTGCACCACCTCCCAGGCTGCTATGAGGATGAAAAATAATAGAGCAATGGGGTTTTAAAAAGGACTGCAATAAAGGCTGATGTTTGGATGAACTTTTCAAAGAGACTTTTCTTTTATCTCCTTTGATCAAGGGACACAAACTTTTCTTGCCTGATTCTCATTTTATTTGAACATGTTCTAAAAGGTGGATTCAAACAGACTTTCCTATCACAATTCTGTCGTCTAAATGCCCAAGGGATGCTGACAAATTTTTGCCAACCAGAGGTGTATCCTTCTGGAAGGTTAAAACCCTGGTCTTGAGAAAGAAAATAATTTGTCCATTCCATGAATCTTAAATCAAGATTCACCCATGCCGTGCAGCTATAAAAAGGAATGTAGTTCTGATAAATGCTATGACATGGACAAACCTTGGAAACATTCTGTTGAGTGAAAGAAGCCAGACATAAAAGTACAAATAGTGTACAATTCCACTTAGGTGAAATATCTAGAATAAACAAGTTAGAGAGACAGAAAGTAGATTCGAGGTTATCAGGGGCTGGGGCGGGGGAGGAGAATAGAGAGCTGTTTCTTCACAGCTGCAGGTTGTTTGGGATGATGAAAAAGCTTTGGTAAATGGATGGTGGAGATGGTAGCACAACATTGTGAATGTAACATCAATGTAACTAATGCCACTTCATTGTACATGGTTTAAGTGGCAAATTTTTTTTTTTTTAAAGATTTATTTATTTATTTAATTTCCC
This sequence comes from Dasypus novemcinctus, assembly GCF_030445035.2. NCBI lineage: Eukaryota > Metazoa > Chordata > Mammalia > Cingulata > Dasypodidae > Dasypus > Dasypus novemcinctus. The sequence goes on along the minus strand of NC_080696.1, from coordinate 57,437,108 downwards.
CTCCTCCCCTGGTTGTCTGTTCTTGGTGTCTATTTGTTGCATCTTGTTTCTTTGTCTGCTTTTTGTTTCTTTGTCCGCTTCTGTTGTCGTCAGCGGCACGGGAAGTGTGGGCGGCGCCATTCCTGGGCAGGCTGCTCTTTCTTTTCACGCTGGGCGGCTTTCCTCACGGGCGCACTCCTTGCGCGTGGGGCTCCCCTATGCGGGGGACACCCCCGCGTGGCCCGGCACTCCCTGCGCGCACCAGCACTGCGCATGGCCAGCTCCACACGGGTCAAGGAGGCCCGGGGTTTGAACCGCGGACCTCCCATATGGTTGACGGACACCCTAACCGCTGGGCCAAAGTCCGTTTCCCCAAATTTTTATGTTATACATATTACCACAATTTTAAAAATAAAAATAAAAGGGGAGAGGAGCAGAGGAAGAGAAGCGTCAAAGACCCTGAGAAAGCAACAGAAGCAAAGGCAGGACAGGATGGAAATATTTTTTTCCCAAAAATCCAGAGCCTAGAAATGTAACAAAAAGCTTACTCCATACCCTTCCAGTGTCGCAGTAGAACTTTGTCTAAGAAGCGAGCCCACCAAGTGTCCCCTGGTGGTCTACAGGGAAGAAACTGTGCTTTACCTGCTATTTGCCCTTGACCCAGACTCTGAAGGTGGATGTTAACTTGTAGATGACTGATAAGTCATAAATCAAAGAATTTTTACAAATGATTTTTGTCCAGTAGATAAAAAAGGAGACTCAGAGGTGACTAGTTTATTGCCCTCTAGGTAAGCCGTTAACCAGTTTGTATTTGACTTCCTAATCTTACTTATTCCAGCATTTTCTCCCCACTACTCTATAAATCCATTTCTACTAGCCCTCTTTGAACCAACTTTGTCATATTACTAGTTCTCTCTTTAATGAGTTAATGAAATCAATAAATCTGTCACACATGTTTACTAAAAAAAAAGTCCATCCATGCTAGTCGTTTATTTTTTTTACAGCCTGTGTGATTTAGGCTCCAGTAATTAAGTAAACTGTTCTACTAAAAGAATCCAGATTCAGATTTGTAGCTAGAACAGCTGCTAAACCAGTTGCCAGCAGCCTCCATTTTGCTGAATTCCAGGCATCTGCGCAAATGCAGACAGTGGAGAAGGGAGCCTGTCTCAGGTTCACCGTCCTCACCTTCCTTGGGCCACTCCTTCATTTCCTATTTTTCTGTTTAACCCAATTTATTAAAAAACTAAATTAAATAAAAGCAACAATCTAGTACAGCTTTCATTCAAAAAGGTTTAAAAGCCAAAGGGCAACCTAATTGTTGTCAAATAAGAGATTCACCAAAGATCAAAAGAAAATTTAAGCTGTCTTTTGATGCTTTTGTCATATGCATTTTAAAGGGCAAATTATCAACACCATCAGTCAGTTAAGGTGTGTCCAGTTCCTTAAAAAGCAGTAAAAGCAGAGAGGGTGTAGCTCAGTGGTTGCGCACTTGCTTCACATGTGCATGGTCCGGGGTAATCCCCAGTACCTCCTAAAAATAAAAAAAAAAAGTAACCATAACAAGAGTAAGCATAAAAGAAGAGCTAGTAACTTAAGCAGCGTGGGCGTGTATGCGTGAACAAAAACGGAGAAAGAGAAACAATGCAGAACATTTCCCTTTTATTCAACAGGGAAGTTTCAGTAACTGTTTTATGTAGTCTACCTTGTTTGGACAGGTTAGAATTCTAAATCTGCTTCCAAACACGATGTAACTAGGAATGCCTAAAACCAGGAAGTTCTTGTTTTCTTTCATGTTCTGGAGCCTCCGAATTCTTAGAAGTTGAAGAGCTTTCTGTTTATCACAAAGCTATTTCCTTTATTTATTTATTTTTTGCGTGTGGCAAGTTAATTTTATTGGTTTTTATTTCTTTTTAAATCACACAGGTGAAGGAAGAATACTCAAGTACATATGATTAAAATGGAAAGTTACCCTTTTCTGTCTCTGACACACACACCATTTCCCCACCCCGTCCTGTTTCTCATTTATTTCCTGTGTCAATGGTAAGAGCATGTTCTTCTAGACCTCTTTCTGTATGATCACACACACGCGCGCAGATAGATGGCTTCTTTTAAACATAGAGGGCATCGTACAGAACGCACCTTCTATCAACCATACTGCTTGGCAACCAATTTCCTGACGGAAACGATAGCCGATCTCACTCCTTGGAATCTTTTGGAAGAGGTTCTTGCTCACCTCAAACCATGTCGAATGTCCCCCCACCTTCTGAAGCTTCAGTTCTTCTCAGAGAAGGCTTCAGGCACAGGAGAGAAGGCTCACTTCCCTTCTCAACCGGAGGAAATAACGTCTCCCTGCCCGCAGAAACAGCGTTCCTCTACCCCATCGCCCAGCTCCAGCCCGAGTTCCCAACAGACAAATTACACTTTTCCTGTTAGCTGTGGCTTTGACCTTTCAGGACCAGAGCAGCTCCTAAAGTCAGAGGGAGAAAATGGCAATGATCTTTTACAAGCCACTGCCTTGATGGAGAAGAAGCTGAGCCATAACGACAAACTGCTCAGTGCAAGCCCCTGCCTGGCTGGAAACGCATCTGTTTTCTTTCCCTGCCCCCATTGGCGAGTTTTGTCACCTGAGCCATAAGGATGAGGTTCCTGAAAATAAGAGGCAGCCACAAAGCTCTAGGAGCTATCATTAAGCACAGGGCCTTCCTGAGTTGCGTGCACATGCACATGCAGGCGTGCGCATGTGTGCATGCCCATTCTGCAGGCGTGTTTTGCTGGAGCCCTTCGCCTAGAAGGGTTTTCTGAGCCGAAAGGCAGGAATCTCCCCGGCTGCACACAGACTAGCCCAGGACGGGGAAAAGGGCACAGGCAGCTTCGTTCACCCACTAACTCACCCAGACAGTAAGCATCAGACCTCCTGTCCTAAAACGGCCCAGTGGCACAGACTCTCTGTGGGGACCAGATTCCTTCTCAAATCCCAGCTCTGGTCTGTTACTTCAGGAGCAGAAAATATAGAGACAAGCCCGTAAGGCCAGATAGGCTTCGGAAATCAGGATTTTTTTAACTTTGGAACTGTGAAGGAGGCTTATGCCAATATATTACATGGCACCTCCAGCAGTATCCTGGGCAGCACCCCATAACCTGACACCTCAACGTACCTGCAGAGAAACATAAAGATCCACACTGAGTGAGATAAACATTATAACTATCCTCACATCCAGTCAAGCCATGTTTTGCAGCCAGATGAGTCAGATCAAATTAGCTTTTGCCAACGAGTTTGTTTTTCAATAGTATGGCCTTCTGAGTTGCTTAGATTTCAGAAATTGTGAATGCAGCTATGTGGACCCCTTAATATCATCTACCTTATGAGATGAGGAGGTTTAAATAAGCCAAAAATTTAAAGGGCACTTAATAAATTCAAGTGCCCACCACGTGCCAGGCACTGCACGAAAGAGAATGACCAATAATCAAGACAGCAGTTGGCAAAATTGTTCTGTCAAGGCCCGGGTGGTAAATACCTTCTCTTTGTGGGCCTTATTGTCTATTGCAACTATTTTTGTGGTCAATATGTAATAGGTAATATAGTCAATATGTAAATATGTAGTCAATATGTAATAGTCAATATGTAAATGAATGGGTGGGACTATGTCCAATAAAACTTTACTTACAAAAATGACAGAGGACCAAATGTGCCCCATGGGGTGTGGCTTGCCAAGCCCTGATCAAGACAAGTGCAGCTTTAGCTCTTCATGGTGCTCACGTTCTAGTGCAAGAGACAATCCAACCAATCAGCTATGAGATTAAGTGTCATGGCCATGGTCACCACTAGAAGGAAACAAACAGATAAGAGAGTCGAGGATGACCAAGGACAGGAGCAGCTTTGTAGAGGGTGGTCATGGAAGGCCCTCCTGGTGGGGGGACAGTTAAACTAGACCTGAACCGGCCATTAACGATCTACAGGAGGAGCGCTCCTTGCCGAGGAGAAGGGCCACCTTGGCAGGCTCAAGGAAGAGACCGCCGGTCCAAGGAGGAGAGAAACGCAAGCCAAAGGGCGGGAGTCTAGCGATTTGGCCTCAGGTTCCAGGCTTCCCTTGCTAGCACCCACTTTTGAATATCAGCTCTCCAGCCACCCTGGAATAGAGGAATCCATAAGGGGGTTTCACACTCATGAGATAAGCTCCTGTCCTTGCAGAGTTCTTGGTCAGAAAGAACCCTCATAATAATTTGTTCGACTCCAAAAAGAAAGGTCAAAAAGCAACAAGAGAAGTCTCAGATCAAAAGCCCAAGGGAGGGCAGTGGTTGTGGCTCAAGCAGTTGAGTGCCTGCTTCCCACAGAGGAGGTCCCAGGTTCAGTTCCTGGTGCCTCCTAAAGAACAACAAGAACAAACAACAAACAGAAAATACTAACTCAAGGGAGCCAATGTAGTTCAGTGGTTGAGCGCCAGTTTCCCAATTATGAGATCCCAGGTTCAATCCCCAGCTCCCAGGACCTCAAAAAAAAAAAAAAAAGAAAAATAGTTTCCAAAATACAATATATGGTTCGTGGGCACATTTATATGTTTTGAAGGATGAAAACAGGCATGGAAATGATAAACCCCAAATTCAGGGCAGTGACCACCTCTAGGAAAGAGAGAGATGACAAGGACTCGGGAGCAACATCCTGGATTCACTGGTATATGTATTGTTGTATGTCTTTCAAATGTAAACAAATCCAATCAAATCTGAAGTCACAAGAATAAAGAGTTTGAGTCGATAGAGCTGGATAGTGGGGATAGGAGTACTTGTTATCTTATTCCCTATATTTTGTCTGTTTGGAATGTTTCGTGATAATTTTTTTTAAAAGCAGAGTGGGGGTGCTGTGCAGATTAATTTCCATCGAGCTCCCTAATTTCCTCAGTGGGAAAACAGACCATAAGTGTTGGGTAAACAGTTTGGTGGTCGAGCACTGCCAACCGCTGAGTGTGAGCTTCACAAACATTTGATCAGTGTCCCCAAAGAGTAGTTCCCATACAAGATGATTTAGGTGGGCCACAGATTAATGTTTTTAATTTGATAGCTATTCGTCTATCTTTTTATGAGTTGGAAAAAATATAAACCTATTCATGTAGCCAATATTTCACTGAGTAATATAGTTTAAGACCAGGCCACATTTTTAAAAAGGGGAATGGGAAGAATCCCATTTTAGAAAACTATTAAGCAGTAACACAGTTGATATTCCAATATGTTAGAAAATCTGAAAGGCAGTTTATAATTGTTAGAAGTTTAGGAAACACATTGGAGGTGAATAATCATGAAAATAAGCGCTGCGGTTTGTTTCGAGCTTTGCTGTTTATGAAGCTCACCAGATCACCATGCCAGCCTAAGGAGGCAAGTAGAGTGAAGGTGTCTTCCCATTTTAGGGGTGAGGACACTGAGCGATGGCGAGGCCAGGTGACTTGCCCACGATTACCCCGAGAGGGCGCCAAATGGGACTGAAGTCCAGCCATGTAGCCACACTGTCACCCTGGCATGCTGCTTTCACTCACTCCATTATGTGCAGTCAAAACAGGGACTTGCAATCAAGAGCCAAGGTGGAAAACTGGGAAGCAACGATGTCATGATTGATAGGACAGAGTCTCCAAGCACCAGATGCCTCCCCACCCAGCTCGGACAGGATGTTCAGTCTTTCAGAGCTTTGGTCTGCTCACCTGTAAAATGAGAATAATAACATATCCTCATAACTCTGTGTTAACGGAGTGCGATGCACAAAGTTAACAACTCAGTATATGCTAGCTAATACCATTAATGTTCAACAACAAATTTCAGAAAGCATGGGGTATGTTTTGATCAAAGATGAGGTGGGTATTCTCAGCAGGGGCACCCAACCCACCCTAGAGTCAGAGAAAGCCTGGGAGAGGAAGCAGTGCTAAGAAGGCATGGAAAGAACACCAAACCAGCACATGCAAAGGGCCTGAGGCCAGAGGGGTATCAGAAGAGGTCAAAGGTGACTTTCTAGAATGGATGGAGCAAATAATGGCAGGAGAGCAAAGGTATGCTAAGGACTTTGAACTCTATCCTAGAAGCAATAGGAAGCCGTTGAAAGGATAAGCTGAGTTGCAATATGAACTGACTTGACTTGCATTTCTAGAGAGCTCTTTGAGGACAGGACATTTTGCCTCACTCGTTGCTTCATTCCCAGAGTCTGGCACAATTCCTGGCACTGACATGGCTCAATCAGGATCTGGCAAATGAATGAATATATGAATAAATGAATGGACGAGAGCCATCCTGAAGGTCAGGAGACCATCTGGTAGAGACAGCAGTGAGTCAAATTAGAATAAGAGACATTCTTTAAAGAAATTAAGACAATGCTGGAAGTTTCTAAACCTATTTAGGATGTAGAACAAGATGAGATGGTGATGGATTTGATCTGGTATATGTGAGAGGGAGGGTCTAGGCTGGGGGAGGTCTTTCCTCGGGTCTTGCCCATTATTTTTTGATTTCACCACTATTGACACGATAATTCTCTCGTGGGGGCTGTCCAGTGCATTGTAGTTTGTTTCACAGCGCCCCTGGCCTCTGCTCTCTAAATGCCAGTAGTTCTGTCCCCGCAGTTGTGGCAACTAAAAATGTCCCCAGACGTTCACAAAGGTTACCTTAGGATCAAAATCACCCCCAGTTAGGAACCACTGGGCAGCTGGGCTAGTCCATTTCCCTACTCTCAGCAAAACCTAGGCTGCGTTCTAGCGCCACAGGACCTGCATTTGTTCCACCCTTACTCTGTCAAGGGCTGAGCTCTAGACCTTACAGGCTCTCTCTCATCCGAGCAGGTGAGGATCAATTCCTCCTGGTGAGCCTGGATCAGGGCCAGGTCTGGCAGGGCTTGATCCTAAAAGTAACAGGAAGCTTCTAAAGGCTTTAAGCAGATTTATACTTCAGAGAACTCTCAGGGTTGGCTTTATGCTCCCTGAGGGCTCAGGCTCAACACAGGGCCAGCGCACAATAAATGCTCAATTAATCTTCACTTAATGATGAATTAAAGGTGGGGAAGCCAGTGAGTGTGCGGGAACCCAGATTAGAGATGATAGTGATTCCAAATGCAGTAAAATAAATGAGTAAGGAAAAGGGGCCAGATCAGATAGACAGACGACAGACAGACAGACTGATAGAGATACATAGAGACATAAACATAGACACAGACAGACATAAATATAGATGTAGATGTAGACATAGATAACGGTAGATGATAGATTGGTAAGGATAAAGATGCTGAACATTAGAAATTGATATTGAAAGATAGATATTGATATTGAAAGAGATCACATTGTCTTATTCCCTTCTTGGCAGAGAATGTGTCTCTGTCCCAAATCTCTCTCTCTCTTTTTTTAAACTCAGTCTGGTAGATTTCTCACTCTCTGTGTGTCTCAATGGAATTCAGTTACAGAAATGAGGATTTCTTTTTTTAATTTTTAATATACTTTTTAATTTTTAAAAAAGATGCTTAGATTACATAAACGTTACATGAAAAAGTATAAGGGATCTCCATGTGCCCCACTCCTTTTCCCTCCCACATTTTCCAACATTAACAACGTCCTTCATTAGTGTGGTACATTTGTTACAACTGACAAACACATTTTGGAACATTGCCATTAAGCATGTATTATAGTTTACATTGTAGTCTACGCTCTCTCCCACACAACTTTGTAAGTTATGATAAGATACATTATGGCCTGTGTCTATCACTGCAATGTCATTCAAGAAAACACCCAAGTCCTGAATGAGCCCCCATATTATACCTAATTTTCCCTTTCCCTCCCCACAGAACCTCCAGTGGCCACTGCCTCCACGTAAGTGATAAAAAAATTCTTCCATTGCTAGAATCACAATAAATCTATAGTAGAACACCAGTAAGTCTACTTTAGTCCATCATTCATTCTCCAGTCCTGAGGACTCTAGGATGGTGACACCGCTTTGACTCTAATTGAGAGGGGGCTTAGATTTCATGGGGCAGATGGCCGGGACTATCTTGCTTGCAGTTGCGGACTCTCTCTGTTCCTTGGGATGGTTGTTGTCCATCATCATCTCCTTGTTGTCTTGGGTGAGTCCAGTGAACTGGAGAGTAGGTGTTGCAACTCTTAAGATTCAGGGCCCAGCTGGCACATGAACAGCCCAAACATATAAGTCTCTTGGACGTACACCTACCAACCCTAGCATTAACTATAGGTTCAAATAGAAGGGGAAGGAGAACCCTGTGTAGGGAAACCACAGCCACCTCTGTCACACTGGGGAGCATCAATTCCCAAGTAGTGCCCACTGGCAGGGCACCAAACTCCTGAGTTGCCCACCTGCCTATAGTGTCTGGATGCCCCAGAGCCCTCAGGAGCCCCACTCTTTGAGGCAATATTTACTTTGGCAGTTAATGAGATCCTGCTGAAACGTGCATAAGCGTAACCTCTGGAATGACCTCACAACTCACTTTGAAGTCTCTTAGCCATTTAAACTCATTTGTTTTTACCCTTTCCCCTTTTGGTCGAGATATTTTTCCAGTCGCATTGATAGTTGGTGCTTGGTAGTAATCCCTTGGTGCCAGGAAGGCTCGTCCCCGGGAATCATGTTCCACACCGGGGGAATGGTAATGCACTTATATGCTGAGTTAGGTTTAAAGAGAGGCCACATCTGAGCGACAAAGAGGCTCTCAGGAGGTAACTCTTAGGCGCCACCCTATAATACTAGCCTAAGTTTCAATTTCAAAGTAAAGGTTTGTTAATACAATCATCAATATCAAAGACCCATCAATGGTCCATCCTGCTTCACTAGGCACTGCCCCTGTCCCATTAGAGGATGTGGCAGAGTTCCCCAGGATGAAAACTCGATATTCTTTCGGTTATTGTGTGACTCTCCACCCACTGTGAAAATGCGCCATGAACACTTGAACACATTCGTATGCCTCACAGGTGTGCCCCAGGTGAACTTCCTCCCACGCATCCCCCCTCACCGACACCCTGCACCAACGATCCTCCCCTGCCACAGCTGCAACCCTTCTGTGATCCAAAACTTCTTCAAAAACAAAGCCCACAAAATAACCAAATGTAATTAATAAGAAAGTGTTTTGTATGTACAGTGATATTTTCTTCCACTTATTCCTGCAGTGTCTTTTTTTTTTCATTCTGTCTTCAAAGAAGCTTTAGGTTACAGAAAAGTGACGTGCAGAATATGGGGGATTCCCATTTACCCACATCCTCCCCCCTCTTCCCCTTTCCCCTACTAGTAACGTTTTACTTGTGGATGGTATATTTGTTAGAATTGATAAACAAATACTGAAACATTTCTACTAACCACCGTCAGTTATTCACATTATGATTTACATTTTGGACCGTACACTTGGATACATTGTAATGAAACATGACATGGCCTGTATCCATCATTGCAAGAGCATGTAGAACGTTCCCATCGTCCCCAAAATGCCCCGTATTCTATTCCTCCCTTCCCCTCCCCTTGGGACCCGTGGCAACCACCACGCTTCACTCCTTGAAGCACTAGAGTCATAGGGACTTGCAGCAACACTGAGGGCTTGACGTACCGGCCTCCTCCCCTGGTAGCCTCTCCCTATGCCCTCGAGAGACTCCTGCCCCTCTGTCGGAGAACACAGCAGGGCTCCCCAGGATGGGAGTCCACCCTCTCGCCACTCATTATGTGCGTCTCCACCCACCGACAGAACACCCTATGACAACGACAGAACACCCTATGACAACGTGATCACTCACGCGCTCCCTAGAAGCCTGCCCCGAAGATTTCTTTTGACAGAGAGACATAAATTGGCAAAGTCGAATCTGTCCTGTTACCTGCCTCATTGGCAATCCTTGCAGCACGAAGTGACTTTTCCATTGTCGTGTCCAAGATTGTATGGTGCCATTGATACCTTCCTCATCAGACTTCCTGTTTGCAAGCAATAGACACCAACGCTGAACAAATCAGGGAGAACCGGTTATTAAAGATCGTTGGTAGCTAATAGAATCCCATCCGAGACAGCGGGAGCAACGCCTCCAGGCACAACGAAACCATGTAATGGCAACACCACGGAAGGCACCACAGGGCTCTAGGGCAGGGGTCAGCAAACCACAGCCCCCGGGCCAGACCCTGCTGCTACATGTTTTTGCATGGACCGGTTTGCTAAGAATGAGTTCTACATTTTTAAATAGTTCTCTTTTAACTGGTTATATAAATATCTGCACAACAGCCTTACTTTCACCTCTTGGCCCACGAAACCTAAAATATTTACTGACTGGCCCTTGGCACAAAAGTTTGCCAGCTCCTGCTCTAGACCCTGCAGTCTGCACCAGTCCCAACACCGACACTGGTTGTGTTTGTTGGCTTCTGCTGTTGGAACCACAGGCAAGGCCACCCACGGAAACCGACGGCTACCCTCACGAGTCACCAAGACAGACTCCGCATGGTCCACCCATCGCATTGCCTCTGATTGGCAGAGGTCAGGTGCCCACACCTGCTGCAAGAGAGGGTGGAAACCAATTTTCTGGCACTTTCAGCTTCTAGGGTGTAGGGAGGCTCTGCTCCCTGCAGAGAATCGCAGGGTGACCAATTTCTGGAGTTTAGAAGTGAGATCAGGTTGTGGTCGACCAGACAGAATGAGTGCCCCCTGTAGTTCCTGCCATTACGTCTAGGGCAGGGCAAGCGGACTTCTTCTGTCCAACATGACCTCTGGTAACTGGTACTCAGTTCTAATTCAGTCTATACTGACCCAAGGCCGTGTTCAAATATTTTTCCTACTTTCTCATTTAAATGCGGAACTTGAACCTCCAATAGGTGTCCTTAACTTTCTGGAAAAGCCTAAAATAAAAGGCTTGACAAAACCTCTAGAATATGGTGTTTGAGTGTGGGTGGCACTACCTTGCAGCAGTTATTTTCACAGCCTCCGCCTCTGTCCTGGGGGAGATCACTGGGACTTTCTGAGCCTGAGTCTTATCTTCAAAATCAGGGAAGGGGGAAGGGGCAGTGGCTCCATCAGTTGGGCTCCCGTCTACCACATGAGAGGCCCTGGGTTCCTGCATGCTGCGGAGTGCCACCCGGCTCGCCAGCGCCGCCGAGAGCCGACTCAGCAAGGCGATGCAACGAAAGGGGAGACAAGCAAAAACGCAAAGAGCGCACAGCAAACAGACACAGAGAGCAGGCAGCAAAACAAGCCGCAAGTGGGGGGAAATAAATAAAAATAAAATACAGACACAGAAGAACGCACAGCGAATGGGCCCAGAGAGCCGACAGCACACAGAAAGCCTCAAGGAGGGGGAGGGAAGGATAAAAAAAAAATCAGGTAAGGGATTACAGCAGTTAGTATTTCTTGAGCGCTCACCACATGCCAGGCGCTGCGGTAAGGGTTTCCGGTGCCTGTCCTGCTTGCTCATCAGACCACTGTTCTCTCCATTTTACACGAGGCCCCTTCCTGACACCTCCAGGAGCCCATACAACTCACGCCGTGTTCTACCTGAGGTGTGTCCACGTCGTGCTCCACCATCACCTGCAGAGAGGTTTAGTGACTTACCTAGGCACACACAGCCAGTCAGGGCCAGAGCCAGGCTGGAAACCAGCTTCCCAGACAAGGCGCAGAGGATGCGTCCCATGCCCAGTCTGCACCTGCTTTTCCCTATTTGTGTCTCGACTCATAGAGTTGACAAAAGGGCATAAAGCACCAGAAGCCATGTGGATGGAACTATTGTGATTGGGAATGGAAGAAATTGTAGCACCGATGTGGAGAAAGTGGTCCCGGCAGCTGCTGAGAGTAAGTAGAGGGAAGAAGAGATGTGATGTGGGGGCATTTTCAGGACTTGGCATCCTGGGTGGTGCTGCAGGGACAGATGCTGGACAATGTATGTCCTGCCATGGCCCACCGGGCGGACTGGGGGAGAGTGTAAACTACAATGTAAACCATTATCCATGTGGTGCAGCAGTGCTTCACAATGTATTCACCAACTGCAATGAATGTCCCACGATGATGAAAGAGGTTGTTGATGTGGGAGGAGTGGGGGGAGGGGGGCATATGGGGACCCCTTTTATTTTTTTAATGTAACATTAAAAAATAAAATAGAGAAAACAACAACAACAACAAAAAGGGTGGTTTTTATGTCTAAGTAGTTCTCTGAATAGAAGCATCAGCACTTTTGTTTTGTTTTGTTTTGTTTCGTTTTGTATTTGAGAGCCCACTTGTGCCAGGACATCCACCACCCCTCTTCCTGAGCCCATCTCCATTCCTGAAGCAAACAAGCCCTGCTGTGGACACTGTTGGTAACTCTCCGTTACAGGGTCTATACTCTACTTTAAAATACTTCTGTCAAATCAATGTGATACACTGTCCATGCGGTTAGTCTAGGCCTCCCCTGTGCGACTGGTCAGCTGATGGGCCGTTTAGGGACCACACTCAGGCAGCGGCTATTGCAAGTTCTTCTTGCAATTCCGAAATCATTTTTTATTGGTGACTAGTTGGTTAGCATGCTGATGTTAAAATGGATTTGCACTGGGGAAATTAAAAGTATTCAAGGTATGTGGATTAACTAAAATGCATTACAGGATCTAATAATCCATCCTTCAACGAGACCCTTCACTCCCTGATCCCTGATGGATCTGTGGCCAGCCACTGGTGGACGAGGATTTCTGATTGTGTCATGTTGACCAGAGAGCCCAGAATCCTGCCTTTGGAATGTGGCTTTGCCTGCCTGGAGAGAATCTTTCTTAGAGGGTGTGTCCAGAACGCCTAAAGAAAGGAGTGCTGGGATCTCATCAAACTTCCAGAACAGGTTGTATGAACTGTATGGAATCAGCTTTGCTAATGAATGTTTGGCTGTCAGAGTAGCAGACTTTGGATGGAGACTTGATTTTATTATAACCTGTAGCTAGCTTGTTTGGGACTAGCTAACTCTCACCACTACCAAAAATAACTTTGTTCCGTGCCAAATTGGCTTAGATCACAAGTTTGCATGCCATCCAGTAGTCATCACCCATATTTCCCTTTCCAAGTGCATCCCTATTGGTTCAGTCCTTGTTTGGCAATCTATTTAGAGAAGATGAGCCCGGGACCAGGAGATGAACCATGATTGTCTAAACCAAAGATGGCAGAAAGATCCAGCCCACTGCCTGTTTTTGTAAATAAAGTTTTATTAGAACACAGCCATGCCCATTCACTTACTCATCTCCAGCTGCTTTTGTGCTGCTGCAGTGGCAGAACTGAGTAGTTGAGACAGCGACTGTGTGGCTCACAAAGTCTAAAATATTTAGAATCGGGCCCTTTAGAGATGAAGTGTGCTCAAGCCTGGTGTAGAATGGAGCTAGTCCAGGGTTCTGCGGAAGGGGAGCTCATTAGAAATGCAGAAGCTCAGGCCCCACCCCAGATCCACTGAATCAGCATATCTGGAGAGTGAAGCCTCCTGCAGTGGGGAAAAAGAATTCCATGACTGGTTTGGAAAAACTCTACTTCATCCCTTGGGGCTGAGTACATCACTGCCACAGTAAATCAAGATGCTCTCGGTAGGAAACAGCTGTTGGGTAGCAGCTCAAGTTGCCCTTAATGTGCATTCTCCTTTAGAAACAGAATTCTGACACACGTGCACAGGGCTCCAAACACCAAGAGCCTGTGCGCTATTATCATGGTGCAGTAGAATTGGGGCTGGCATTGGAACTAGGCAGACCTATCTTGATGCAGAAAGCCTTTTCTCTCTCTGAACTTTTGGTTTCTTGTGTGTAAAACAGAATCTTCGGGAAGCAGATGGGACTCAACGGATAGAGCGTCCGCCTACCACATGGGTGGTCCAGGGTTCAAACCCAGGGTCTCCTGACCCATGTGGTGAGCTGGCCCACGCATAGTGCTGATTTCTGCAGGGAGTGCCGTGCCATGCAGGGTGTCCCCCGTGTGCGGGAGCCCCACACGCAAGGAGTGCGCCCTGCACAGAGAGCCGCCCCGCGCAAAAAAAGCGCAGCCTGCCCAGGAGTGGCACCGCACACACGGAGAGCTGATGCAGCAAGATGATGCAACAAAAAGAGACAGAGATTCCTGGTTCCACTGATAACAATGCAAGTGGATACAGAAGAACACACAGCGAATGGACAGAGAGAGCAGACAATGGGGTACGGGGGGAAGGGGAGAGAAAGAAATAAAAAACAAATCTAAAAAAAAAAATAATCATGTGGAGTATGTACCAGATAAGATCAATTCAGCTGCAGGCAATGGAATAGCCTGTGAAAAGCAGCTTACATTATTTTCTAACCTAACAGGAAATCTGAAGATCGAGGCCAGGGTTGGGTCAGAAGGTCAATGGTATCATCAAAGATGCAGCCTCCTTCCAAATTCATGTCCCGTTCTGCAGTCTTCCCCGAACTTGAACTGCCTGCCTTTGTGGTTTCAAGATGGCGCCCACAGCTACAATCATCTTATCCCCATTCAGAGGCAGGGAGAAAAGAGGAGGCTGCTTTCCTGTATGTCTCTTTTGCCCAGGGGAGCAACTGTCCCAGAAGTATCCCCCCATCAGAATTCTCCTGAAGTCTTATTGGCTAGAATTGTTTTATACGGTCACCGCTCAACCAATCATTGACAAATGCAGAGAGGGTTACCGTGAGTGCTTTATACCAGAAATGGCCAGCAAACTCTTCCTCTGAAGCCCCAGAAGGTAAACATTTTTCTGAGACATGTGGTCCCTGGTACAACTACTGGACACTGCTGTTGTAGTGTGAAACAAGCCATAGACAGTAAATAAACTAAGTGGGCCTAGCTATGCTCCAAGAGCAGTTTATTTACAAAACCAGGTGTGGGGCAGGGTTTGGCCCACAGACCATAGTTTGCCAATCCTGTTCTATACCACGGCAATTAAAAGCACAGAAGCTATCATTCGATTCAAGTCCTGGTTTTGCTGCTTATGAGCTGTGTGATTATGGTCAGGTAGCTCAACCTCTCTGTGCTCAAGTTTCCTTTTTTGGTAAAATTTAAAATGCTTAAAGCTTCAGGGAGCAGAGAACACAACTGAAAATGACCTAAATATCTTCTCTGAGGGAGCGGATTTGGCTGAACTGATAGAGTGGCCGCCTACCACATGGGAGGTCCAAGGTTCAAACCCAGGGCCTCCTGACTCCTGTGGTGAGCTGGCCCACGTGCAGTGCTGCTGCATGTGAGAAGTGTCATGCTACGCAAGGGTGTCCCCTATGTAGGGAAGCCCCATGCGCAAGGAGTGCACCCCTCAAGGAGAGCCACCCAGCGGGAAAAAGTGCAACCTGCCCAGGAGTGGCACCGCACACAGAGAGCTGACACAGCAAGATGACGCAACAAAAAGAGGCACAGATTCCCGGTGCTGCTGACAAGAATATAAGTGGACACAGAAGAACACACAGCAAATGGACACAGAGAGCAGACAACTGGGGGGGGGGGAGAGAAATTTTTTTCAAAAAGCAGTACTTAAAAAATAAATAAATAAAGTAAGGAATGAGCGAGTGCATTTAAAAAATATATATATATATCTTTTCTGCTAGGGCAGTTCCAGTGTTGGCTAATTCAGTTATTCTAGCCACAGAGTCTTCAATCATCTTGTTCAGCCCACATCAGTATACTGACTTTTAAAGGGGGGAGGGATGGGGGTTCCTCCTCATGGCCACAAAATGGCTGCCATAGCTCCAGGCAGCATATGTTCACCTTAAAAAAAGAAAGAAATTAGCAGAGCAGATGTAGCTCAGTGGTTGAGCGCCTGCTTCATGTATATGAGGTCCTGGGTTCAATCCCCAGTACCTCCTTAAAAAAAAAAATCAAAATATTGGAAGAGAACAGATCTTCCCTTGTTTATCTTTTGAGGAGTAGGGACAACTTTCCCAGAGACGTGCTCACCACCAGCTAACCTCCCCATCACTGGTCAATATTGTGTCATGTGCTGGGTCCTTTACCAATTATTGGCAGCAGAACCAGAATTATCTTAATTGGCTTAGATGGATTTAATTAGAATAGCTGGGGCTGGGGAAGAGGCATTGACAATTTTTAAAAGCCCTGAAGAGGATCTGACTTTGTGGCCAGGGTGAAGAACCACTGGTGTGGACTAATCGAAACCTCATTCCCTGGGGCTGCTGAGGGAGGATCCAGCATACCCTGAAGCACAAGCCTGTCAAAAAAAATTAAAATAAAATAATATACGGGAAAAACGTATGTAAATTGGGTTTTGTCAGCAAAGAAAGAAAAGAACTAGTGATAACTACTAGAGAGCCAGCCCCCAGGATCTGCTACACTAAGTTTCAATGTTTTCTTCTTACATAAGTTTTTAAAAACTATGCAGTGCCTCCTGTATTTTTAAGTCAACATCTTACATTTTTTACCATAATTCAGATAAGTCCTCTTTTCTGTTAATAAGTAGAAAATGGTAAACCTTTCATTTAAAAAAATAATATGATGATGACGGTGAGTGCCTTTAATTGGAATTCATATTAGATTACGTGATTACATGATAAGCTTTAACTAATTATTGAATAGCACACACTAAATCTGAAAGAAAACCAGAAAAAATATTACCTTTGGAGCATATCCAGTGTATCCTGAAATAGCTGACGATTCTGGAAAAATTTCCAGTTACGTGTATAAGAATCAGCAATGCCATTGTACTGCTCTGGTTGTTTGGAATCCTCCCTACACAGAAATGCATAAAAATAAACCATACATTAGGGGTCTTGGATTAATCATTAAAGGAGGAGTTTCCAAAACCAATGTTCTGATCGATCCCTTTGTTTGGTGCCCTGGAGATCAATTCACTGTCTACCGCTCTACCCCACAAGGCCCCATAGAAACGCTGCTAGGGCACCCCACCCCACCCCCACACGTATACTCACCCACACTTCTTTGTATTGTAGGAAATGGGTTATCACAAAAGTAGACATATTAGGAACATTTCCAGGCAATTTTAGTAAAAAGTAAATATATACTTTCAGAGTCTAGAAATGAATTCCCTTAAAACTACCACTGCAGCATACCCAGTTTTAGGACTCCTGTTCTACAATATTTCGTTGAATTGGTTTGCAGATTAAATGAGATACTAGAAGCAAGCCATTAGCTCAGTACACAGAACACATAGCAAGTGCTCATTAATTGGCAACTATTATTACTATTTCCAGCTAGAAAGTAATGGGAAACCCCCTATGCTCCAGAGACGGGGAAGGATATAATAGTGTTAGGAAGTCAGACTATAGGCCATAAGCCTGAGATGAAATCCTTAGCTAATCCTGGCACCCAGAAAGCAGCAGCTAAGACCTTCAAGCTTGCACAGGTCTTAAGTAGCTGCTGAATGGGTGCAAACCAGAGAATCAACATAACTTCGCAAACGCAACAAGCTCCTTTCCCATCAGGAATGTGCTTGCTGTTTCCGCTACCTAGAACTTTCTTCTGGAGTCACCCAGTGGCTTCAACTCATCATTCCCAGTCTCTTCCTTGGCCATCCCTTTCCATAGTGCTACACCCAACTTTGATGCCTCTCCATCTCACCTATTCTGTTTTATTTCCTTCCTGGCAGTTTTCATCATCTAGAAATATCCTGTTCATTGACTTGTTGACTTATTTATTGTCTGTTTTGTTCACTGCTGAATCCCCAGAACGAAGCACCAAAGCAAGTACAATTTGCTGAGTGAAAGAATGAACAAGCAGGGAAGTGGACTTGGCCCAGTGGTTAGGGCATCCGTCTATCACATGGGAGGTCCATGGTTCAAACCCCGGGCCTCCTTGACCCGTGTGGAGCTGGCCCATGCACAGTGCTGATGCGCTCAAGGAGTGCCCTGTCACGCAGGGGTGTCCCCATGTAGGGGAGCCCCACACACAAGGAGTGTGCCCTGTAAGGAGAGCTGCCCAGCACGAAAGAAAGTGCAGCCTGCCCAGGAATGGCGCTGCACACACGGAGAGGTGACACAACAAGATGATGCAACAAAGAGACACAGATTCCCGTGCCGCTGACAACAACAGAAGCAGACAAAGAAGAAGACGCAGCAAATAGACACAGAGAACAGACAACCGGGGAGCGGGGAGCGGCAGGGGGGGGGGCGGATAAAATAATCTTAAAAAAAAAGAGTGCACAAGCAATGGCAGGTCTCCTCACAATGGGGAAAGGGTATGGACTTTGGGGTCATTCAAATGTAGCCACGTATTAGCCTGGGAACCTTAAGCATCTGGAACTCAATGTTCTCGCCTATAAAATGAAAATAATAACGCCTTCCTAGTTACCAGAATGACTTGACACCATACATGCACAACTCTTAACCCAGTGCGTAGAGTATAGGAGGAACAGACGTTTTGTAAATTTTGGTTATTGACATTTTTTTGAAACCTGGGTATTTTATGTACCAACTCTCACCAATCCTAGGAAACTCTGAAAAACAAAACCACATCACAACACTGAAAAACACAGCTCATGTGACAACACTGATCCGTTTCCAAGATCCCTAAAGCTCAGTTGGCCAATCTAAAAAACCAGATTTGTATGTGATATTTTCTTACTTTAACAATTTATTCTACTTCTTTAGTTTGAAAATAACATATAGAAAAAGCCATGTTATGTCTCCTGGGAAAACATATTCCATTTCTTCAATATTTTGGAAATTTTCCTAGAATGTACTTTTGGTTGTTAGAAGGCATTAGTATATGCTTTTGATAAAGCTGAGAAGACAACGAAGGTTTTTTTGTTTGTTTAAGTTTAGGATATAAGCACTTTCAAAATTTGAGACAAGAAAGGAGAAAAGAAAAAAGGGAGAAAATTTCATTTTTAATATTCTTGGGGCTCTGACAGATTCATTTCTCCAATAGCTCTGACATTAAATTGCCAGAATGGCTTTGTTTTCACTGGTCAGCATCACAAAAGCTAGGCTTAGCTTTTGGCTAAAGATTCCTTTTCCCTCTTTCCTGAGCAATTCCGTTCAAGATAGAGTTCTGGGAGAAAAAAGAGTGAGGGGCAGAGGTGTTATATGACCCAAACTGCTCACGTCATTTGGGGAGAGACACAACACAGCTCTACTAAGCGTTTTTCCTGCCCCAGTGACGCTCAGCTCCTTTTTTGCAGGAGGAAACTGTTCCCCAAGTTTGTGCATCTTGTCCCAAGGCTCACCCCTGCCTGGGAAGAGCTTTCGAAGGTAACTTGTGAAGACGGTTCCATTGCATTTAATGTGGCTCACAAGAGCACAGTGGCAAAACCAACCTGTATACTCCATTAGGCAATAGCCCAGAGGGAGAAGATCCCCTGGGATTTTGTTTTCTTTCTTTTTACTTTTGGACATTTTCCTTATGTCTGGGTTTCTCACCTACGTTTTTAGAATTTCTGGCATCAGGCACATGGATGTGTCTCTCTTTCTTTGAAATGATTGTCAAATGCCCACAGGTATCTTATACCTCCCATTCACTGGGAGATTTTCTAATCTTTCCCTTTCTTATTACTGCCATTTCTTCTTAGATCTCACCTCTTTTCCCCCCAACCAGCAGGAGAGCTCCCTGGGGTTTCAAGACAAAGAGCAAATGTGAGTGTGCATTTCAATGACAGATGCAACAGGCAACATTTTCCAGCCTACATAATTTTTAATTTGAGGAAGGTAACTTCTTAAATTCTCTTGCTCAGAACATTGACAGGCCCTGTTGCTCTTTCCTTTAGGCCTTGTTGAGCCTCTTCCTGAATTAAATGTTTCAATTAGCTTCCTTGTTACAAGGCCTTAGGGAGCTCTTTCATTTATTTTTTTCCTGTATTTCTTTTATTTTTATTTTTTATTAGCTGTCTGCCTTTTTAACTCAAATTTCCTTTTTCCCAGGCTTAACAGAAATTTGCTGTACACACAGCAAGACAAAGAACAAAAACCCTCACTAGCTGAGCAAAAACATTCAATCGTGTACACGATTCCAGCAGGTTTCCCACTGTAGAATGAAACCAGACTCCTCCCCCGGGGAGAGGGGTGCCTCCCCCCACCCACTGGGCACACGTGATCCCACCCACTTCTTTCAAGAACACACTTTGTTCTAAAACCAATGGCTTCACTCTTGCACACACAAAAAGAGCAGGATGCTGCACCTAAGTTGTGAGAGTGAGCTGCCATCTCTGTCTGAGCCCAAGATGAAAGGAGTCATGGAAAGGAATTACTCAGTAGAAGTACACGTTGGTCATAAGCCGCACGTGATGCTACAGAGGAACCTTAGCATGGCTGATCCCTTTGACGGGAAAAGAAAGAATAACTTTTTTTTTCTGCTTCATAAGCCTCTCACTCCCAAGCTGGAAGAAAGATTAAAAACTACAGGAAGGGGCACCAGCTCATCAGAGAGCCTTAATGGGTTAATAATACTCTTTTCAAAACCCTCATTTAAAAAAAATCTAAGTGAATGCAATCAATTCTCCCTCAGATTAAGGCAATTTGAGGACAGGTGTGGAGTAATATGAGTCGCTTTCAGAAAGGGGTGAGTGTGGTTGAGAAAAGAACCCCAGGATATGAACTAGACTGCTTATGGCAGCGCTCTCTGTAGAAGCAAAGACTGAAAATGACCTAAAAGCCCATCAAAAGGGACACATGAAACCCATGGGGGACCCCATACAAAGGAAGGCTATGCCATCATTAAAAACATCTAATTTTTTTTCTAACATGGCACGATCTCTGAGATAGCAAAATGAAAGATACTTGCGGAAAGACAGAGAAGAGTGTCTGTCTCTGTGTGCACACGTGCTGCTCTATGCCTAGACCCTTTCTGGAATGATACACTGAAAACTGCAAACAGTGACTTAGAGGGGGCGGGGGGGGAAAGGGATACTGACCCTTCCCCACCAACCCTTTGATTTGAACACACTCCCTCCACCCCAGAACCCTTCCCAGAAGCATGTATTCCTTTTTTCCAAAAAAAGTACAGCTAGTTAAAAAACAAAACAAAACAACCTGTAGCCATCAAAATCTGTCTGTGATATATTAAGTGAAGGGAACAAGTTGTAGGATAGCATCTATAATACAATATGATTCTGCTGATATATTTAAAACAAAGAGTGCGTGTGTGTGATTAATGCATATATACATGTTCCTGCATATTTATGAAAAATATTGGGAAGGGCAAGGGTCACACTGTTAAACCGTAGCGATCTCTAGTCAAATTGTGAGTTTGTAGAGGTGAGCAAAGGGAATTTGGGAAGTTTAAAGTTTTTTCTTTTTATTTATTTTTATTTGGGGGACTTTTAAGTTTTTTAGCCTTAATTTTATACGGTTTGGATCTTTTAGTGAGAGATTGTTACTTCTACTTGAAAAGAAAACACTAAAATGAGAGAATGTGAGAAGGAAACGGTCAAATACTGACTCACAATCCCCGAGAAACGGATGCCATGACTTTCCAAGGAAATGGGACCCCACGAACATTCTAGGTAAGCAAGCACCTGCTCTTTTGCCTCCTTATCCAGGGGACGGCATGCTTTATAGGCATGTTGGGGTTTTTCCCTTCCCTGAACAGTATTTGCTGCGAGTGTTCCAAGTGGCTTGGGGAGGTGTCCCCCTCCCTGTCTTGGTGGCAGCCAGCCGGCCTGGAGAAGCAGGAGCCTCTGCCTTCAGGGAGGTGGACATGCAGCGAGCTCCCTAGTGGAGCAGAGCTACCAAAAAGCCAGGCGGCTGGTAAGCCAGAGCTGCACTTTTGTTTACTCTGCTGCCCTGCGCTGTTGAGCTGCACTTGAGTGACTCCATTAACAAGAAAGAAGTTACTTAAGGATCAATCCTGACTTTGGCTGTGGGCTCTCCCTGCCGCTCTGTCACACCACCGTCCTGTGAATGGGAGGGCTGCTGCTTAAGTCAGAGCTGATGGTGGCCTCGCAAATGTGTTCCCAGTCGGAGCAGCCACTCAAATGGCATTTTTAAAATGCGGCCCCAGAGAAACACATTCTGCCTTCTCAGTGGGTTCGAGAAAGGCCTCTGTGACGTTTTCTCATGCCTTAACCATGTGTAAAAATGATGTAGGAAGAGACACGCTTGTGGGAAGATAGTTTCAGCAGTCTTTATGTGAATCCCAGGTTCCAGGAGCTTATGCCATCCTTCACCTACCAAAATTAACATCGTTTGCAAATATGATCTGTTTTCTGGGATTGATAACAAACACACGAGGCCAAGTACCAGCCCTAATCACTTCTGCATGGGCACTTTTAAGGCAAGGAAATGTCAGCAACGAACTTTACAAGCTCCTAGTAGTCCCGGGTTTTGCTCCCGTCTGGGGCAGCAATTGCTTGCTTCTGTGATATTTTGGTTAAGGTCCCCGCCTGCTCACCAACAGTTGTTCGGGAAATGTCAACATTTATCACCTCAATTATTTTATTCAGGAGGGAAGAAAGTGGTTTTAAAGCCAAATTTATGCAAATAAAAGGATTGCTATGGGACAACCTGTTCTTTGACATTGGAAAAGGAGGGGAGACGGTTACACAAACACCTCTGCGGCAGCTGGAGTTCCCTATTAACGGTAATCACTTGAAAATATAATGGCTGCGTTTACAGGTATTTCTGAGAAATCATTTAGCTTCCTTTAAATTTAGATGAAATGCTAAAATGAAAGGGGGAATCGACCATCTCGAAAGATGAAAAAAGGAACTACTGGCTATTGTCTGACCTCCCCAGTCCCTGATTGAGTAGTAGAAAACACATCTCCATGGGAACAGATAAATGTCTGCTTTTCATGCCGTGAAATAACCAACTCGGTCCGTGGAGCCTCACCAACCTAGCACTTTATTTGTGCTCTGTAAGCAGCCTCTCCCTTTTCATGTTCAGCCAAATTATCTGCCAGAATTTCTTTTCAAGTCTAGGGGGAAAAAGAGAGAGAGCGTTTCCTCCCCCACCCCCTTTCTGCATGGAGTTAATTACTGTATTTTCATCTGGGAGGGTGGAAAAAAATACACACTGAGCTGAAATAGCACACAAAACGATGGCTGATGTGCTGTATCTGCTGGCTGTTTATGAGCTTTCGATCATTTCTTTTACAGGTATCACAGTCTGCTGCTCTATTTGAGTAATGTCAGTGCAGCCACAACACAGCCTGGGAGGACTGGCTGTTATTTTTTATTTTATTTTATTTTTTTTCACTGTTGTGCCAACATTTGGCTGTGTGACCTTAGACAAGAGGGTGGCAGCTCTGTTTTAATGTTGTGATCGGAGAAACGGAGGTAATTGGGCCATGGGAGGACAGCTGGAGTCACAGGTATCTGCCTCCCCTTCCCTGTAAAATCCCCAGCAGCTGCCATTTTAACTCCCCGATCACTGATTCAAGGCCGTGTGCCAGCAAAATCAGAGAACAGCTACGGGAGAGCAGGGGCTTTCTCGGGTGTTTCCAGACACTTCTGCTTCTCTTCCCATTTAGAAATACCACCAGAAGGAGCATTTACCAATGATACTGCAACATTTCTAGTCCAGTTCCTAAGCAGAGAAAGAAAAAAGGAAAAGGAAAAAAGAGAAACAGCAAAAAGAAAAAAAGGGAGGTGAAATAGACATCTATGTATTTTCAGTCCAAAAGGTCAAACTCTTAGAGAGTTGTTTTGGGCTGTATGGTTCTAAAACTGGGGTCAAGAATGTTTGTGTTCTTTATCTTGTTGGAATCCATTCACCCATTCTCTTATTCTCTCCCTTGTCATTTGAGCTATTTGTGCCTTTGTCCCTCTCCCTCAGCACCTCCACCCACCCACGCAACAGGTCCAAACAGGAACGGTTAAAGAACAAGGAACTGCAGACCCACTAGGCATCTCTCAAAAGAATCCAGGTGAAAGATACCTGCAGCGATGGAGCAATCGAGCCGCAATTCCAGCCCTTCCATGGCCGTGATTCCTAAATATCAAAACCTCAGTGGTCTTTATCCAGACCAGCTGCTTCTGATGTCGGGAAGGAATGTGGCACATCAAGTGTGTGAACACTGCCTCTATTGTATCCAAACAGGCTGATTGAACCCTGGATAATTGGCATGTAACCTTCTCTATTAATAGTGCAGACAGATAAGTGAATTAGCTGAATCCCTCCAACATATGCTATGCATTAGCTAAAGGGGCTTACAGTTCTCAGAACATCTCAGCTAACTATTACACCAATAATTAGGCTTTCGAACTTAGTAACTTTAGGCAAAGATCAATAAACAACAGGAAAGTTCAGCACCACCTCTGAATAAGCAGCAGCTACCCTGTAAGGTTATTCTGAAGCCAGCGCTGATAGTGGTCATCACTGATGATTCCCGGGGTTGAAGATTTGGGGGGTTGGGACTGAATGCTTGCGTGCTAATGCTGAGTTTCTGGAGAAGATTGTTAAATGCAGGGAGTCTTTGTTTATCTTTTAGGGCTTTCAAGGTGTGTGAGTAGCACAGTATACTTGCCATGTCCTGTTTGACTATCTTGAAAAGAATTATATCCTACTGGAGTCTGAAATCCTGAATGAGACTATTTAGATCTCTGCATGTCTAAATGGTTTTTGTTAGACTCACGTCAATTCCCTAAGTCTAAAGAAGGCGCCATGGGCTGACGGCTAAGAGTGGAAGCTGCAGGCAGACCGCCTAAGTTTGAAGCACAGCTCTCCCCCAAACTAGCTTATGACCTTGGGCAACTATTCAACCTCTCTGAGCCTCGAAAATGGGGATAAACATTCCTACCCATTGAGATTTGGTAAGGATAAAATGAATTACTATTTGTAAAATGTTCAGAGCAATAGAGTATAAGGAAGCACTTTTCCCTTTTTATTTAATAAATATGCATTGAAAGTCTTGTTCAAACTGCAGGTTATGATGTATCAAGGGTGAAATGAATCTAGTGGCTCACAAACTATCACACGCACCCCCTTTTTTAAAAAAATAAAAATAGGAGAGACTAGATTAGGGTGCATAACACACAGGAAGGATATTGTTTTGTGAAACACTTTTTGCTATATAAATGGGGGGGGGGGGGAGGGAGAGTAGTGTACTGGGTCCCAGTATAAAAAGTCTTTCTTTCAGTGGTTCAGGTTCAAAGTTGTTGAGGGGGTGCAGATGTGGCTCAGTGGCTGAGCACCAGCTTCCCACATACGAGGTCCCGGGTTCAATCCCTGCCCCAATACCTAAAAAAAAAAAAGTTGTTGAGAAGTCTGCAATCAAATAATTTAAAAACTGGAATATACCTAAATGCACCAATTAGAGAGGAGTTAAATAAATAATGGATTACCAGGCAGCCATAATTAAGAAAGAGATCTCTACATGCTAATTTGTACTGATCTCCCAGAAATATGCTGTAAAAATAAAAGGTTTTGCAATATGTGTTTATTAGGGTCCCATATATATATATATATTTTATAATATATATATTATTTTAAAGGAAGCTTTACTGTGTTTGTTTTTATTTTTTATTTTTTTGAAGATTTATTTTATTTATTTCTCTCTCCTTCTCCCCCTCCCGCCCCACCCCATTGTCTGCTCTCTGTGTCCATTCGCTGTGTGTTCTTCTGCATCTGCTTGCATTGTCAGGCAGCACTGGGAAACCGCATCTCTTTTTTTTGTTGTTGCGTCATCTTGCTTCGTCAGCTTTCTGTGTGTGCGGTGCCACTCCTGGGCAGGCTGCACTTTTTTCATGCAGGCAGTTCTCCTTGCGGGGCGCCTTCCTTGCGCGTGGGGCACCCTACACGGGGGTGCCCCTGCATGTCACAGCACTCCTTGCACGCAGCAGCCCTGCACATGGGCCAGCTCACCACATGGGTCCGGAGGCCCTGGGTACCGAACCCTGGATCTCCTATATAGTAGGTGGATGCTCTATCAGTTGAGCCACGTCTGCTTCCCTTTTTGTTTGTTGTTAATACCCCAACATTGTTCTGCTGACTGTTTGAGTCCATGCTAAATGGAGTCTGGTCTTTCCTCGAGTTTGTGTGCTCAGTGATTGGTGCCACCATCCATCAGGCCAGAAGCCTTGTAGCCATTGCTGGCATTCCTCAGTCTTGCTCACCATAAGAGATGCCAAATCATTCACTTGGCTTCTGCTTACGTAATCCCAGACCTTATTCCAAGCCCCTTTCAGCTCTCTCCAGGGCAAGCACATGTCTCCCAACATGCACTCTTGCCCCCATCCCACCTATGTCCCCAGTACAGCCAGCAAGACTCAACCAAGCCCCTCCCTCTCTTGCTTAAATTTTGCCCTAGCTCCCCATGCTCTTGGAATGAAGACCAAAATCCCCCTGACCTCCCTGCACATGCCCTAGAAGACCCTCTCTGGTCAGGCTCCTGCTTCCCTCTCTGAGCTGCTCTCTCTCCACTCCTTTGCCTTACTTTGTGGCTCCATCACACAGGCCTTTTCAAACCACCCAGATGCCTCCTGCCACAGGACTTCTGCTCTCTCCCCTGCTCAGAGTGCTCCTTCCTTCCCCCTCTTCCCCTTCTCCAGCTTCCACTCTCATTTCACCGCCGCCAGCTCTTGGCTCCCTTATCCCTTAGAGATGCCTTTCTTGAATGCCCCAACCCCAGACTGTGAGATTCCTCTGTGAGCACATAATTTCATAATACCTCAATGCTTCCTTTTTGGCATACTTATCACAGCTGTAGATTCCCATTTATCTATTTGTTTGAGGAAGGTCTTTTCCTCTGCACATTCTATCCTAAAGGCCCTGGAAGGCAGGAACTGGGATGGTTTGGGCTCAACATTGAATCCTCATCATCCTCATAACTCTGCACACTATGTGGTGCTTACTGGGCATGAAGTGCCATATTGTTGGATGGGTGGATGAATGAATGAGTGAATGAATGAGTGACACACTGATTTTTCTAACATTTGGTTCATAAACATAAGGCATTACTTGCCAGTGAGATAGTCAAGGAGAAGACTACAAACAGATAGTCAATTTTCAAAAATACAAATCTCATATTAAAGAATATCAGTGAGTTGGAAATGCTCAAATATGACTTGCCCTGGAGCACTTAGCGTAAACTCATGGGGCAATTGTCTATCAAAAACAGGAAAGTTGCAACTAAAACCTAACCATATGAGGTATTACTCAACTTCTAAATATCTATTATTGGGAATCAATAAAAACATAGGTGATCCTTTTCTGCTGGAACAAAATTGAAGTTGAGCTAGGGGTGGCCAACTGTCCCAGTTTTCCTGGGACCAAGGATTCCTCTGCACATGAGTCTTTCAGAGAAGGTCCCAGGCAAACCAGGATGAGGTGGGCTCTCCAGCTGAGCTCATTTTAACATTTATCACTTTTGACATCCTAATGACAAAATTTAAGATGTGAAAACAGGGTGTATTTTTCATCATTCTTGTCCCTGGGATACAATCTTTCCTTACGGACACTTTTAATGTCACAAATTTTATTGCCAATAAAAAGGGAAACCTAATAAGTGCACGCATTTTGTGCAATGTCAGATTCAACTTAAACCTTTGCAATTAACTATTTGCAACATTTGTCTTAGATTGTGAAAGGTAGCATATCTTGTATGTGTTTTATACGAGGAAAGCTTCTGCCATATAACAAACCAGCCCAAAATTTGGTGGCTCCAAAAACCATTTGTTTTTTGTGTTTTTTTTTGTTTTGTTTTGCTTTAAAGATTATTTATTTATTTTTAATTCCCCCGCCCCCTCCCCTGGTTGTCTGTTCTCTGTGTCTATTTGCTGCGTCTTGTTTCTTTGTCCACTTCTGTTGTCGTCAGCAGCACGGGAAGTGTGGGCAGCGCCATTCCTGGGCAGGCTGCACTTTCTTTCGTGCTGGGCGGCTCTCCTTATGGGCGCACTCCGACACGGGGGACACCCCTGCGTGGCAGGGCACTCCTTGCACGCATCAGCACTGCACATGGGCCAGCTCCACACGGGTCAAGGAGGCCCGGGGTTTGAACCGCAGACCTCCCATGTGGTAGACGGACGCCCTAACAACTGGGCCAAGTCTGTTTCCCCAAAAACTATTTGTTGAGATCACAACTCTGTGGGTTAGGAAGTGATTCTCTTGGTCTGGGCCAGCTCTGCTGCCCTCTGCCAGCCACTCTTGCATGTCTGCAGTCAGCCAGCAGGCCAGCTGGTTGTTAGCTGATTCTAAGCTGGCATCACTGACATATGTGGTGGTTGGCAGGTTGGCAGCAGAGGTGGCAGGAGCAACTGGATCACATGTCTCTCGCCATCCAGGAGGCTAGCTCGAGCCTCTTCACATGATGGAGTTCCCAAAGTTCCCAAGAGCAGTAATGGCTCAAGTCCCAAAGCACAGGTACTTTTGAAGCCTCTGCTGCTATCACACTTAATGATGGCATGTTGGCCAAAACAAGGCACATGGTCAAGCCCAGCTTCAAAGAGTAGAAAAATAGACTCCACCTACTGATGGGAGGAGCTATAAAGTCACACCGCAAAGTATGCATGTAGGGATGGGAAGAATTTTTCAGTCTGCTACAGGTAGCATGGAGGACCATTTATTCTTTTGGTTTGATTCAATTATTTGGTTTGCTTGATTTTTTGGACTTTGGCTTTCTTATCTATAAAGTGATCATGGAGTGGTGTTTAATGATTGAAAGTAATACACTGAAGAAGGAAGAATTTTCACCTTCTTCAGCCAGTCCTCACCTCTGAGGAATGCGACTTCACCTTCTTCAGAGTTTCCAGCTGTAACCTGCCCTATGGCACTTGGATGTGCCAGATTTCAGAATCACCCTTTTCGAAGTTTCCAGTGTGCAGCCTGCCCTACAGAATTCAGAATTGCCAAACCCGAGAGTTGCATGAGCCAATTTCTATAGTAAATCTCTTAAT
The DNA here is from genome assembly GCF_030445035.2 of Dasypus novemcinctus. Classification (NCBI taxonomy): domain Eukaryota; kingdom Metazoa; phylum Chordata; class Mammalia; order Cingulata; family Dasypodidae; genus Dasypus; species Dasypus novemcinctus. The sequence continues at coordinate 57,408,444 of NC_080696.1, read as the reverse complement.
ATATATATATATTTTTCCAAAGTTATATACTGAAGTATAAAGCACATATTCAGACACTTTGTAATTAGTCAGTGACCATCAGTTTTCCCTTACCATCCACAAAAGGCATTATGTATATTGGTTCTGATCATGGACTTTGGTATCCAATAAATCTAGATTCGAATTTGCTACTGATAAGCTTCAAGATAATGGGAGTCTCTCTGGAGCCTCAGTTTCCCCATCTGCAACATGAGACTAATAAAGTTTGATTTTCACAATGACTGCTTGCTGGATTCAGTTACTTTCTGCTACCTGCCCCTGACATTTCCTTTTTTTTCTCTCTTTATAAAATACAATTCTGTTTCAGATGCTGCATCAGTTAGGAATGCTTTCAGCTGCAATTAACTGAATGTCCGACTAACAATAGCTTAAGCAATAGAGACCTTTAATCATCTCACATACAGGAGGCCTGAAGCATGTGGGTGCCGGGGCTGGAGTCCACTCAGACAGGCCCAGGCCAGTTCTCTCTCTTGGCTCTGCCGTTTTTCACATGTGGACTTCTCTTGTTCAAGCTTGTCACTTCATGCTTACACCAATTCTGAATCCCTGGACCTGGGTGCTTTATCCCTTTGGATGAAATTGGGGTTATTTTATCAGAGGAGAACACAGAGGGTAATGGCTGAGGAGCAAGCACCTTCCCAGGTTCTGCCAAAGATGCCAAACTGCCTTCTCAATTTGGCCTCCCTCAGCCTCACTGGGCTCTTGGCAGACCACTTGATACAACTCCCCATTTCTTTCTTTCTTCCTTTTTCAACTGAGATATAATTCACATCCCAGAAGATCCACCCTTTTAAAGTTTACAATTCATTGGTATATTCACACAGTTGCACAACCGTCATCACTATCCAACTCCAGACATTTCCATGACCCTAAAAAGAAACCCTGTACCTATTAGCAGTCACTCCTCATTCCCCCCTCCTCCCAGCTCCTGGCAACTATTAATTTATTTTGTGTCTTTATGGGTTTACCAACTTTTACTACAACAGAATCAAATAATAAGTGGCCTTTTGTGCTGGGCTTCTTTTACTTAGTATCGTGTTTTCAAGGTTCATCCATATTGTAGCATGTATCAGTAGTTCACTCTTTTTTTATGGCCAAATAATATTGCATTGCATGGCAATTTTATTCATCCATTGGGTGACACATATTTGAGTTGTTTCCATTTTTTGGCTAGCGTGAATAATACTGCTATGAACATTTGAGTACATGTCTTGGTGTAGGCACGTTTTCAGTTCTCTTGTGTATATACCTAGGAGTGGGATTGCTGGATAATATGGTAACTCTTTGTTAAACATTTTTGAGGAACCATCAAACTGTCTTCCACAGTGACTGTACCAGTTTACATTTCCACCTGCAATGAATGAGGGTTTCAGTTTCTCTACATCCTCACCAACACTTGGTATTTCCATCTTTTTTATTATAACCACTCTAGTGGTTCCATTTCTTTCTTTAATTTAATAAAACCTTGACAAATCACCTTAACTTTTTCTAGTTATCCTTTTGAGAGCCTAATGAATGCTATAGTTCAGCTCTTTGGAAAAAACGTACATATGCACACACAAAAATTGGTCTATGATTTAGAGGGTTTTATAGACTACTCCAAAATCCACCCATACATCATCTAGTCTCTGTGAGCCCCAGATTAAGATCAAAAGGTCCCAGTGAAAGGTATTCGCTGATTGAGGCACAGGCAGGAACAGATGAGGAGAGCAGACGGCCAGCACCTCATTCAAGGTGACCCAGTCAGCAGAGAAGGGGGTGGAGGGTCATACAAGAAGGGCTCCTGCTCCAGCAGCCAACTGCATTCTTATCCAGGTGTGATCTGAGTTGAATTCTTTAACCTTTAAAGAGTTTCCTCGTTGATAATATGGGGATAATGGAAACTCCTTCAAGTTGGGGTGGTTAAAAGGATTATATGAAGCATGTGCATTGTCTACAGAAGGTTGGCGATCAATATCGCCCACTGCCTTCCTTCCAAGGGAGCTGCCCTTGGGCAGTGGTATCCTCAGGCCAAATTCAAACGTGTTTTCTTTGGCCCACCGAATGTTTTATAAACGGGGAGATTTCTTCTTTCAAGAATGTATATTTTCAGCTTCTCTTGAAAAATTAGGTCTGGCAACACTAGGACCATATTCTCAAACAGCTCAAGCAGCTAGAGCCGAGCAGCAGCTGCCCACGTTAGGGCTCCCCAGTTTACCGCAGTCTCCACCCCACCCTATTCTATTAGATTCAGTCCTCCTCCCCCATTCATCTACCCTTTGTCACCCTTTTGGCATTTGAGTTTGCCAATCAGGATTCTAGCAGGAAACAGAGGCCTCCCTCAAATAGGATCTACCAGAGGAGTTAAACAAAGGATTGTTTCAAAGTTGTGGGTAGGATTAAGAGAAAACAAGAGATACTGAAAGGCCTGAGGCTAGCACCAGCCAGGGAGCCATAGCTGCCTTAGGCCAGAAGAGACCAGGGGAAGGGTGGTGATAAGAGTCTTGAGTAGAGGGATGGAGCCAACCACTGGCAACTCAGCAGGGAGGGAGCCAAGGAAATAAATACCCCAAACCACTCTCCTCCCTCCCTCCAATCTCCTGCAGGTGCCTCCCACTGGCCAAATCCAACCGGAAACCGGAGTAGGGGATCTTTATAATATAGTCCACAGAGGCAGCCACAGAGCAGGAAGGAGAAGGTTGGAGGGGAGATCAAGAGGAGGAAATGGAAAATGGTCAACACTCCCCTGTTGATTTTAAAATGGTTCCTCATATTATTATTGGCTATTAATAAAAATAGATAACACTAATCACCTCCCTTCTTCATATCCCAGCGTCTTTATATCCCAGCTCCCCCATAAAATATTTCCAAGACCGTTTCCACCCAACAATGTAGAACTGAACGCCTTGGTGTCTTCCATCTCTGCCCCACCCATATTTCATCATACACCCAGTCCTTTTTTTTTTATTTTACTTAATTGTTCTCTGACCTGTCCTGGCCCCCTCTGCTATGATTGCACCAAAGACAGGAGCTATCTTATTCATCTCGACTCCCAGAACCTAGCACTCTGCCCGACATATAATAGTTATCAAAAACACGAAGGAAGTGAGTGGATTTCCATGTATTGTCCTAGAGATGGCGAGTAGGCAAAGAGTGGAGGGGCAGGGGGTGGGATGAAATGACATCACGAACAGTTCTCGTCTACATCCTTATTTCAAAGAAGTGAATGGCGTTCACGGGGATGAACAAAATAATAATAGTAACAGTAACGATGATTCATATTTATCGAGTACTTACTATGTGCCAGGCACTTTATACATGCATTTTTGTATTTAAGTCTTTCAACAATACCGTGAGTCATGTACGGTTATCATCTCCATTTTGCAGGGGAGAAAACGAGGCATGGAGAATAACTCATCCAAGGTCAGCTACAGTTAGGACTTGACACTAGGTCTGATGGATTCAGTCTTTAATCATAACACTTAACATAGCTTTAACTTACTGTTATTTCTAGCATTTTTGAGTTGAGCTATTCATCTGTTATCCACATGTAAATGTATCAGAATTTTTGGGTTGACAGCAAGTGGAAACCTAACTTAAATAATGGTCTAAGTATATAATGGTCGTTTACCCTACAGAGGTCAGCTACTGCTGATTGTGGCTTATTGGCTCAAGGATATAAACTTTATATTATAAAGACTGAAGTTTTTGCCATTTTCTTGCACTTGCACAAAATGGCACCTCGAGCTCCAGCAATCATGCCCATGTTCCAGGCAGGAAAAAAAAGAAAGGAAAAAAGCAAAGGGGGCACCTGCTAGTTAGATAAGGCCTCTTTGCAGAGCATTTCTGAATGCCTCTTCCATGTCCACTGCTTTTACTTTGAGTCACACTTATTGGCAAGGGAGATTGGGAGACTGGGAGACTGGGACATTGGGACATCGCTGCCCCTAACAACATGGAGGCGGTGTTCTTAAGAAAGAGGTAGAAATGGGTTATGAGTAGGCAATTAACAGTCTCTGCCACTCTTCAAGTATCTATCTACATCTATCTATTCACATCTGTATCTTTACTCCAGTGTTCAGCAAACTAAGCCCAAGGCTGTTTCTCTGTAAATAAAGTTTTATTGGCACACAGCCACTCCCTTTGTTTACATATTGTCTATGGCTGATGTCACGCCACAATGGCAGAATTAAGTAGTTGGGACAGAGACCTTAGCCTGCCAGCAAAGCAGAGAATATTTACTCTCTGGCCCTTTTTGGAAAAAGTTTGCCCACCCCTGTTTACTCTATCCCTTTTTGTCTTTGGAAAAACAAATCGTACCTCACCGTGGCTCATTCACTGAAATCAGAATAGGCCCAAGTACAACAGGCAGCCCAGTTCTGTGCAGTCCTCCCTCATGATTTCAGTGGGCTTTTGTCCTTCCTGCTCTAGCTCCAATTCATAAAGACCATTCAGGGAACATCTAAGATTGACGAGGCGCCGCCACTCAGCGCCGTGGCGAGGTCTGAACAATTTGGTGTCATCCTTCAATATCTGCCATGACAATGGCAATCATTTTCACCAAAGAGAAAATGTATTTCTCGCCTCCAGATGTGCACAGGCATTTTGGGAGACACACACAGGAACAATCTAAAATTACCCAGCTTTGTACACAATGGAAATATCCTCATTCAGAGGCAACTTCCTATTTGTTGAGATAATTACAATTCTGATAAGTACAAATTATCTGAGAAATAGTTTCTATGAAGAATTATGCACATTTCTAGAGCGCTGGATAAAGAGTAGTATCTTATAGCAGATCTATATAGATGGAGACAAATCAAAAATATTTATGTACCTATAGGCACATTAAACTCCACATACCATTCTTTCATTTAGTTCTCAATGCAGGGCAGACACAGTTTTTGCAAGGGACATGTGCTTGAATAACTTCATAATTCACAATATTTGTTTACCAATTTGACTGGCGTCATGTGGATATATCACACACAGATCATAGGTCATACAACCCACTAGCTCCAAAATGGTGCATTTCTTGACAAATTTGTAATTTGAACAGGAATTTACAATACATCAAACTGTGTGCACAGACATTTTAAAAAAATTTTTATAAAAGCATACATTTCTCAATTAAATGTATGGATACATGTAAGGTTTTTTTTAACCATACGATATGTTACACAATATATTTGGTTCATAGTAATGCAGTCATACAATATTTCTCCTTTTGTGTCTGGCTTGCTTCGCTCAACATAATGTCCTCCAGGTTCACCCACGCTGTCATATGCTTTACGACTTCATTTCTTCTTACGACTGCATAACATTCCATTTTGTGTGAATATACCAGTTTGTTCATCCATCCATTGGTTAACGAATACCTGGTTGTTTCCAATTGTGAATAATGCTGCTGTGAACATTGGTGTGCAGATTAAGTAATACTATTTTAAATTCATATAATTCAAATTTTCATAATGTTGATCACACTGTATATTATTTGAACTGCCGACTCCCAGAAAAAAGATCCAAATTCAGTCTCAAATGCTTCGGTTGACTTACTTGTCCATATAGCACAAGATTTCCCAAACATGGCACTTCTGATATTTGGGGCTAGATCATTCTTTGCTGTGGGAAGTTGTCCTGTGCATTGTGAACTATCTTGCAGCATCCCTGGTCTCCACCCATTAGATGCCAGTAGCACAACCCTCTACAGTTGCTGACAACCAAAAATGTCTTCAGACATTGCCAAATGTCCTTGGGAGGTAGCATAGCCCGCAGGCTGTTTTAGAACCACTAATAGAACCACTGGTACAACATTATGTTCACAAGTATTTGTTTTGCACACAGACAGATCCGCATTGTTTACCATTTACTAGATGTGGAACCCTAAGCATATAATTTAGCCGCCATAGACTTCAGTTTTCTTTCTGGAACGTGTACATAATAACAGTTTCCACCTCATAAGGTTGTTGTAGAGCTAAAGTTGATGTAAATGTAAAACTGTAAATTCTCAGCAAATGCTAGGTATAATGGTTTTATTATCAGTATTAATCATCATTACATCTTTTGGTGGCAGAGTCCCCACTCTGGGCTTTGTGGAAGAGACTTGTGAGCAGTGCCGACAGACAATGACCCCTAGCTGGGACTGGTATAAAACCCTCGTGAGCGGCTGAAATAAAGTCTTTATTTCCAAGTGAAATGTAAAATTGGATTTCACAAGCCATCGTCATTGTTTATCAAGCCAAGAAGAAAAGCTTTTTAAGAACATTTTGAAAAGCTAACAGGCGAAAAAAAAAAAAAAGTCCCCTTCTTCCACTGGCAGCCCACGAGCTGGGGAGCCAAGCATCTTCCTGCCAGGCCAGTTCAGCCAGGAGAGGAATGCAAGCATTTTGAGAGAGGTGAGCAAGCTCCTCTCCAGCTCCCTGCACGACCTGAGTCTGCAGCCCATGGCCAATGCCAACGCAGGGCTCTTCTGGCGCGGTGGCTCTTGAAAGGGAGAACCAGGCAGATTATTTTCAAGTCATCTCTCAAGTGTGCAAACTCTGTTGGCTCTATTGTCTGCTTCTCTGCTTTCTGAAGGTCATTACCGCCAGATTAGCTATTTGAAGGCTGCCTGGCCCTCTTGCCGCCATTGGGCTGTGAAGGAAGTCTTTTCCTTGAACATGGTATCTCCAAAACCACATGCCGGCACTCGAGAAAATTTTAGCACCTCTCAAGAATCGAATGGGGAAGCGTACATGGCTCAACTGATAGAATGTCAGCCTACCATATGGAGGGTCCAGGGTTCTACACCCAGGGCCTCCCGACCCATGTGGAGCTGGCCAACCCACAGTGCTGATGCATGCAAGGAGTGCCATGCCACGGAGGCGCGCCCCCACGTAGGGGAGCCCCATGTGCAAGGAGTGTGCCCCGTTAGAAGAGCCACCCCACATGAAAAAAAAGTGCAGTCCGCACAGGAGTGGCATCGCACACACAGAGAGCTGACCCAGCAAGATGACACAACAAAAAAAAGATGCAGTTTCCCAGTGTCGCCTGATAGTACAAGCGGACGCAGAAGAACACACAGCGAATGGACACAGAGAACAGACAATGGAGAGAGGAAGGGGAGAGAAATAAATAAAAAACAAATCTTTAAAAACAAAAGAATCGAATGGGGAAATTTGGCTGAGATTTGCTTTTTGTTTTCTTTAAAATGTTTGTATAACTCTTAGGAATTGACTCTTCAGCTAGATTGCCCCATGTGAAATAATGTACAAGGTTATTTATTGCAGCCCTGTCTGTAAGGGCAAAGGAAGGGAAATGATTTAAAGGCACATCCAAGGGAGACTGGTCACAGAAATTAATCACTGAAAAGGAATACTATGCAGCCTTAAGAAAGAATGAGGAAGTACTTCACAGGCATGAAGCACTCTCAGAGGAACACTGGTTATTAGAGCAAGCAAGCAAACAAATATACATAGCACAAACCACAGAGATGAGTTATATCTGGACAGAAAGACAAGAGACTCAGAACAGGATTTCTCCAGGGGAGCTGAGACCCTCAGCACAGCGCTCGGAGGAAGACAATGTCCTTTTGTCCCCTTTGGAACTTGATTTCATAGCAAGTATTCAGTTTTTCAAATAAATAGGAATTTTTATATTTAAATATCACTCTCCCCCGAAAATTAAAAGATCTGATTACCAAAATATTGATTTATCTTGATAGAGAATAAGAAACATTCTAACTTGTCGTGTTGCTTTTTCCACTTTGCAAGTTTCTATTTTAAATAATTTGAGATTTTCAGAAGCGCGGCTGAGAAAGCAGTGTACCCTCCCCCAGCCCCGCCTAATATTACCATCTTACACCACCATAGTTCATTTATTAAACCTACGGAATTGACATTGATGTGAAACCATTCACTGTGTAGGCTATTCAGATCTCACCAGCTTTCCCACTACGGTCCATCGAGGAGTCCACACTGCATCTAGTCTTCGTCCTCCTTAGGCTCTTCCAGTCGTGACACACTGACTGACTGTGACACTATGCCTGACTCCCTTCTTGGCCAGTAGCTTGACCCAGAGGGAAAGGAGCTACTTTGGTTTGGACACAGCTAAGATGTTCGTTCATGCCTGGGCGCAACTAAACAAGAATGCAGTGCATCAGCAGAGCTCCTCCCTGGGGACCTGGCACCCGCCTCCCCCTCAGCCGAGAACCTTCTCCGCCCCCCACCCCCTGCACAGCGGGGTCCTTATCGACATTTAGATCTCAACTCAAATGAACCTCTTCAGTGACGCCTTCCACGTCCATCCTGTCAGAATCACTCACCTGCCCAGGTGAGTTTGGCCCGTGATGTTTTCGTGCCGAGAGCCATTTTGAAGACACAGGCCCCTTCTCTGGATCAGGTTTTGGAGACATAAAGTGAGATCCTTAAGATAAAAAAGGAAGCCAATTAGTGTAAAATACGGTTACCGTAATTTTCAAAGCATATATACGGTTGTCTATAAGAAGGGATACATTTAAAATAGAGGGAAAAGGTTAATGAAAATAAAGGTGTCGTTTTACCCCACCCAAGTTTACAGGTCCCTTGAATCTGTCCTTGGGGCGGGGGTGGGGGGCAGTCTGTGAACCCCCAAGCTTAAGAACCCCTACATTAAACCAATCAGCTGGTCTTCTTTGTTTCTTAGCACTCATTACTCACACATTTACCTGGCGGCTTCTTTTGACAGCTTGTTTGGTGACTCTCCCCGCTTCCCCCAACAGCTTGCTAGTTCTGTCCTGACCCCATGCAGGCAGGGGTGGGGTACGGGGGTGGCTTTGTATTATTCTTTCGAACTCCAGGGTCTAAAACAGTGCTCAGCACAGAGAGGAGAGGGCTATATATTGGCTGAAAGGAAAAAATGAATGAACAAACAAACTGCATCAACCTTCCTAAATTCTTACCGAGGCTGCATCTGGGTACTTTTGAGTTGCTATCTGACCATAAGAGCAAAGATTTCTTGAGTGCTTGCTATTTGCAAAGCATCATGCTGAGCCCTGTAGGGCCCTCCTGACAATCCAATGTGGCAAGAACTTACAATATCCCATTTTAAAGATGAAAGAACTGAGGCCCAGAGAAGTTAAGTAGTTTACCCAACGTCTTACAACTTGTTAGTGGCAAAACTGAGTTTTGAACCCAAACACCTGGGTCCAAATTGTTTTATCTTACCTCTATATTCTACTACCTCCTTCAATCACCCAGAGCATTCTGTACCTGTAAAAGCCAAGGCCAGCAAAGGGAAACTGTCATATCCTGCATCCAATAGGCATTTTCTGAAGACTGGTATTGAAGCTACGTCTCCCAGGTCTGCTTTGGTGTCTGTTCACTGGACTCTGCAAATCAAGCAAATTACTTGATTTCTCTCAGTCTCAGTTTCCTCATCCATTAAATGGGAATAACATCACCTACCTCAAGTTCTCAAACTCTCACTCTGGGGCATGCAAGTACCTGCTGCAATCTAGTAGGGGCTCAATCAACAGAAAATCTGTGATTTGCTGGCTTGTCTGATCCTATTTGCATTTCCTCCTGTGGCTAGAGAGGGACAAGAGGGCCACCTGCACCTGCACAGAAAGCCAGGAGTAACGTTGTAGGAAAAGATGGAGAACTCAATTAACTAGCTTAAAGGACCAGTTCCTTTTCCTTTTCCCAATCCATCACAGACAGAAACTTTCATCAACTACAATACAATTAAATACTAGAAAAATGAAATGAAGAAGCCACACACTCAAAATACAAGCCAAAATTTTTATTAGATTTCATAGACATATAATTACTCTATTGAATTACTATGTTTCAAAAAGCTTGTTTTTAATTTCTCCTTGCAAACTGTAGAGCAGCCCAGTCCATGAACCACACAGAAAGAAGTACTGGGTTTTAGTGCTTGGGGCACGGAAAGAAGGTTCTGTTTGGGGTGATAGAGAAGTTTTGGTGCTGGATGGTGGTGGTGATGGGAGCACAACATGGTGAATATAATTAATGCCACTGAATTGTATACTTGAAAGTGGTTAAAATGGGAATGTTTGCATTGTATATATTCTACTACAATTTTAAAAATAAAAATTTAAAAAAAGGAAGAAAACAGTACTGGGTCTCATGAGAAGCTGAGGCTCTGTGTAAGCTTTGCAAGGGTGGGAGCTTGTCATTTCACACACAGTTCTGTCTAGCAGAGCAGCTCACACAGAGCATTGCAGAGTCAATCTGGAGGCCCAAACTCCTAAACCCACAGAGGCCAGACTGTACAGTGAGGAAGTGAAACCACAGGGAGTTTAAAGAGAAGGGTGGGAAGAAAAACAAGATGGCGTCGACTTAGTTGGTGCTGGAGTTGGTAGGTGTAGGTCCAAGAGAATTGAATCTCTGGTTGTCCATGTGCCAGCTGGGCCCTGAGCCTCAGTGGAGTTGCAACACCTACTCTCCAGTTCATTGGACTCACCCAGGACAACAAACAAGGAGATGGTGATGGACAACCACCACACCAAGGAACTGAGAGAGTCTACGCCTGCAAGTAGGAAAGTGCCTTCCATTGGCCTCTCAGTTGTAGGAGGAGTGGGCATCACCATCCGAGGAACCTCAGGATTGGGGAATGAATTATTAACTAGAGTGGGCTTACTGGGATTCTACTATAGACTTATTGTGACTCTAGCAATGGAAGAAGTTATATCTCTGATGTGGAGGCAGTGGCCACTGGAGGTTCTGAGGTCAGAGAGAGGGAAAACAGATGTAATACAGGGGCATTTTCAGAAATGGGGAATTGTCCCGAATGACATTACAACGGCAGATACAGGCTATTATATATCTTGCCATAACTTACAGAACTGTGTGGGAGAGTATAAACTACAATGTGAACTTTAATCCATGCCTAGTGGCAGTGCTCCAAAATGTGTTCATCAATTGCAATGAGTGTGTCACACTACTAAAGGATGTTGTTAATGTGGGTAAATATGGGAATCCCCTATATTGTTTATATAACATTTAGGTAATTTAAATGTCTTTTAAAATAAAAAAGACATATTTTTTTAAAAAAGAGAGAGAGAGAGAAGGGTGGTGCTCTGCTCCTACAAGTTTTTGCCATGCAGAAAACCAGCTCAGCATTGCCCCAGACCTTGTGGTCTCTTCAGAGAAGCCAGGCAGATAGCGAGATTTTCATGTGAAAACTCTCCCAGTTTTTTAATGTAGGTAATACATTTTTAAAAGAATAATTAATTGTGAAAGGCTTAATAACTTGTAGTACCCAGTACAAAATGAAAATACAGGGCCCCTGGGTCAAACTGATGAGGAATTTCAAGATCAACAGGAGAGCATTAAACGCAGCGCAGAGCCCTTCGGAGGACGGGGGCCGCCAGGGCCACACACCCGAAGCCAGCCCTGTCTGTGGACCAGATTAGCATCCAGGTCACCAGTTTCATGACTTTTGTTTTATACCATAAGCTCCTTGAGAGAAAGAACTGTTTCCTGGAATGCCTTGCATGAGCAGGCGTTTGTACATTACACGAGATGAAGACCTGTGTGGATGAATGAGAAGCAGGTGTAGGTAGAGGGACAACCGGAGCAAGTGATCATTTATGGGACAGGAAACAAGTAGACTCTAACCTTAGGGGTGTGGAGGGAAGGAAGGTCAGGAGGAAGCAAGGAGGGGAGGGAGGAAGGGAGGGAAGGAGGAAGGACAGGGGATGATTAACACAGTTAACATGTGTCAAGCACTTCTCGTGTGCCAATGTTCTCAGCACTTTATATTAACTCAGTTAATCTTGACAACATTCTTGAGAGTCCGGGACGATCTTTTTGCCCATTTTACAGATGAGGAAACTGAGGCACAGTGAGGTTATCTAACTTGTCCAAGGTCACACAGGCAGGAAATGGTGGAGTCAGGATCCACATGAGGCTCCAGCACCTGCGTCCTTAACCACTAGACCACACTGCCTCAGGATGAATGGGCTGGGCCTTCTGGAAAGTCATGAGGATTCTGCAAGGCCTGGGAGGTGGGGGTGGGGCAGCCAAGGAGGTTTTGCCAGACCCAGGTGGGAGCAAGGGGGTGGTGAGAAAGGAACCAACAGAACATATATTTTGATGGAAAAAGTCAGAAAATGGGGACAAGGCTGAGGAAAAGACTGCTCCCTGTCACCCTAAAGAAATGGACCTTCCAGCTGCTCTGTAAAAGGAAAAAAAAGGAACTTTTCTCAGGAGACAGACACCAGGGAGGAGAATTAAGAGGGGAAAAAGGAAAGGAAGGGAAGGAGGGCCAGGCCAGGGAGGCAGAGGGGAGGGAGAGGAAGGACAAAAGTGGGGAGGAAAGAACCAGTGGCCAAGAGGCGCCCGAGTGACGCGAAAGGCCTGAGGGAGTTTTAAGGGGCAGGTTTGCAGCTCTCAGCTCCTCGGCTCCCCTGCAAAATTTTCTGTCAAGTTTACAAATCTCATCAAATAAGGTAAAAACAAATAAACACGTTAATAACACATCCTCGATGGTGGGTGACGTGGTACCCCAGGAAGCACCATCTCCCTGGGATTTGGGTACACAGGAAGAACATGGGGTGCCGCACCATGCACGGCGCGCCCCGGCTCCTCCTGACGGTCCTTTCAATCTCCATCTGGGGAACGTTATGACAACCGAGGGCAGCAACCCCTCTGTCGTGTCCACCTGTCTCCCAGGTGCTGAGACCACGATCGGGTGCAGAGGGGGTGCTCAGTAAATATTTGCTGAGCGAATGAGTGCAATTGAGCAAATTGCAGCTGAGCCTGACATAATCACTGGGGTTAGCAAGAAGCCTCCCTGGGGGTTCCCCGGGGCTGCATGCGACTAAGGAGGGGATTTCAGTTTGGGGGCGATTCCGTGGAGGAGCCCTGGCCCGCGATCTGGTCCCTAAAGCTGAATCACGAAGTGGGCAGGGTTTGTGGAGAGAAAAGCTTTAACAGTCCGTCAGCCTCAGCACTGCTGACCTTTGGGGCCAGAGAAGTCCCTGTTTGGGGGGGGGGACATGACAGGAGTTTAGTGGCACCCCTGGTCTGTACCCACCAGATGCCAGTAGCAACCCTATGCAGTTGTGATGACCAAAAATGTCTCCAGCTTTGCCCACATGTCCCCTAGGAGCAAAATCCACCCCATCTCCTGCTTGAGAGGCACTGCCTTGAAAGCTGCCGTCCCTGAGGGGCTCACATCCTGCTCCCCAGTATCTGAATGACTCTGGGAGCTCTCGCAGCCTCCAAGCTGAGAACTTCCAAGCACGACTGGGACGCCGGGGTATTCCTGCAAATCCCCTTTCCCGAGTGGATTCTATGGAATTCAAGTTCAAGGGTGTTGTGTCCAAGCACACAACACAATTTTTTTTCACTTTAGTAGTTTTTTGTTGCAGTTAGTCTGACCGCTTTATGCTAGAGTGAGGAAAACAGGGTTCGGCAGGTTGAAGCAACAGATCCGAATTTTACACTGCCAGTCAGGGAACGAGGAGAGCATTCCGTTCCAGCCTGCAAAAACAAGTGAGATTGGATGATTGTACCCTCGATTAATATGTATCAATAAAATTGATTTTTAAAAAAACACAAGTGGTAACGCTGTCAAAGAATGGTAAGTTTTGGCGTGGGCGCGGGTCATTGATTTCGGGCCCTCTGACCTCAGACCAAGTGACTGAACTCGGGGTCGAGGGAAGGCGCCTGGAGCTCCGTCTCAAGCATGCCACTTGGGGTGCTGGGCTTTGCCATCGGCCGGCACGAGGCAGGGCTTGTCCCCCTCCCCGCTGCAGCCTGTCTGGACAGAAGCTACTGAGGATTATTGTGAAAACCTCTAGAACCGAAAAAAGCCAATTCCTCCACATCAATGCATCAGGAGTAAACCAGGCAGGCAGCTGAGCAGCAGACACCACGAGGCAAGGGTTTTTGCAAAAAACCATCAGGAGCAGGCGGAAGAGGCCACTTTGTTTGGAACACGACGGTCGCGTGCCATCCTCTGGCCTCACTGCAGCCTTACTCATCTTTACAAGCACGTGTGACTCAGAGCTCCTCCAGCCCTCGGGACTCTGGGCCAGCGCTCAGACCAGTCCTCAGAAGGGCCAGGCCGGGAGTCAGCCACCACCTTGATGGTTCGGCTATCAAGCAGCTCGAATGCGCACAGCACCCCGCTGGCTGCAGAAGCGCACCCCGTGGTTGTTCGCCAAGAGGATTCTGGGACAGAGCTGCCTGCCTTTTTCTTCCCTGGCTTCCCGACACAACTCGGAAATTAGGTCGTGCCCCAAGCAGTGGTTCAGTGGCACGGGCAGTAGATGAGCAGACGTAATGACGGCATCAAGTGGTCGTTCTGTTGTTCAGCATGCCTTTATGGAGCACCTACTGTATGCCAGGCCTGCCTTGGCCCTGGGATACAGCCCACACCAAGTCTCCGCTCTCATGGAACGGACACCGTCGCAAGTGGAGATAGATCAAAAACAAATCAATACCTAATTTAGACGGTGGTGATAACTCTTCTGAGGGAAGGAGTCAAGGGCTGAGCAGCAATGGGGGAGAGGGAGCTGCTTTAGGTACAGGTGGCCAGAGACGGCTTCCAAGAGGAGAGGCGATCCCAGCTGTTCCGTAACCCATGCACCAATGTTTTGGGTGAGATCTCAGGACTCCCAACCACACTTCTGGGGGGCGGGGGGGAGAGACGAAGGCAGGGACGACAGCTACACTACTGAGTGAAGGCTTACTCCGGACCAGGCAGCCCATTAAGCGTGTAACGCTTACCATCACACCTAATCCTTCCACCAGCCTCCAAGGGTAGCTACGCTCCCGGATTGCACAGATTAACAATCTGCTGCTCACAACCTTAGGCAACTTTCTCAAGTAGGGAGGGACGCAGCTGTGACTCAACCCCACCTCTCTCTCTCTGCCCACACGATTAACCTTGCCACCCTAACCCACACGGCACCACCTCGACATTTGTTTAAGCCATTTGTAAAAGCCACTCCCTCTTATGCAACTTTCAAAGGGGTGTTTGCTAAATAATCCATAATGATAGTGGCCTCAAAAGGGCTCAATTGTGTGGGATGAATTCATGAAAAAGATGAGCCCCTTAGACTCTTGAAAGCCCGGTGGTATCATTTTACTACCGACAATAATTCATGTCCTTCATACCACAAACAATCCAGGTGCATTTTTAGGCACTGGAGAGTGTTAAAGAGATAAAGAGGCCAGCTACTGATGATGAGCCAGGCCTAATGGGCTCAGCAGATAAAGGAATCAAGCCACAGGCTACATAAATGTTACCCCGAGACTTGTCCCGGACACTAAGGAGGCCCAGAGGATCCCAGAGAAGGGAACTTTTTAGCTAATTCTAAGAAATCTGAAAACTCTGTCTCCCTGGATAATTTTAGCCATCTAAAAGAGTTAACCAGAACCTCAAGTTGCAGTTTCGGACACACTTTGACTTCCCCGACCCACCTTCCTTCTCACTGGTCAGTTTCCTGGGAAACATCCATATTCTGAGAGCAAAAATACCAATAGCATGTCATTAAGATGACATCAACACGACAAGAACATTTTGTTAAAATAACTCCAAGACCTAAAGTACATGTGACAATTATTTTCAAATGGGATTAACTCCACAGTGGGGAGATGTTAATGAGATTTTAATTTTCTTTCATACAAAAAGCATTTGACTTCTCAGGAGCTTTATCCCCTGGATGAGAACTTGTGGTCGAGGTTTAATATTAACTTTGGAACAATTTAAGTAAAGTCTGTTTCTTGGAAAGAATTAGCAGAGCCTCTGGGATTTCGCGATGGAGCCAGAGATAATGGGTGTAACACAACTTCATTTTTTACTTTCTCCAAGAAGAACAGGGTGTTCCTGTTTCAAGAGATTAGGGTCCTCAGTCTTGAGTCAAAGGAAGGTCTGAGGAGCGGACCCCTGGCGCTGCTCTGGAGAGCGGATCTTTGGCCTCTCTGCCCAAACTTCAGCAACATCACACTGGCAGCCTGAAAGCAGAGCGGGCCTGGCGACAGAATGTAGCCTACAGAAGCAGGCAAACAGACTCAGGACAGCCCTCCCCTGCCCCGCACACCGCTAGTCTGAGAACTGTACAGTTCTACGAAAAGGTTTCTGCTTTCTGCTATAGAGCCTGATCCTCCCTCCCTAGATCCCGAGAAAACTGTTTCTGCAAATGTGAACTGTACCTCTTGTGGTTAGAGATGATATTACTGTAATTTATGATACAAGGGGGGGCCCTTTTCTCTTGTTTGAAAATGCACCGATAGGGTGCTACAGGCCCCAAATGTGGGTCATCACAGCTTACTTAAGAAGGGGAATTTGTAAAAGAGGCAATTTCTAGTTTTGGCAAGAAAGCCTAGCTGGGCTCCCTGGAAAGGATTAAATATCACGCAAGCACATTCTTGCAGCAGACTGATTCAACTGGGAAGAAAGTCTCGCAACAACTGAGGGGCTTAGAAGAAAATAACAAATTGCCTCACAGGGCTGGTATAGAGAAGTTTTCAAATCGAGGATGTACATGTGGCAAATGCATATGTACAGGGGTTGTGGTTTTTTGGGTGTTTTTTTTTCAGGGAATTGTACTCGCCACATTCTCTGGTTCTTTGGATTTTGAACATATTTTACCCTATCTTTAAATAGAATATTTAAGATTCCTGAAATAGTTTGTGTCCTAAAGAATTTTATCCTCAACCGATTATGCCTCATGAACATAAAAGTCACATCCATGGCAAAACTGAACGTAGTCTGTTTAGGGCAGTTAAGACCTTACCTTCTTATAAGGCAAAGTATCATGAAGAAAATTGACTTACTAATTGTGATCTGGCTGGCAATTTGAAAATTCAGGCAACAAACACACCCTTAAGGAAAGACATGTATCACCCCAGCTTGCCTAATACTGGTGTGGCGTGTGATTGTGTGTAATTATTCATGTGTGTCCTCGAACATTAAGACAAAAACATACCCGGAAAGGGAACTTATTTTGGCTTGAGTATCAAGCATAGTTTAAAAATACAGTTTCAAGTTCTAGAGAAATTTCATATCATCAGGATTTCTGAAGAAAAGATTTGCCTTAAAAGAAACCCACCCCCATACAATGAAAAAATGTTCATACGAAAAAAAAAGTCCTGAATTGAAAAAGAACCCCCCCAAAAAGAAACAAAAAATTAAATAAAAAAAAAAAGAAAACCCCAACCCATATTTTTCTAAGCCTCTCTCTGTGACTATTAAGTAGCAGAAGTACAGATGGAATGCTTGATAGAAAAGGGCAGGAAATGTAATCAGTGAAAATTATCTACTCCTAGCTGCCCTGTGAGGTTTAGGTGTTCTGTTTGTTTAATTGCTTTAATCTCCTTCTCCTTGGAAATGTTCTTTTCAAAAACTGGACCTGCTATAACTCTATGTAAAAACATAGGTGGTTCTGGTATGACTGACATATTTCTTCTTGTTTCCACTCGCCTCTGATTCTGTGAACCTCAAAATGCAGCTAAAATTTTATTATTTAGCGCCTGCTATTCTGTCCACAAACCTGCTATTTAGTCAGGAAACCTAAGCCTATGAATTCAACTACCACTGCTTGGTTTGAGGCTGTTGAATCATATCCTGCCAAAGAGCTTCAGCTTGGAAAGCTGTGCTATGATGATCCACCAGAAGAGCAGGTCCTACTGGCTGTACTCAGGGGACGGTGGAGCAGGTCGGGAGCAGCAGCGGCCAGGCGGTGACGGTGACGGGGCCACGGTCACGAGCCTGGGCCCTGGGGCCAGACCGTCTGGCTTCCCCACAAGCCACTTAAGCTCTCTGGGCCTCACTTTCCTTACTTATAAAATGAGTAAATAATAGCCACCACCTCACAGGATATTTTTAAGGATCAAACATAAGCACTACCTGGCCCATGGTCACAGGTGGCTTTTATTAGTAAAATATCATATTTATTGCACGACCTTGGATTTAGAATGATTTGAAGTGACTTAAAATCAGTCCTATGTGGACTACACTACCCAGCTGAAAAGAAATGAACTATTAATACATACAACTTGGACGGACTCAAGGGCAGTATGTTTTGTGAAAAAAAGATGTTCTCAAAAGGTCACATGCTCTAGGATTCCTTTTTTTTTTTTTTTATGATTTTTTTAACTTATTTCTACTCCCCTTCCCTGCCCACCCACCCCCCGCCAAGTTGTCTGCTCTCTGTGTCCATTTGCTGTGTGTTCTTCTGTGTCTGCCTGTATGCTTGTCAGTGGCACCCAGAATCTGTGTCTCGTTTTGTTGCATCATCTTGCTGTGTCAGCTCTCCCTGTGGGCGGCGCCATTCCTGGGCAGGCTGCACTTTCTTTCAGGCTGGGCAGCTCTCCTTACGGGGCGCACTCCTTGCGCGTGGGGCTCCCCTACGCGGGGGACACCCCTGCGTGGCATGGCACTCTTTGCGCGCATCACCACCGCACGTGGGCCAGCTCATCACACAGGTCAGGAGGCCCTGGGTTTGAACCTTGGACCTCCCATGTGGTAGGCGGATGCCCTGTCCATTGGGCCAAATCCACTTCCCTAAGATTCCATTGATATAGCATTCTCAAAATGACAAAATTATAGAGATGGAGACTGTGTTCGTGGTGGCCAGAGGTTAGGATGGGCGGGGGGGGGGGAAGAGGCGAGGGTGACTCCAGGAGCTAGCAAGAGTGAGATCTTTGCAGTGATGGAACGGTTCTATAGTTTGATGGTGGTAGTGGTTACATGAACCAACACGCAACAAAACAACATAGAACTCTACACACACCTCATTCCAATATCACTTTCCTGGTTTTGATGTTGTTCGATAGTTAAGTAAGATGTAACCATGGCGGGGGGGGGTGGCGGCTGGGTGAAGGGGACAGGGGCTTCCTCTCTATTGTCTCTGCAAATTCCTGTGAAACTAATTATTTCAAAATAAAAGGTTAAAAAATCAATAATACGTTTGCAAGTAAAAGCAATCCAGTAGATATGGAGTCCATAAAATTGAGGACCATACAAACATGCTACTCAAAAGTGGCTTTTGAAAAGATTTAAATTTCCAGTTTGACTTTGCACATTCCAATAGTCAAGCCATCAAGAGAAATCTGGAAAGAAATAGGGCAAATTCCTCAGGAAGGAGGGATGACTTTATTTTTCAGACCCCAAATTCTAAGAGCTACTTCATGGGCAATTTAAAAATTGGAGTCACAGTGGAAATATTCTGACCAGCCATTTGTTCACATGTAGAGTTGTTTTTTATGCCATATTTTTTCCACACTGTATTTCTTTTTATGCCATATTTCATTCAAAACTAAGAAGGAGGAACTAAAATTGATCAGGTATTTGCTAGTTGCCCTATAGATCTCCTTTAATTATCCCCATTTTATACAGAAGAAAGCAAGGCTCCGGAGGTCGTTTACTTCTACAGGGACAAGTGGGTAGTCGTGTGTCTGCCTAACCCCAAAGCCAGGTTCTTTCCACTCCACTCTCCTCATCCACACCCCTGACCACAGTAGCTGTTAGGATTTCTATCTTGGGCCTGGAATTCTATAATTTGAAAACCTTGGTTCTCCAAACTTAAATGTGCATAAAAATCCCTTTCAGAACTGGTTAAAAACGCAAGTCCTTGGACCACATCCCAATCAATCCTTCCTCAGTCAGTCTGGAGGGAGAGGGAGAGGAGGTATCCTCATTTGTGATAAGCACTTCAGGTACTGGAGTAGAGGTCATTCTTAGGCTGCACTTGTAGACCCTTCACCCAGAGTCTTGGGACACTACCATCAGGCTGTTCTGGAATTCCCAAACATTGGCGGCAACCTGAGTGACCCATTATCCCAGTTTGCCCAGGACTAAGGGGTTTCCCAAGACATAGAACTTTCACTGCTAAAATCAGGAATGTCCCAGACCCCATCAGATCAGGAGGCAACTGACAGTCCAGGATTGCTCCTTTATGTGTGGAAACATTGGTCATTCTTCAAGTTGCAGTCAGGTTACTGCCCTAGGTTAAGCTGGCTTAAATTCCCCACCTTAGTATTCATTTCACATCCACTAGGGCACCTAGAGCCAAATCAAATACATTTTCTGTGTACCACATAAGAAAGAAGAACAGCCAGCATCTGAGAGATCTAATATTCCAAATTCACCATGGTTAAAGACTCAAGAATCTCAATACCCAGGTTCAAGTTCTGACTCTGACTCACTGTCTGCTCTTGGACAAATTATTGACCTCTTTGACTTTTTTGAGCTTCACCTTTCTCATCCGTAAATGGTCAAATTTCTATTTCTTTTTGGTTCCTATTTTATCAGTTTTTGCATTCAACTTTTTTAATTCCCTTCTTCTATACTTTTTTTTTAGCAATCAAGTGAAATTTATTATTTTTTTTTTAGTATCCTTTCTTCTTTTTTAAAGATTTATTTCTTTATTTATTTCTCTCCCCTTCCCCCCCCCCCCCCCACCCCGGTTGTCTGTTCTCTGTGTCTATTTGCTGCATCTTCTTCTTTGTCCACTTCTGTTGTTGTCAGCGGCACGGGAATCTGTGTTTCTTTCTGTTGCATCATCTTGTTGTGTCAACTCTCTGTGTGTGCGGCACCATTCCTGGGCAGGCTGCACTTTCTTTTGTGATGGGTGGCTCTCATTACGGGGCACACTCCTTGCGCGTGGGGCTCCCCTACGCAGGGGACACCCCTGCGTGGCACGGCACTCCTTGCATGCATCAGCACTGCACGTGGGCCAGCTCCACATAGGTCAAGGAGGCCCAGGGTTTGAACTGTGGACCTCCCATTTGGTAGATGGATGCCCTAACAACTGGGCCAAGTCCGCTGCCAAATGCAGCAAGTAAAATTGTGACTAAATTTCTTTTGTAAGTCAAAGTACCGTTTTTTATGCATTTAGGGCTATAAATTTCCCTCTTAGCACTGCCTTCACTGCATCCCATAGGTTTTTGTTTTGTTTTGTTTTAAGATCTATTTTTATTTATTTATTCTCCCTGCCTTGTTTTGCACTCACTGTCTGTTCTCTGTGTCCATTTGCTCCGTGCTCTCTGTGTCTGCTTGTTTTCTCTTCAGGAGGCACCAAGAACCAAACCCAGGACCTCCCATGTGGGAGAGAGGCACTCAATCACTTGAGCCACCTCAGCTACCTGATTTGTTGTGTCTCTCATTGTCTTTCCTCTTTGTGTCTCCTTGTTGCATCAGCTCGCTGTCTTGCTCATCTTTTCCAGGAGGCACTGGGAACCAAACCTGGGGCTTCCCAAATGGTAGTCAGGAACTCAATTGCTGGAGCCACATCACTTCCCCCATAAGGTTTTTTTTTTTTTTTTTCAGCATCAGTGCCTTTATTGGCTGGACCAGGCTAGTTGAGAGGGATGGAGCGGGAGGAGTGGGTGGCCCCAATGCCAGGCCAGCCATGTTTCACGGGTTTGTAGATGAGGGAGAATTCGCCCAGGTAGTGGCCAATCATCTCGGGTTTGATTTTCACCTGGTTGCACGTCTTGCCATTGTAAATGCCCACCATGCTACCCGCCATCTCCGGCAGGATGATCAGGTCACAAAGATGCGTCTTCCCCACTTCAGCAGCAAATGCTGCCTCCGCCACCAGCCACGCTTCAGCCATCTCCACTGCTGCACCCTGTACGGCTGCATCAGCTGCTCAGAGGACACATCCAGCAGCTGGTCAAGGTCCACACCGCAGCAGGTGCCCGTCTTCTTTTGCTCCCCTTCCGCCATGTTGCAGGCTCCTCAGAAAGACCCTCCCATGGCCTCCCAGAGGTTTTGATACGTTCTGTTCTTTTTTTATTCCTCTCGAGATATTTACTGACTTCTCTTGCAATTTCTTCTTTGACCCACTGATTGTTTGAGTGTGTTGTTCAACCTCCACATATTTGAGTCTTCCCATTCTCCACCTGTTATTGATTTCCAGCTCCATTCCATTCTGATCAGAGAAAGTGCTTTGTAATTTCAACCTTTTGTAATTTATTGAGACTTGTTTTGTGACCCAATATGTGGTCTATCCTGGAGAATGATCCATGAGAACTTGGGGAAACTGTATATCCTGTTGTTCTCTTCCATACTTTCTGAATTTATTTTGTTATTCTTTCCAAGTTTCTTGAGTTAAAATGTTTATTATCAATCTTTTAAAATTTTTCTAGTAAGTGCATTTTAAGGCCATACATTTCTGAGTACAGCTTTGAGCTCATCCCGCTAATGTAGAGCAGTCTGTTCTCATTGTTCAGTTCTAATTGGATTTCAATTTCCATTTTTATTTTTTTAACTAAAGAACTCATCTGCAAAATATGGATAGTAATGGGATCTGCTTCACAGAGTGTCATGAATCTAAATTGAGATAATAAAAGTAAAATGCTTAGTATAACGCAGTAATATGCATGATAAATGCATAAAATAAGGTCCCCATGAGTTGCCGGGCCCCTGCCACTGCCTCTGATGGATGCCCCATAATACCATAGGGCTTTTCCACCTCTGATTAGAAAAACTTGTCCGTTTTCTTGTCCCTGGTTGCTTCTCCTCCATTCCTTGTAAACAGCATTAACAGAGTGATTCTCCTGTGATAGAGGAATAATCAAAAGCCTGCCCAAGGAAGCTGACTTGGCCCAGAGGTTAGGGCGTCCGTCTACCACATGGGAGGTCCAAGGTTCAAACCCCGGGCCTCCTTGACCTGTGTGGAGCTGGCCCATGCGCAGTGCTGATGCGCGCAAGGAGTGCCCTGCCACGTAGGGGTGTCCCCCGCGTAGGGGAGCCCCACGCGCAAGGAGTGCGCCCCATAAGGAGAGCTGCCCAGCGCGAAAGAAAGTGCAGCCTGCCCAGGAATGGTGCCGCACACACGGTGAGCTCACACATCAAGATGATCAAGATGACGCAACAAAAAGAAACACAGATTCCCATGCCGCTGACAACAACAGAAGCGGACAAAGAAGATGCAGCAAATAGACACAGAGAACAGGCAGCTGGGGCGGGGGGAGAAGGGGAGAAAAATAAATAAATAAATAAATCTTAAAAAAAAAAAGCCTGCCCAAAAGCCTAGAACGGTTCCCTCTTGCCAAAGCATCAGCATGATCTTTAATATTCTTCCTGAGCCCTAGAACGTGAGCTCCACGAGCCCAGGCCGCTGTGGCACTGAGGTGGAGAAGGGTCCCGGGCACACGGATGGTGCTTGACATGTGCTAGCTGGGATGAAGGAACGAAGCAATCAGTTGATTGATTGATTAATCCATTAATCCATGAGTGATGCTCTCTCGAGGACACCCATTTCATTTCCTGAACGTTCTTCCTGTAGTTCTTGAATTCCCCACTTCTCCCTTTTGCTTCCACATAGTGCTTGTGCATCTTGCTAAAAATTGTTCTTGGGAAGCAGATGTGGCTCAAGTGATAGAGCTTCCGCCTACCATATGGGAGGGCCTGGGTTCAATCCCTGGGGCCTCCTGGTGGAAAAGAAAAAAAAAGAGAAGAGAAGAGAAAGCGTGCCCACACAACAAGCTAGTGCCCGTGCGAGTGCCCCCGTGGTAAGCCAGTGCCCCCACAAGTGAGTCAAGCAGCAAGATGATGACGCATCAAAAGAGAGACGAGGGGAGAGTCAAGGTGAAGCGCAGCAGAAACTAGGAACTGAGGTGGCACAATTGACAGGGAACCTCTCTCTACATCAGAGGTCTCCAGGATCAAGTCCTAGTGAATCCTAGAGGAGGGAAAATGAGAAGAGAAGACAACACAGACAGCAAAAACAGCAGGAAGGGAGGAGGGGAAGTGGAGGGGGGAATAAATAAATAAATAAATATTTTTTTATAAATTGTTCTTATTGCCTGAGGCAGAAATTCACTTAGGCTGAAAGGGGCATTTATGAAAGGCCACCTGGAGTGCAGCCTCACACAGTACCAGCCAAGACCAGGACTGGGAACTGGGAACCACAGGGAGACACCAACCTCACCTTCCCTTTCTCGCAGACCAGCTTTCTCTGCGGCTAGTCCAGGGGCCCGAAGCTCTCTGCCGTATCTCAGTCCCAGTGTGGAGACCCCTTCTCTCTCCTTCTTAATTCCAACTTCTCAGCGAAGGGCTGGATTTGCCCAACCTGGATCAAGTCCTGCCCCTGTGTCGTTCAACAGTCGTTGGAAGAGCAGAAGCCTTAGTACGAGCCAGCTGGAAGCGGGAAGGGAGAGGGCGGTTAAGGGGTCACTGGGGGCTGGAAGGCCCCCCAAACAGGTCTACAGCTCGGCCCTCCACATCTCCGTGATTTACATACCACCTTCAAAAGAGGAGAGGAAGTGTCCCGCCTGTGTAGGAATCCTAGCTCTGCCCCTCTGAGCAAGGCACTTAGCTTTTCTGCCCTTCAGTTTCCTCTTCGGTAGAGTGAGTATGAAGAGGATTGGATGAAGTCAATCTGTAAAAGTCCCACAACTATGCGGTGGTCACTTAGTAAAGGGATCAAAATTAGCCCTTGGCTATCACTACGCATTAAGGGCCTTAGTTGTTTTCCAAATCCCTCAAGGACCACATAAGACTACTACTTGTTTTGCAATAGATATTTTTCCTTTCTAAATATATTTTTAAAAGGAAACTCTGGACAACTGTTATAATGAAAAATCGGTATCACTTTCTGTAAATAGAAGGTAACCATAAAAAAATAGAACATAATGTTAAATTCTATCCAGATAGCATTGCCTACCAAAGGCTTGGGTGAGCCTGAGACCTGCTCTCCTGGTTACAAAGGGAGATTAGCAAGTAGTAGAGAGGTGCTAAAGACGAGTTAGCATCCAGTTGAGACTTTCTCCTTTGAGTAGTTACGGAATGGATCAGGCATAGACAAGAGCACTCTGTTCTCACTTTCAGATTCGGTGGGATCAGTGCCTTGTCCCTGTGCCACTAAAATCCTCTCTCATGCCACAAACAGGGAAGTGCTCTTTTATGTCATCAAATCTCCCTTCACATTACAACAATCAGGGTTTTGTCTGGGAACGATCCCCACTTCCTGGACCAGCGCTGGCCAGCCTTCTCCTGGAGCCTGCGCCTGGCTCCTGGACATGGCTGTGCTGCACTGACTCTTAAGAGCCAACTTACGGGGACGGTGGGATTGCTAAATGGCGCAGCCACTTTGGAAAACGATCTGGCAGTTCTTTAAAGGGTTAAGCATAGAATTATCATATGGTCCGGCAAGTTCACTCCTAGGTATATACCGAAGAGGACGGAAAGCGTAGGTCCCCCAAAATATTGGACTCAGATGTTTACAGCAGCATTATTCACAAGAAAGTGGAAATAACCCACGTGCCCCTCAACCGCTGGGTGGACAAATACAGTGTGGTATATTTACACAATGGAACATGATTCAGCAACAAAAAGAATGAAGTACTGATATGGGCTACAACAGGGATGAATTTCGAAAACATTACCCTAGGTTAAAGGAGCCAGTCACGAAGGAGCACATATTATATCATTTCATGTACATAAAATGTGCAGAATAGGCGAAGTCCTGAGACAGAAAGTAGACTAGTAGTTGCCTAGGATTGGAAGGAGAGCTGGGAGGGGCAATGGGGAGTGACTGCTGATGGTTATGGGGCTTCTTTTTGGGGAGAGGAAAGGTTCTGGAATTAGTGGTGGCTGCACAATTCTGACTGTACTAAAAACCACTGTATGCTTTAAATAGGTGAGTTATATGGCATGTGAGTTATATCTCGGCAAAAGCTGTTGGAGGAGTTGGGTGACCCACGTCACACCTCGTTAGAATGTTGAGCTAATTGCTGCCCTGCCAAGCCCACTAGCTCATGGGCTGGCTCGGGAGTCACCACGTGGCTCTGTTGGTGTGAGTGGATTCTGCCTGTAGCAACAAATCTGAATACATTAAAAGCTCTGCCAAGAATAATGGTCACTATGGTGTGCCCAAATACTAGCTTTGGCATTAAGGGTGGCTTAGGCTAATCCAGTCAATAAATCCATTTTTAAAAAGATTTATTGAGCAACTACTAAGTGACAACTGATGCTGTAAAATCTGGGGATACAGCAATAAAAAAGATTAGAAAGGACACTGCCCATCTGGAGGTGATGCCCAAGGGAGAGAGAGAGCCATAAACAAGTTAGCACATAAAGTATAAGTAAAAAAAACACAAATCATAAAGTGGTAAAAGTGTTCTTCTGGTAATGAAATAGCATGTGAGAGAGGGCCGAAGTGGTGAGGCAGGGTCTTCTTTAGATGAGATGCCATTTGTATCCAGCCTTGAGGAGGAGAAGTCAGGAAACTCTAGGGAAGCGTGTTCCTGGTAGGGAGAACAGCAAGTGCAAATGCCCTGAGGCAGAGACAAGCTTGGCATGATAAAGGACTGAAAAGGAAGTGAGTGCAGTTTTTATGCAGGAACAAGAGTGAAGACAGGCAAGAGATGGTAAAGGAGAGGCAGGCAGAGGCAGGTTCACGTAGGCTACCAAGTTGTGAGGTGTTTGGATTTTATTTCAAGTCAGATGGGAAGCCACTGTGCAAGTCTTGAAGGCGGGAGTGACGTGGCCTTTTGAAAAAGTCTCTCTGGCTGCTGCGTGGAGAATGTGGGAGGGCAAGGGTGGAATAGGGAGTCCAGTTAGATTATTGCACTCGTCTGTCCTGTTTTGTGCTGTTTTCCTTGTCTTAGAAAACAGCAAAGGGCCTTTAGTTGTTAAAATTTTCCAAATATTTACAAACCTAATTTGTTTGAACAAAGATGTGAAGGAGTGAGTTAAAAGGCGGAGGACCCGCGTGCTTGAATCCATCTGCACAAGAATGTGGGTCTTTTTTTTTTTTTTAATTTTATTTATTTATTTATCTCCCCTTCTCCCCCGCCCCAGTTGTCTGTGTCTATTTGCTGCGCGTTCTTCTTTTGTCAGCTTCAGTTGTTGTCAGCGGCACGGGAATCTGTGTTTCTTTTCGTTGCGTCATCTTGTGTCAGCTCTCCATGTGTGCAGTGCCATTATTCCTGGGCAGGCTGCACTTTCTTTTGCACTGGGCCGCTCTCCTTACGGGGCGCACTCCTTGCACATGGGGCTCCCTTACATGGGGGGCACCCCTGCGTGGCAGGGCACTCCTTGCGCGCATCAGCACTGCGCATGGGCCAGCTCCACACGGGTCAAGGAGGCCTGGGGTTTGAACCGCAGACCTCCCATGTGGTAGACGGATGCCCTAACCACTGGGCCAAGTCCGCTTCCCAAGAATGTGGGTCTTAGTCTCGGCCAGACTGAGGGCACTTGTGGACCAACGGCATGATTCACTAGGCTCTGACGTCCTCTAGCATGGCATATGACATCCTCGGGTAGTGTATGTCGCTCATCAGCTCCCAGATGGCAAGTGGGTTGAATGGTTACTAAAGATTTGAAGACTATAAATTAAAGGATCTATGTGTAAATGAAGAGAAGACACCCACACCCACACCTGCCTATATACATATTTCTATTCTATTATTTATTTATATTGTTTGGCCTCCTATATATAGAAATGTATCCATTTTTCCATTTTCTAATGGGCCTGCCGAAATAAAAATCATTTAGTTTCATTTATACTCAGTTGGATTAATAGTTCTAACTTAAACACAGAAAGAATCAGCCCATCCCTGTTCAAGGAGGAACATAGCTTTTCATCATTCAGGTTATCCAAGTCAGTTTCTATGGCTACAAAAAGTCCCAAATCATGGGTTCATTAAAACAGTGTTTTGTTTCCTTGGCTTTACTAATAATACTTGGTTGCTCTTTAAAAGCTTTATTCTTCTCTTGTGGTGCTGCTCCCAGCTCCTTTCTGCCTAAATGGACAGATCTGAAGGTATCTCATATGATTTGTATTCACAGTCACACTCGATCTATTCAAGACGGAGAAAAGGAAAACACGAGCCTGATGTCTTCTGGACTCTCCCCTTTCCCAGAGGCCTTCGCCCAGCAGCCAATCAGCAGCAAAGCCTTATCGATTTCTTTTCTGCAATGTCCCCGGGTCCTTCTTCTTTCCAGTCCCACTGTCATTGACTTAGTGTTTTCACGACCTCTTGCCTAGATAATTTAATGGCTCCTCTTCTTCCGGTCTCTCCTGCTTCTCCAGTTAGAAATATTCTGAGTCACTCTTGACACCTCCTTCCTCTTTACCCTCCTGACCAACATCATCAAGTCCTACCAATTTTACCACCTAAGAATTTCTCAAGACTGTCTGCACATCTTCATCTCCCCCCTCTCCCCAACACACATCCTATCCACGTTCCTCTCTAGACTGGATATTTGCAGGAACCTCCAAACTTGTCTCCCTGCTTGCACCCTTGTCCTCCCACAATCATTCTCCCCACTCCACTGCCTGAATAAATCTGAGCAAGCCAGCACTCTCCTGAAACTTCCCACTGGCCTCAGGAAAGAGGCAAATCCCTTAAAATGACCTATGAGATGCTAAGGGATCCAACCCCTGCCGCCCCCTTCCAGCCTCATCTGGGCTCCAGTCTCACTGGTATTCTTTCAGCACACTTTCCCCAATGCCCCCCCCAACCTCCGCCTTTCATGAGACATTTGCACATGCTGTTCCCACTGCCAGAAATACTCTTCCCATCCCTGGCTCTGGGTTAATGTCAACGCACTCTTGACACCCCAACTCAGCCTTATTTCCCGGCCCCTCAGACTCCAAGTCAGGCCACTCCGTGGTGGGTTCAGGTGTCCTCGGCCTCTCTCTCCCACTGCATCTGGCACAGCAGTCATTTTATACTAATTGGTGTCAGTATTTGACTGGCTTCTTTTGCCCCCACCAGGCTGTGTGCGCGGTAAGGACCGAGATATATAAGGTTATCTGTTGCTTGTAACAAATTACCCCAAAACTTAGCAGCTTAAAGTAACAAATTGTTGTTATGGCAGTTTCCGTGGGTCAGGAATCTGGGTGTGGCTTCTTTGGGTGGCTCTGGCCCAAGTTCTCCCACAGGCTAGAGACAAGGTATTGGTTGGGCTCTAGTCTCATCTCCAGGCTCGACTGGGGAAGAATCCACTTCCAAGCTCACGCCCGCAGCTGTTGGCAGGACTCAGGTCCTCTTGGGCTGATGGACTGAGGGACTCGGTTCTTCCTGACTTTGGCGCATAGACCTCTCCATTCCTCACCACGTGGGCCTCTCCAGAGAGCCACTCGCAACATGGCAGCCGGCTTCCCTCAGAGCAAGTGAGCAAGAGAAGACGAGCAATAGGGGTAAGCAAGATGGAAGTCTCTACTTTTTCTTGACTAGTATTTGTAACCGGTACATTGTAAGCAAGTCACTTAGTTTAGCTTGCAAGCAAGGGCGGGGTTCTCTGGTAGCTATATCAGAGGCTGTCTTCCCCAGAACCATGTCTGTTTTGAGTCATCCTTATTTCCCCCACCTTATTGTACTCACATTATTTTACTATGTGGCTGGCACATTGTAAATGTGTAACTAACAAAAATTTGATCACCGTACGTGATATTACCTAAGACACCAATGGAATCAGGGAACACCTTTGCTCAAAAACCCTCAATGGATATCTGCTTCCCATAGCACAGCACTGATTTAAGATGCTCCATCATCTATTCATGAACTACCGTTTTTTTTTCCAGAAATGACTTGCTAGTACCTAAAGACGTTTGCACAATCTCTCCTCGATGACTTTCACTCACGCTGGGTCACCTCTTCTTCATCTCTATCAGACGCGAAGCAACCCCAACTCAATGTCTCCTCCTCCATGAAGCCATTTCCAGAAGGCCCCATGGTGTATCGCTTCCTCCTCATCTTTTTGTCACAGCAGTATGGGGGACTGCAGTTCAGCTGGAACAAAGCAGCCACTTCTGTGAGGCCCAAAGGGCTCCTGCTCCTCCCCACCCCCGGCCATTTTGTCCCCTCCTCTAGGACATCTCCTCCACCTCTTCAAGATCTAGTAACTAAAAAACTGTGGCCAGGGGACCCAGTGCAGATCAGTGGTTGAGCACCAGCTTCCCACATATGAGGTCCCAGTTTCAATCCCCAGTCCCAGTACCTCCAAAAACAAACAAAAAAGAGATGTAGCCAGACTCATTTGGAAAGTCAGCCCTGGCAAGACAGCCCTCTAGAAAGGACAGCACTTGCCACTTCCGACTTTCCACACAGCCTTCTGGAAGCCTGCATTGGCCAGACAGGGCCCAAACTTTTGGTTACTTGATACTTTTTCTCTTTAAATACTTACTTGCTTAAATAAACTTCTTTCTTCAGGTACGTAGATCCCTAAGGAAAATGGAAAATGATATGGCATCCCATCAAGAGAAGTCAGCCCTTCAAATAATGCTATCCAATTCCAGCTGGATCCTGTGGGCTGGGGGCCTGCTCTCTTTGGGTTTTGGTAGAGAAGGGCTACAGCCCTCCAGCTGAAATGCTCTTCTTGAGTAATCAGAAGGTCTGAAAAATTGCTACGGAAATGGTTTTCTCATGAGTAAATTCACCCAAAGTCATCTCCCTGTGTTTTTCCTGGTTCTACATTTGTAGAAAATTGAGTCAGGCTATTTTGAATAACAGAGAATAATAAAAGAGCAGGAACTAAGGGAGGCAGGGTGCTCCCAGGAAACCCAGTAAGAGGCAGAAATTAGCAGTCAAAACTACCGTGAGGATGCTGGAAAGAAATTCAGGTAGAAGAGTGACCTCATATCCTGCCACACCTGCCTTCCCTCCCGGCACTTTATTTTTTTTAATTTTTATTTTTTAGCTGCTAAAAAGTCCTTTATTGTAAAATAAATAGAAAAATAGATAGAAGTTACGAATTTTAAGAGAGAATGCAAGGTCAGGTTAGATTTAATCTAATCAATTATAAAAAAAATAGGCTGCATAGTAGTAAACATTTATAAATGTAAATAATGATTCAAATATAATAGAAATTAACTATAACATAATTGAAATTTTTATATTACAGCCCTAACTATTGGGCATAATAATCTCTAAGAGGGAAACGGACTTTGGCCCAGTGGTTAGGGCGTCCGTCTACCACATGGGAGGTCCCCGGTTCAAGCCCCGGGCCTCCTTGACCCGTGTGGAGCTGGCCCATGCACAGCGCTGATGCGCGCAAGGAGTGCCGTGCTACACAGGGGTGTCCCCCGCGTAGGGGAGCCCCACGCGCAAGGAGTGCGCCCATAAGGAGAGCCGCCCAGCGCAAAGGAGGGAGCAGCCTGCCGAGGAATGGCGCCGCCCACACTTCCTGTGCCGCTGACGACAACAGAAGCGGACAAAGAAACAAGACGCAGCAAAAAGACACAGAAAACAGACAACCGGGGGAGGGGAGGGGAATTAAATAAATAAAAATAAATCTTTAAAAAAAATAATAATAATAATCTCTAAGAATGAAATAAATCATTGGTTTTGTTATTTAATTTCTATTTAGGCCATAATTCTTTTTAGATAATCCAATTCCTATTTGGGATTTCTTCACGTCTTATTGGAATGATGTACAGTAGATCCCAATTTGCCAACTCATAATTTTATGAGGCATAAACATTCAAAATCTTGTTCAACAGTAGTCATGTTAAATCATTATTGATCCAGATAGATTATTTTAATTAAAGAGTATGACTAACAAAGGGGTAAAGAAAAATGAAATATACAAAAATATATCTCTTCTCCAGGCCCCCTCAACTAAAAGCAAGTGTTTATTTTGTATGAAAAAAATTACAAAATACTGATCACAGAAACAATTTGCCAGTTGCTCTGAGCAATCACTTTTCATATACTATAATGTTGTTGTTTTACATTTATCTGATCTACTCCAGCTCTTTTTTCGGTTACTATTTGCAGGAAATACCTTTTTCCAACCTTTCACTTTTAACTTGATTGTGTCCTTACATCTGAGGTGGATGTCTTGAAGACAACATATAGACAACTTGTATTTTTTTAATCCATTCTATCAGACCGTGTCTTTTGATTGGGGCATTCAATCCATTAACACTCAGTGTTATTACTGTAAAGTTCATTACTTACTTCATGCATTTTGTCCTTCAACTCTCTGTTATCATATCGTTCTGTTGCCTGTCTTTTTTTCCTTTATTTTATCCTTCCTAATAATCCTCATTTATAAACTCTTCTCCAAATCTCTCACCCTTGTTTTTTCCTTTCAGGCTGCAGCATCCCCTTTAGTATCTCATACAAATCTGGACTTCTGGTAACATATTCTTTCAGTTTTTGTTTGTCTGTGAAGACTTTCAGCTCACCCTCATTTTTGAAGAACAGCTTTGCCAGATACAGAATTCTTGGCTGGCAGTTTTTCTCTTTCAGTACCTTACTTACATCATACCACTTTCTTCTCTTCTCCATGGTTTCTGCTGAGAGGTTGGCACTTAATCTTATTGAGTTTCCCTTGTATATGATGCTTTATTTTTCTCTTGCTGCTTTCAGAATCCTCTATTTCTGATACTTGTGATTCTGAATAATAAGTGTTTCAGGGTAGGTTTATTCAGATTTATTCTGTTTGGGGTGTGTTGTCCTTCTTGGATATTGATATTTACGTCCTTCATAAGGGTTGGGAAGTTTTTAGTCATTATTTCTCCAAATATTCTTTCTGCCCCTTTTCCGTTCTTTTCTTCCTCTGGGTCACCAATAATGAGAAAGTTTGTGCATTTCGTGTTGTCATTCAATTCCCTGAGACTCTGTTCCATTTTATCCATTCTCTTTTCTTTCTGTTCTCTTGTCTTTTCGAGTTCAGAAGTTCTGTCTTCAAAATCACTAAATCTGTCTTCAAGCAATTCAAATCTGCTCCTATGTGCCTCTAATATACTTTTTTGTCCTTTTATATGTAGATTTATTTTTATGAGCATTTATTTATTTTTTATTGTATTTTTTGAAGATACATAGATCACAAAAAATGTTACATTAAAAAATATAAGAGGGAAGCGGACTTGGCCCAGTGGTTAGGGTATCCGTCTACCACATGGGAGGTCCACGGTTCAAACCCCGGGCCTCCTTGATCCATGTGGAGCTGGCCCATGTACAGTGCTGATGCACGCAAGGAGTGCCCTGCCACACAGGGGTGTCCCTGCATAGGGGAGCCCCACGTGCAAGGAGTGCGTCCCATAAAGAGAGCTGCCCAGCACGAAAGAAAGTGCAGCCTGCCCAAGAATGGTGACACACACACGGAGAGCTGACACAACAAGGTGATGCAAAAAAAAAAAAAGATGATGCAACAAGATTTCCATGCTGCTGACAACAACAGACACGGACAATGAAGAACACGCAGCGAATAGACACAGAGAACAGACAACTGGGGCAGAGGGGAAGGGAAGAGAAATAAACAAATAAATATTTTTAAAAATATATATATATAAGAGGTTCCCACATACCTCCTTCTAATATATTTTTAATCTCATCAATTGTGTCTTTCATTCCTATAAGGTTTGTTTTGTTTTTTTAAAGATTTGTATTTATTTATTTATCTTCCCTTCCCCAACCCCCCCCCCCCCCCATTGTCTGCTCTCTTTGTCTATCTGCCATGTGCTCCTCTGTGTTTGCTTGCACTCTTGTCAGAGGAACCAGGAATCTGTGTCTCTTTTTGTTGCGTCATCTTGTTGCATCAGCTCTCTGTGTGTGCGGCGCCATTCCTGGGTAGGTTCCACTTTTCTCACAGAGGGCGGCTCTCCTTGCAGGGCACGCTCCTTGAGTGTGGGGTTCCCCTACATGAGGGACACCTCTGCATGGCAGGGCACTCCTTGAGCACATCAGCACTGTGCATGGGCCAGCTCACCAAATGGGTCAGGAGACCCTGGGTTCAAACCATGGACCGCCCATGTGGTAGGTGGATGCTCTATCAGTTGAGCCAAATCCACTTCCCAAGGTTTGTTATTTTTCTTTTCAGGCTTTCAAATTTTTATTTTTTCTAAGATTTATTTTTTCTTTACTTCTCTCCCCTCCCCCCTCCCCAGTTGTCTGCTCTCTGTCCATTTGCTGTGTGTTCTTCTGTGTCTACTTGTATTCTTGTCAGCAGCACCCAGAATCTGTGTCTCTTTTTTTTGTTGCGTCATCTTGCTGTGTCAGCTCTCTGTGTGTGTGGTGCCATTCCTGGGCAGGCTGCACTTTTTTTCACATAGGGTGGCTCTCCTTGAGGGGTACACTCCTTGTGTTTGGGGCTCCCCTATGCGGGGGACACCACTGCGTGGCATGGCACTCCTTGCGCGCATTAGCACTGTGTGTGGGCCAGCTCTCCACATGGGTCAGGAGGCCTTGGGTTTGAACCCTGGACCTCTCATGTGGTAGGCAAATGCCAAATCTGCTTCCTCAAATTTTTCTTTATGCTCACCCAGTGTCTTCTTAATATCTTTTATTTCTTTAGTCATATTTTCTTTAAAATCTTTGAAGTGATTTAGGAGAGTTGTGTGATTATCATTGATTAATTGACTTGAATACCATATCTCTTTAGATATTTGATTTGTTCTTTTGGCTGGGCCATCTGTTCCTGTTTCCTAGTATGGTTTGTAATTTTTTGCTGATGTCTAGGCATCTGAATATGTTGGCAAATTTACTCTGATGGCTAATTCCTCTCTCTTGCCTATTGTTTTTTTGTTTTTTGTTTTTTGTTTTTTGTATTGTTTTCCTCTTCACAGTTCTTCTTTGATATTTGATTGAATTTATTCTCAGTCTTTAAAATTTCCCAGCTTAAGTTTTCAAAATTGGGTCCAGACTCACTAGTGGGGTGCAGATTTTCTCTCAGGGGTTGTATACAGAGAGTTGGAACAGTTTTTGTCCATGCAATTTCCAAAACGGCCAGTAGATGGCACTAGTCAGAGCACCTTTCCACGGAAGTGTTTCCATCTTGGCTTTCCTGTGTTCCTGTGTTGAATCTCCAGGTCGGAGATTCAAAGCTTGCTCTGCTGGCCAAATTCACTGAAGAAAAGCACCCTAACCTCCCCTCCATTTTCCCTTGAAACAGGTGGCAGGGAAAAAGATGTCTGTTCCCTTCTCTGTCAGCTGCAGTGGCCCAGGGGTTTTATGCCAGCTTAATATCTTGAAAGTGGGGCAGGGAGCCCTTCCTGGCCACTGCAGGGTCTTGGTAACTCCCATTTGTCATTTAGGCTTCTTCATCTCTCTGTCTCTCACCCTCTGGGAGTTGTGTAGCACTGTCCTGGTCTGCTGACCCCAAAGCAGATTCCTTGGACTGTTTTGGCTCTTTCTCCACTGTTTTTGTGAGAGCGTTCAGCTCTGCCCGTTAGTCCATTGTCATCTTCCCACAATCCCCAAATGATTCTTTTCCCTCCCGGCACATA
Source organism: Dasypus novemcinctus (assembly GCF_030445035.2). Taxonomy (NCBI): domain Eukaryota; kingdom Metazoa; phylum Chordata; class Mammalia; order Cingulata; family Dasypodidae; genus Dasypus; species Dasypus novemcinctus. The sequence goes on along the minus strand of NC_080696.1, from coordinate 57,373,295 downwards.
CTTTAAACAGATGTGGTCATTAGTAGTAACAGCCCTGACTATCCCTTATGGGGTGCCTGTACTCAGCAATCCTTACAATAGCTGAGGTTTGGAGACACCCAGCTCTTGGCCAAGGTCACAGAGCTAACAACCTCTCGAATGAGGTGCAATGTCCGGCACTGACCTCTCCTCTGGAATTATTCAACATCTCCTGCCTTCTGCCTTCCCTGCCACTGCCAAGAGAGAACTGTAGAGCCCATCTCAGAGGCATTTACTTCCAGGAATTGCCCACTTCTTGGGAGGAAACTGGGGAGACGGAAAAAGTATCAACATAAATAATGCAAGCAACGCTTCCTCCCCTGTCTGAGCCCATCCCCAACATGCCACTCAATGAGAACTGGCCATGATAAGGGCGAAGGCAGAAGACAAGAATTTCCTGTCCCCTTAGCGGGCAGCAGTACCCACAGTCTCTCTCCTGAGTCAGGCATCTCCCCACCAGGTGCACAACTCCATGGCTGCAGTCTGGCCTTCATGGGTAAGCCAAGTGCTCCAAGAGTGTAAACCTTCCCCACCAACAGGTCGTCTTGGACTTAGGAAGCGACATTGTGTCTTATAGGAGGCTTAAGTTCTTCTGAGGGTAATTTGGACTGCTAATTTTAACCCAAGTGTCAGTTCGTTCAGAACCTAACTGCTGCTTAAGGTGAGATTGCTGAGAAACTCTCCTGCATTCTCCACGCCTTTTCTTTCTCTCAGGGCTTTTGTTACTTCTCACTGTGGGTTCCCTCCTGCCCCTTCACAGCACGGACCACCCACAACCCGCCTTTGAATCTGTAACAGACAGAACCTCATTGCTCACTATCGACCCTAACTGGGTAGACTTCCAAGAAGCTTGACCAGAGCTGGCGCGTCACCTTCTCTAACATAGACCAGAGGTGCATGTTGTGACTGTCACCTAGAGGTGCATGTAATGATTTTTATGACTTTGTGGCTCTTCATTTTGGGGAAAGAGCAAAAGCATTTTTTTTTTTGTACGAATGATAGTGGCATCTTGCTAGCCAGAAATATAGAGTTGCCTCTTTGCCATGTAGAAGCTCACATTTGTGACGGAGAGAAGGCATAGGAGCTGAGGCACCAAAGAGGTGGACTGTACCCACTGGTAAACTCCTTTCCCTCTCCACTACAAACCCATCCTTCTATCTGCTGTGCTGTTAGACGAGGGCCAGGACTCTGCAAACCATGTTCTTGTTTCTCCAGGTGCTCCCTTTTAGGCTGTGCCAGTGGGGAGTCTAGAGGGAGCCTGCACGACTGGAGAAGGGGGAAGAGACAGGCTCTTTGCTGTTTGCATCTGGTTTCTTTCTTTTTTTTTTTTTTTAAAGATTTATTTATTTATTTAATCCCCCCCCCTCCCCTGGTTGTCTGTTCTTGGTGTCTATTTGTTGCGTCTTGTTTCTTTGTCTGCTTTTGTTTCTTTGTCCGCTTCTGTTGTCGTCAGCGGCACAGGAAGTGTGGGCGGGGCCATTCCTGGGCAGGCTGCTCTTTCTTTTCACGCTGGGCGGCTTTCCTCACGGCGCACTCCTTGCACGTGGGGCTCCCCCACGCGGGGGACACCCTTGCGTGGCACGGTACTCCTTGCGCGCATCAGCACTGCGCATGGCCAGCTCCACACGGGTCAAGGAGGCCCGGGGTTTGAACCGCGGACCTCCCATATGGTAGACGGACGCCCTAACCGCTGGGCCAAAGTCCGTTTCCCATGCATCTGGTTTCTGTGAGCCTCATCCCAGCCTCTTTTTCACTCCAAAAGCAGCAGTTCCTTCCCACAGTACCAGCTGAGTCCAGTATGCGAGTTTTCCAAGAGTAGCAGAACCAGCTTCAGCACGCTGTCCCCTTCAAATCTAGTGCCCCCCCCATCCAGGGTTTTGATCGTAGGTCTACCGGACCCCTCCCCTAGCCTCGGAGTCACCCCCAACAGGCAGGCCCGCAGCGACGCGGGCCCTGTCCCTTCGTTGCCCAGCCCTGGGCCTGGCAGCCGCTCCCTGCACCTGCTGCCTTGGTGCCAGGGGTGCCAGGAGTGTGAGCAGCGGGTGGCGGGCAAAGAGCTCTCCCTTCACACGTTCAGGTTTGGAAGCAATAAAAAGATTCTCTCACATACTGTCCCCAAGACTCAAACGGAGGTGCAGTTCTTACCAACCTCTACGTGTTCACTATTTTCAGTTTAAAATACACCATGGGTTTAAGGATACACTTTGTTGAAATTTCAAGATTAATTTCAAAAATATTAAGCAAATTAATAGTTACTACCTACCTGGGAAAAGGAAGGCAGGGCGGGAGGGAGGGAGGGAGGAAAGGAAGTGAGTGCAGGTCTTTCATTCCTTCTTTCAATAAATAGTCACTAGCACCAGGGATGTGCCATCCCTGAATCAGGATCTGGCATGCCCAGAGTGAACAAACAGCCTTACCTGCTTAGGTTCTTTTCAACTCAACTCAACAGGATTTGGCAGTTAGACTGACAGCAATTGGATAGATCTGGTTTCATATCCTGCACCACCATTTAATAGCTGTGTGACCTTGAGCAAGTCACATGCCCTCTCTGGGCTTTTCTCATGGGTAAAACAAGGATAACATTACCTCGTTGGATGGTTGTGTGAGGATTAAATGAGAAAATGCATTTACAATTCTTAGCACGAAACCTCAGCAAATGTTATAAAGAAAGTGATAATTTTTCAAACTGGATTTTCATCAGTTAAGTGCTCAACGGCTCCTGTCACAGAATCTAGAATTTGGGTGTTCAAAAACACACTTGAGAATTTCAACCTCCAGTCTGCAAATCATAGTTAATACAATCAAGCTCAATTATATTTAGACATATTTTAAATGAAGTGTATGTTACTATTATTAATGAATTACTCATGAGAGAATGCCATCTCAAATGTAAAATTATATAGTAAACAACACATATCATATAAAATGAGAAAGCAGTTGATTTCCAGAAAGAGAAAGAAAAGAGAGAAAAAAGAGAAGGAAGGAAAGAAAGCAAGAGAGAAAGCAAGAAAGCAGAAAAGAAGGAAAGAAGGAAGGAAGGAAAGAAGGGAAGAAGGAAGGAAAGAAAGGGAGGGGGAGAAAAGAAAAAAGAACGGAGGGGAAGAAAGAAGGAAAGAAAGTATGGAGGATTTTCTAAAAATATATATGTATTTTTTTTTCCCCCACAAATTTGTATTAGGAGAAAGGTCAAAAACTCCATAGACAATAGCATGAAAATGATGGAAATGACTGCAATAATTTCAGTTCTAATATTACAACCATGTGGTTTTCAAAGAACTTCTTTTCTTTATAGTTAAATAATTATGGGCACAGAGAACTGTAAAAAAAAAGTATTTTATTAGGGAAGACTAAGTAGGAAATGCTGTATTTCTTTTAACATTGAAAGGTACCACAGATTTCGTTAGTACAAAGAGAAAAAAATTACAGTTTTCCTGTGTGTTAACAATCCATACTGTCCAGCAATCCATGGATCTCCAGGCTGGAAACTGATTTAGGCTCAATTCTGACCCGACAGACCAGTGCCCTCCACAGCCTTGTGAACTGAGCGGTGCCCCCTGAAACGGCGGCCTTTTTACTCACAGGCCTTTGCTGCGGTCTGAGGAGCCACCCACCTCACTTCTCCCTCCGCCTCCACCAGGCACACGGCAGCCACCCCTGGTAGCCAGGAGAACTCTCTGCAGACACTGTTTGGCTCAAGTGGGGGGATCCGATCACATTCGTTACTATTGGGAGTGACCAGTCGATGACTCAGGATCAAAATGCTAGTGAATTAGCAGCAGGACCTTCAAAATAACCACCGGGGGTTTTCACCAGGAAAATGTCTGCACAGCTGGGGCAAGATTCCCAGAGACTCAATGATTTGGGGGTTTTAAATAGTTGGCGAATTTACACAAAGGGGCAGAATTCTGGATTCATTACTCACGAATAAGACTCACTAATTACTAAGTAACACAGGTCGTTACAAGGATTTATCACATTTAAAAGATGCTTTCCTCATCTGTCAAATGGGGGTAAAACTAGGATCACGGTGGGGTTATTTATTGTGAAGTGTAAATGAGTTAATACCCACCCGATAATGATGCTTTTACAAGGGTTGGGTCCTCAGAAGTCTATTAACGACCACTACATCATTTGCTGGGCCCAGTGTGAAGTGAAAACGCGAGGCCCCTTGTTCAAAGACCACGAACAATTCAAAATGGCGACAGCAGAGCATTAAACCAAGCCTGCCCCCCCCCCTTTTTTTTTTTTTTGCTTTTTTAATTTATTTTTTTATTAAAGTTAATAGATCACATAGAATGTTACATTAAAAAAAAATAAGAGGTTCCCATATAACCCACCCCCACCCCCATCATTTTTATAAATTGTATTTCTTGAAGATACATACATTACAGAAAAGGTTACATTATAAAAAACATAAGAGGTTCCCGTATATCCCCCCATCCCCCAACCCCACCCCTCCCACATCAACAACCTCCCCCATCACTGTGGCACACTCATCGCACTCGGCGAACACATTTTGGAGCACTGCTGCTCCACGTGGATAATAGTTTACTCTGTAGTTCACACTCTCCTCTGGTACATTCAATGGATTATGGCAGGATATATAATGTCCAGCACCTGTCCCTGCAATATCATTTAGGACAACTCCAAAGTCCCAAAAATGCCCCCACATCACATCTCTTCTTCCCACTCCCTGCCCTCAGCAACAACGGTGGCCACTTTCTCCCCATCAATGATACAATTTCTTCCATTACCATTCACAGTAGTTTTATAGCAGAATATCAGTAAGTCCACTCTAAACCATACTCTCTTCCTCCAGCCTGTGGACCCTGGGATGGTGATGTCCGCTCCACCTCTATATCAGGAGGGGGCTTAGATTCCCTATGGCTGATGCATGCAATGCCTCTGCTTGCAGTTGCAGGCACTCGTGGCTCCCTGGTGTGGTGGTTGACCGTCTCCACCTCCCTGTTAGCTGGTGTAAGTCCAACAAACGAGAGAGTAGGGGTTGCCACTCTGCTGAGGCTCGGGGCCTGGGCCCTTCTGAGGGTGGAGCCCTAGGACCACCCAGCTCGCCCACCCTTGAAGCCCTCTGTGTCTCGAAATCCCGTAATTTAGAAATAAGAGCACTGAGGCCAAGTCATTCACTCGAATGGTGTAAGATATAAAACAAACACCACCTCAGGTCAGTGGCACGGACAAGCCAAATAATTCTATGGGCTCCTGTGTGCTAAAATTTGGGAGTCATGCTACAAGTCCCAGCGTCCTTACCCTGGGAGTCTAGGAGACCCATGCGTAAGCCTGGGGAACGTGTATGAAACCCATGAAATTGGTCACCGAGAACGCTGTGCTTGTGAGCCTTTTCCTGGGGGAGCCATCCACAGAGACTCCAGGACCTCAGAACCAGGAGGTTGTCACCTCTCTTCCGGGCTTCAAATCCCTGAGCTCCTTGTATTCCGCGAGAGGGTGGGCAGTGGGGGAGCCCGTAGCCCAACTCAGAAGGCTGCTGAAATCCAAATCCCACTGTCCCTGGCTGTGTGACCTGACAGGAATCACTTTACATTGCCAGACCTCTCCTTCGTCCTCTGTAAAATGAGAATAATGTGAAAATGGGAATTCAGCTTTGAGCACAGGATTAGGTGTGCGAAAAGCCTCAATTTTAGTTAACTCTTGCCAGAAGGCCTAAGACATGTATCTTTTTTTGCCCCTTGCATATTTCTCCTATTTAATCTTTTATTATTTCAAGCCAATCTAGAAAGGAAAAATAAATAAAACT